>NC_083350.1:167677023-167985078 GCF_030254825.1 Meriones unguiculatus | reverse complement strand
TAAAAATAGCTTCCCCAGAGAAAACTAACTCTGGAAAGATAATTACCTACTGAGGATGCCTGCAATTTTCAATTATGGTTGGCTAGTTTATGAATTGTGAGCATAAAAATGCTGAAATACTTGACAGTCAGAATGTGATTCAAATAATTTCTTTCTAAAGCTCAGGACACTCAGATATGTTTTGGACTTGAGCACAGCCATCATTATGGATTTCAGGCCATTAAGAGAGAGAATAGCTCAATGATTGACAAATAATAATTAAAAACTGTGAAAATGAAGGGGAATATCATTATCATCCTCCTGATTATTAGTGTGTATATGTATATATGCATGCGTTCTTTGTATGTGAATTACCATCCTCCTGATTATTAGTGTGTATATGTATATATGCATGTGTTCTTTGTATGTGAATTATCATCCTCCTGATTATTAGTGTGTATATGTATATATGCATGCGTTCTTTGTATGTGAATTACCATCCTCCTGATTATTAGTGTGTATATGTATATATGCATGCGTTCTTTGTATGTGAATTATCATCCTCCTGATTATTAGTGTGTATATGTATATATGCATGCGTTCTTTGTATGTGAATTACCATCCTCCTGATTATTAGTGTGTATATGTATATATGCATGCGTTCTTTGTATGTGAATTATCATCCTCCTGATTATTAGTGTGTATATGTATATATGCATGCGTTCTTTGTATGTGAATTATCATCCTCCTGATTATTAGTGTGTATATGTATATATGCATGCGTTCTTTGTATGTGAATTACCATCCTCCTGATTATTAGTGTGTATATGTATATATGCATGCGTTCTTTGTATGTGAATTACCATCCTCCTGATTATTAGTGTGTATATGTATATATGCATGCGTTCTTTGTATGTGAATTACCATCCGCCTGATTATTAGTGTGTATATGTATATATGCATGCGTTCTTTGTATGTGAATTATCATCCTCCTGATTATTAGTGTGTATATGTATATATGCATGCGTTCTTTGTATGTGAATTATCATCCTCCTGATTATTAGTGTGTATATGTATATATGCATGCGTTCTTTGTATGTGAATTATCATCCTCCTGATTATTAGTGTGTATATGTATATATGCATGCGTTCTTTGTATGTGAATTATCATCCTCCTGATTATTAGTGTGTATATGTATATATGCATGCGTTCTTTGTATGTGAATTATCATCCTCCTGATTATTAGTGTGTATATGTATATATGCATGCGTTCTTTGTATGTGAATTATCATCCTCCTGATTATTAGTGTGTATATGTATATATGCATGCGTTCTTTGTATGTGAATATGCACATATTCATAAGTACAAGTGTCAGATCAGAGAACGCCATCAAGTGTCTTTTTCATTCTCTGCCTCGTTTTTTTTTATATATTTTGAAAATGGAGGTTTTTTTTTTCCATATACTATGTTCTGATTACAGATTCCTCTACCCCAGCTCCTCCCTGATTCTATCTTTCCTCCCATTTGAATCCCCACCCTTTCTCTCTCATATTGGAAAACAGACATCTGAAGAATAAAATACCCTTCCAATGAGTAACATCCTTAGCCCTATTATTACGTGGTTTTTATTAAAAATATTTTTTAATTAAAGTATAACAAGTCATTTCCCCCTTTCTCTCTTTGCTCCAACCCCTCTCATGTCTTCCCCCATGTCTGGCTTCTTCCAAAACCCATGATCTCTTCTTCAGCATTGTTTTTACATATATTTGTAATAAATAAGCATGTAAGGAATTTGTCTAATGAGTCTGCATTTTTAAAACCCTTGGAATAAGATATTTGTTCTTCTTTTTAATTTTTTAATGTCTGCCATTTCTTACTGTTTCCTGAAACTAAGACATGATGGTAGTTTTTGGTGACTTCTTATTGTTCTTAGTTTTGTCAGATATTTAGCTTCTTTTTTAAGCTTTTGAAAGAATTTATTCTTTGTGTACATTAATTGTTTCTATTGGGTGCTTTCTATTTGCACATCCTCAGAATTTCTATTTTCTTCTTTTCTGTTCTTTTCCGGTATCTTGTGAATATTTTTAACTTATTTATTTCCAGACTTTCTTCCTTTACAGCATTTGCATGGACTGCTATAACTTTCTCTTCCATATTGATGAAGTTGCTTCTCATCTGTTTGAATATGTAATAATATCATTAAAATTTATTAAAAATAAATAATACATCACTAAAATATATTCTTATTAAAACATTTTTTTCTTTTCTTTTTTATTTAATTACATTTTTATTTTTTATATTAATTACAGTTTATTCTCTTTGTATCCCAGCTGTAGCCCCCTCTCTTCTTCCCTCCCAATTCCACTCTCCCTCCCTCATCTCCTCCGAAGCCCCTATCCACGTCCACTGCTGGGAGAGGCCCTCCTCCCCTTCCATCTGACCCTAGTTTATCATGTCTCATAATATCAACAATAAAATAAGATAAACAAAACAAACCCCCAAACAGAATAGGACCACATAAAGAGAAGTAAAGTAGTGAAAGGAAAAATGCATATGTAGATGCAGCAATGTGCATATTCAAATACAGAGAAATCCCAAAGAAACACAAAATAGGAAACCATAATATATACACACAAAGAACCTACAAGACTAAAAATTATTTTAAAAAAAGAAAGCCCTGATGTAGAATTAAGAGATAATGCCATTGAGTTCATTTTGTGTTTGCCATCTATTGTTGGGCTTAGGGCCTGCCCTAAGAGTGAGTTGTATATTCAGTGGGACTGTTGGAGAAAACGAATTTTTCATTTGTAAGCAGATACCAATTGGAGATAGGTTCTGGATTAGGTATCAAGGTCTTGCTTTTTAAGAGGAATTGCTTCATGGAACCTAGAACCCATTTTGGTTAAACTTGCTGGCTAGTGAGCCCCTGGGATCTATCTGTGTCTATACTCTCCCATCTCAGCACAGGGAATACCAGTGTCTGTTGCTGCACTGCACTGTGATTTGAATGTTGTGGATCTGAATTCAGGTCTTCATTCTTGCGCACAAGCTTTTTCTACTGGGTGATCTTCCGACCCCAGCTTCATCACTATGTGGTATTGCAGATTACCACATGCTTCTCTTTGGGTAAGTATTCTTGGGGATTCAATGAGTTATCAGTCTCTGCTAGATGTCAAAAATTTCATTAGAGATCAGATTTAAAATGCAAATCAAAGCAAGAAAACAAATAAAACATGGATATTCCCTTTGTTTATTTTATCAACAGTAAAGCTAAAAACCAAGTATTTCTTCCAAAATAAGTTAAAATTAAATATCCATGTTTCAGAAATAACACCTGTCTAATTCCAGGATAGTTTAGGGGCTGATATATATACATATCAGGGTTATGATATAGCTGGATATAGCTATAGGCAGGTACCAAAGGTCATCATTTATTTGACTGGTGATTCTAGCCAAGGTAATTCTTATCTCACTGCTCAGCCTTAGAGCATAGGTTCTTGAATCCACCTAGGTCACTTTCTGCCTTTGAGCATTATTTTGCCTATTAACTTGCAGATTTTTCTTTATCTTATTAGTAGTGAGTAGTACTAGGAGTAGTTCTGTGCTTACGTTGGCTCAGAGAATTCTTTGGTAAAGATGGTTGCCTCACTCAGAGCACAGTATATAATATCACTGGTCTCCCATCACTAAGGCCATAGCATCTTGTCGTTTTTTGAGAGGCCTGATCTCCCTTACATAACTTCAGATTACTATTTTCCACAGGGACAGCATCCTGTTATATTCAAGCATGAGGTTTTCACACAGTAATTGTTTTGAATTTCAAACTTTAGGGTGCTCATTCCAGGTCACTTTTTTTTAACTCTACATTTCAGACATTTTTTTAAGGCTGTGCATTTCTCCCCAAGTTTCCTGTTTAACCAGAGGTATCCATTTTCCTCAGGATACCACGAGCTCTAATAAATAAATCCCGAATAGTGATGACTTCTTTCTCATGAAATTTCAGAAAGGACTAATTTTGCTTTGACTTGCATTGCTCACTTGAAATCAGAAACATTAAGTGGCATGTTTTAAGGGCATTGAAGTATTCCTCTTAATGTAGCCCTCTTTGTTACATGAGAAATACATTTATAAAGGAAATCTGTACATGTATGCCTATGCGTGTATACATAGATAGGAAGATAAAAGTAAACATGTTAACCACAGTTTTTACAGTAAAAGCATAGAATTAAAGCCTAAAGGCAGTGGGCTCAATCTTAAGAGGAAGAAAAAAGCCAGGACTCTGGATCCATGAAGGGTGATGTTTATGAAGTGGAGAACATTTGTCTTGGATGTTCAAATGAAGGAGCGCCCGAAGCTACTGAAGGAGCCGCATTTGTCAAGTAGCTAATAAGTAAGATGGTGCTGCAGTATGCTTGGCTTATCTTTCTCTATGGTACATATTAGATATACAGATTCAGGTAGAAGTACAGAAATGTTCATCATTGGGAAGAACATTGCTGGTTGTAAAATTTGCCTTATAAAATTTGGGTATTCTCAAAAAATTTTGGATATTCTCTTCGAATGTATTAACATTATTAATGCTGTATTTCACTATCTTGCTTTTTGTAGGCATTAGTCTTTACCTTGTATTTTATCTGACATTCAAACTATTAGCTAATTTTGGTATTAAGCCATAAATAGAAATTGGAACAGAATTTATTCCAAAATTTCTTCATTATTCTACCCAATTTTTCTACCTTTATCTGAAGTTAAAGGCTCAAAGAGATTGAGTGGAATATGTCGTGACCCACAGTAGTAGAATTTTTTTTATCTCTACACAAAAGGACTTCTCAAAGGCAAAGGAAAAAAAAAAAAAGCAGCAATAGCAAAAACTGATTCTGCTGAAAATGCCATTCTGGGTCAGCTTTAGAATATCTTCTTCAAACAAGAGAGCTGAGTTTGGCTAGGATATTCACTAACAAACTGGGCTGCTAAAATACTTCTATTTTTTTATCAGAAAAGACAGAGAGAGATGTTTTATTTAAATATAACATGATAGATGACAAGAAAATGAAATGTCTGGTTTACATTGGCTAAATAAAGAGAAGCAATGCAGTCCACAAGATACCCTTCTATTCCACATTGGAGTCCTGGAGTGGAACGTTTGCAGAACACTGGGATGGAAGACTATTAAATAACAAATGTTTCTCCACAGTGCAAAGAGCACTAGTCTTATCTAACTTAATCTACTTCACCATTGCACAGCTTAAACAAAGCAGTAAAACAAAACTAAAATCAATAAAAATAATCATGACATTGTATCAATATATGAAGGTGTTCCAGCAACCATAGTCTTAGTTATTTCTATTTAAAAGTTCCCTGATAGTCTAACTGTAGGGAATTCTTCTGCAGCTAAGACATGTCATATCATTTCACCTACTCCCATAGCTTACTAATAGCTGACCTTGAAGAAATAGATGTTTAGATGTTTTGAAGAGTATTTGTTGCCTGTCTATCAAGATAAAGTGAACAATGAATTTCTGTATGTGGGGCTTCACCTATGACTGTAATAGAATGATTTCTTTAGATTTTAGTTATGATGTCTAAACCTTTCATTTATTTCTAATCTACAATCTTCCATACAAAAAGAGCTATTAACTATTTTAATTGGCTAGTATGTTTCTTATTGTTATTCATATATACTATCTTATTTAAAATATAAATAATAAAAATACTTTTCAAGGTTGGGGAAATGAGGGTGTATTTAATTGAATACTAAGTAATATATATATGTATATAGTAAGCGTATGTATGACAGTCTGACTTTAATTTTTACTTTTTTGCTTATTTTCTACAAGGATTCTATAATATGACTGTATAAGTATCAAAGACATTTTCACTTCTGAATATATCAAAGTGCTTTGACTGTCCCCTGGGCAGGAACTCATTTTCTTTCCCTATTTCTGCTAATTTTAATTACTACTAATCATGATAAAAGTTGGACACTCTGAAACAACATAAAAATAGGTTTTGAGACTCAAGGTTAACATGTACTGCATTTGACTTTTTATTCTCTTGGTTCAAGAGCTGAATTTTATACTCAGTTTATTTGACATAATTTTAACTGCATACCTTTATTAATATATTTATTTAATTGCTTTTCATTGTGTAGCATGCACTGCCCTTATTTAGATCCTCAGCAATCAGAATTCTTTTCATAAAGCAACACTTTTGCAATGAGTTAAGTAAAACAAGTCACAAAATTATGGGCTGGGAAGTTGTTTGAGTTTTTAAAGTGATTTCTGCATGAGCAAGGATGCCCGAGTTCTATTCTCAGCATCCATGTCCACCTGGCAGGCAGTGGACATGATGTACAATGATAACACCAGTGCTGGGGAGGCAGAAAAAGAAGAGCCCTGGTGCTTGATGACCAGTTAGTTTAGCTGAATCAGTGAGCTCTGGGTTCAGTGAGAAGTCTGCCTCACAATAATGAAACTATGAAGAAGACACATGCACGCAATATTACCTGTGTGTGTGTACACACTCGCACACACGTGTGCACAACACACACAATGTATAACTTCTGGAAACTTCATGGCTTTTATGCTAAGCTAAGTTCTTGTATTAAGTTTTTTTTGACATTTGTGTTTAAAATTGAACGTATTTCATTGTGACTGCTGTTAGACATTAATTTATTTTCAGGTAGCACATTTCAGAACATGTCTGTAAAAAAGCAGCACATTCTAACAGGAATATCTCTGTTGATTAATTTGTGGAATTGGAGAATTTCCTTTCAACTTTGATTGCAGAAATGATTACACTATGTGGATTACTTGATTACCATTGGTCTGAAACCGCAGTCTCAGCCATAGTCTACTTAGACAGATTGATCAGTGACCCCATTGATTCTATTTTCAAAGCCATGAGGTTGCATAGCTTTCTAATTACCACACCTTCTCAATGTTCATACAAAAACTCCAGTGCTAGCTAGGTCATCGTGATATCATGTAAGATTTATGGAACCATGAGGAAAATCCATAAGTATCTTGGAATAATCAAATATGTTTACAAACACCAAGTTTTATCCAAAGGAGCATGCTTCTTCCTCTACCTGAATAGTTTTCAAGCTCTTAGCAGACTCTCTCCTGATCAAATGGCATCCATATATGAGAGGAGTCACACTTCATTTAATGCTTCTATTAAAAATACAACTGATGTCAGTGAAATTCTAGAACCATAATTTTCATCTTGGGATAATGTCTGATCATTTTTGAAATTCATAACTCATACAAATTGATTTTTATATCAGAGCTAAATTTTTAAAGGAATATAAATACCTTCATTTCTCCAGTTTTATTCAGAGAATTATATTATCGCTCAGAAATATGGATTTTTTAAATTTAAAATATAGTAACAGTAGAAAAAACATGAATTGTGCATCAGGACTGTTTGTAACTACAAATCTTTCTTTCAAGTATTTTAGGATGAACTGAGAGCAGGTGCTGATTACATAGGTCTTCCTGTCATGAATATATAAGAGAGGAATCAGTAAGTTGCTGATGGGAGAAATGCTAATAGTCTAAAATCAAGGGCAATGCCTGCTTTGGTCAAATTCTATGCGTGAGGTAGGAAGGCCGTCAGAGTCTCCACTGCATGGTGTGCCTGTGTCACAGCATATGTGCAGTGTTGGTTTCCTTCCCAGACAGCCTACTCATAATGTTTACAAGGTGACTGAGAAAGAAGGTCCTGGGCTTTCTCAGGCCGTGATCTTGGAAAGAAGAGAGGTAGGGGTGAGTTATGTCTTACCCAGAACAGCAATGGATAGATAGAACTTGGCAGTCCTCAGTTTCCTGAGTTTCAGGAATTATAATGATTTCAGAATAACAGATCTATTTTAGGTACCTCTGTCTCATCACACACACACACACACACACACACACACACACACACAAATGTATTAGGCATTTGAGAGCATTTATCTCATTGTGTGGCTCATTTTCTTCCCTACTGGGCATTTTGCTGTGTTTTATAGTCAGCAGACAGTACAATATGGACTTTTTATGTTAAAGGGGTCTTGTAAAAACATCACATGTGCTTTTTCCCAAAGAGTTTGAACTATTTTTTTGTTTAAAAACAAGGCATAATTCTCATAGAAATTGTAGCTGAGAGGATGATGCTATTCTTTGCTCAACAGGACTGCATGGGATGCTGCACACTGCATGGGCAGAGTGCAGGAAATCTTATGAAAAAGGGAGACATAGAAAGATCTGGAGGGGACAAGAGCTCCACAAGGAGAGCAACAGAACCAAAAGACTCTGGTCCCAGGAGTGTTTTCTGAGACTCCAACCAAGGACCATGCATGAAGATAACCTAGAACCCCTGCATAGCTGTAACCCATCACAGCTTAGTGTCCAAGTGGATTCACTAGTAAGGGAAACAGAGGTTGTATATGACATGAACTCAGTGACTTGCTCTTTGATCACCTCCCCCTGGGGGGAGTGCAGCCTTACCAGGCCACAGAGGAAGACAATGCAGCCAGTCCTGATGAGACTTGATAGGCTGGTGTCAGAGGGAAGGGGAGGAGGACCTTCCCTATCAGTGGACTAGGGATGGGTATGGGAGGAGATAAGGGAGGGAGGGTAGGATTGGGAAGGGACAAAGGAGGGGGTTACAGCCGGGAAACAAAGTGAATAAACTGTAAAATAAGTAAATAAATAGACAGGACTACATGGATTAGTATCATTTAAATGATTTACCCTATGTCATAATAAGATGATAATAATAATACGATAGTTTTCCTAACATAACTTTCTGATACAAAACAAAAATCAAAGGCTCCCTTTAAAGTAAACTACAAGGAGAATGATAAAGTGTTATATTAATAATTTTTTTCATAGTGTTGAGTTCTTGTGTTTTTTAAAGAAAAACAAACAACAAAAAAATCTATGGACATGTAATGAATCTCTGTATTCAAAGATTCAGAAAGAAAAGAAAGGGGTATCAGCAACCAGATTCGGTAAAGAAAAGTAAAGCATATTGGCTATATCTTTGCTTTGAAGTATACTTGGATGAGAAGATCAAGCATAGGGAAATTTCAATGTCATTTCATATCTAATTGAATGTGTTTGGAAGCTGCATTGTTTTGACCCCATCTGACAATAAAGGCACTCGAAGCATCATCAAGAACCTTCTTTTTGATCAATATTATGCTTCATTTGCCCCAAAGAATAATACCCAGACACTGCCATTATGCTTCTTAATGGCACATCTCAGTATGTGAGAAATACGATTGTCGTTTCTCAAAGCACAGAGCAGATAATGTCAGATGACATCTTACATGCCACATACTTTATGAAAAACAAGAGCAATCTCATTTGCACAACAAATGTGCTTAGTTTTAAAAGCAATTCCTTCTGTTGTAATAAAAAAGGGACTCAAAGTAACTGACACTTGGGATTTTAAGATTTTTATTTATGGAAAAGCAGCATAATTCTAAATTACGTCTATAAAATATGCTCAGATGCCTTCTAGCCGTATCTCTCATGTTATTCATGTTAGTCACTCACTAAATTTTGCCAAGTCAAATAATGACAAATCTTATGTAATATATCAACTGAATTTCTTTATCAATTCAAGATAATTGTGTATTTTTAACTTAGAAGAATGGATATTAATTTACATAAAAATTTAAAGAACAAAAGTCCTACCAGAAATGTCAACAGAAAGAGTTCCCGAAACACTTTGAGGGAAGTGGTTTCTGGCCTAATGTCTGCAGCACACTGTGACCATGGCCTGGGGCGCTATCTGAAGCTGTCTCTGTGCTGAGTTTGGCCTTTTCCACATGGGGCGACAGTGCCAGCTGGTAAAGACGTCACAGTGTGGAGGGTGTGCACAGTACTTCTCCATGGAGCTGATGAGCAAGCAGTGGTTAGTATGCGGAAAATGTCCCTCAGGAATTTACCTACTTTTTATTTAATTTTAAGTATTTGTTAACAAATCAAAATAAAATGGAGGGAATTACTTTTTTTCTGGTTTCTTCCAGTTATTTGAGTTCTTAAATTCTTGTCTTTCTTCCTATGAAATCAAGCTACAGATGACTATCACTGTAGATTGTTTAGAGGGGTATGTGAGGAAATTAATATTAAGAGGTTGAACAAGTTGGTAATGGACAGCCAGTGGGTGTGCACATTCCTAGTAAAGACCTTTTCCCTGAGCATCGCTCAGTTGCCTGCAGTCCTTTGTGGAAGGCTCAAGCCTTAGGGGCTTCCTTCAGGTTTAAGAACACTTCCTGGGTTATCTCCATGCCTGGTACTTGGTTGGAGTATGAGTCTCTGGGAAGACCCCTGTGTTCAAATTTTCTGGTTCTGTTGCTCTCCTTGTGGGGTTCCTGTCCTCTCCAGATCTTACTATTTCCCACTTCTTACATAAGATTCATGCATGGAGATAACCTAGAACCCCTGCACAGATGTAGTCCATGGCAGTGTAGTGTCCAAGTGAGTTACATAATAATGGGAAGAGAGACTGCCTCTGACATAATCTGATAGGCCTGTTCTTTGATCACCTCCCCCTGAGGGGAGAGCAGCCTTACCAGGCCACAGAAGATGACAATGCAGCCACTCCAGATGAGATCTGATAGACTAAGATCAGAAGGAAGGAGAGGAGGACCTCCCTTATCAATGGACTTGAGGAGGGAAATGAGTGAAGAAGGGGGAGAGAGGGTGGGGCCAGGAGGGGAGGAGGGAGTAGCTTATGGGGGGATACAAAGTGAATAAACTGTAATTAATTAAAAAAAAGGAACACTTCCTGGTTTTTCAGAGGACTCAGATTTAGTTCGTAGAGCCTAATGATGGGCAGCTCACAGCCACCTGTAATTCAGTCCCAGGGAATCCAATATCATCTTCTCTTCTCCATGGTCTCCTGCGCACAGTTGGCATACTCACAGAGATGTGCACATACATAACAATATCAAATTTCTCTCAAGTGTTCAACATAACATTGACAGCTCTGTTTTAAGATTAACTCAAAGTAGGCTGATTCATATTTGCTCTTCTGTGTCTTGGTGATTTGTATTTTTCTTTTGTCCTCCAAATTTATAGTACAGGGATGCTTTTCCATTCCTTAGGAGACTGAAGAGTGCAGGATAGCCTTTTCGGAAACTGGAGCATCCTGACTTGCCTTCGGCTCAGATCTCTGGCTGCTGTGCTGAGGTCAGTGACAAGGAGGTCCTTACAGTGTCCCAGAGCTGTGCTGATGGAAGTGGAGGTTAAAAGTAAAGTCAGGAGACGTCGGGAGACCCTCCAACTGCCGTGCCATACAGTGCGGGCTGAGAAAGACACTAGAGACCTGCCCTCTGCTGCAAGGCAAGTACAGGTTATAGACACATGCAGAGGCCCACCAGCTGCCAGGCAACACAGCATGCCAGGAGGAAGACATCCAGAGACCCACCCATTGTCATGCTATAGGGCACTACCAGGGAGTGTGGCCCAGAGACCTGCCTGCTGCCACACAGCTTTAAGTAGCTGTAGACACACCACCTGCAGCCATGCCCCACAGGGGGTTTGGAGACCCCTAGAGGTCCACTTGCCACCAAGCCACTCAATGATGACAGAAGAGGTCACGCAGAGGTCTATCAGCCATGTGGCCCACCTGTATTGGGAACCACTGCAGTGTGCAAGTGTGTGGTGGATAAATAGGACAGAAAGAGAAGCTGAACAATCTGAGCCTTCTGAGGGAGATGGAACTGGAGATTCAAAGGAGGAGAGAAGTGTCCTGTTGTGAGTAATCAGCCTCATCACCTAAGGTCATGGAGTAGAAGTCCTGGCCTATGCTACTGCTGAGGGCCATGTCTTAGTCCATGGCTATGCAGCAGCTAGGATTGGTGTCAATGTAAGTGGCTCACATTAGCATGAGAGATATGGGGATGTCCCTGGTCTGGGCAGTCTCCTGGGACCACATGTACATCCAGGGACTGCAAATAACTGGCCCTACCACTCCCCTGTGGTAGCACTTGGGAGAGCTGGCCCTGCCAGTCTCCTGGAGTTGATCTGGCCCTGGAGGGTTGGGGGAGCATAAGTGAGCCAACCTCAAAGGTGAGAGCACAGGAGAGCTGGCCTGCCACTCATCTGCTGTGAGGTGGAGTAGGCATAGGGGTATGCCCTCTTACCTCATCACCCTTTGCCACCTGTGGAAGTTGGGAGAGCTGGCCCTATCCATCACTGGTGGGAGAGCATTGGGCCCTGCACCTTGCCTGAGCAACACAGTGGAGCTGGCCGTTATAGTAAAAGCATGGGTGAGATAGCCCCAAGGGTGTGAAAAAGGAGAGCTGTCCCAGCCCCTCACCAGCTGCAGCATTTGGAAGTGTGGGCACCATATCTCAACTGGGCATCACAGAAAAGCTGGGTCTGGAGGTGTGGGTGTGGGTGAGTTGTTCCTGAAGGTATGAAATCAGGAGAACTGATTCTTCCTTCTGTAGCATTCAGTGGCTTAGCTGGAGCAATGCTGGAGAGCTTTCCCTCATGGTTTGGAAAGGGAGAGCTGGCAGGCTTACCAGCTGAGTGAGCACCCAGGCCAAACCCAGAGCTTTGAGTTGGCCTACCCCAAAATCTTCCTCTGAACTGTTGAGGTACATGAAAAGGCCACTCCTGCTCACCCAAAGATACAGGATCTCCATGACACAAGACAAGATAACCAGGAGGAATCCCAGTGAAGATCCAATATTGATGATGTCACATAAGCCAGAGACCTCAAATCAGATCAATGACTCATTGCAATGAACATTCACAGTGAAGATATGTGAGCAGAGGGGTGTACTGTGGGACACACTGTGATACACTACAGCTTCCATGATGAGAAGTTTTTTAGCCTTTGTTTTGATTTTTTTTTGTTTGTTCTCTTGGGGAGAAGTTTGCAAGGGTTGAGGGCAGATAAGAGCAGACACAGAGATGAGGGCCTGGGGTGCATTTTCTGAAACTCACAAGAATCAATAATAAGTTTTTAATAGTTGTAAGAAAATGCGAGATTCTTGCTCTCTCTTCACTGGTTTCCATTGGTTTCTTCACTTAAAAAGGACTTAAAAGGCTCAGGAACTCTGCTCTTGTTGGCATGAATTGAAAGTCAGTAGAAGCATGACGTTCTGTGAGTTCCACTGATGATGCAGCAGCCCATATTCACGTGTATCTCTTATTAGAACATCTGTTTAATCATTTATGTTTCTTTTTTCCGTTATAAAATTGAGAACATAACACTATCTTTCACAGTTGAGTCAATAGTTGAATAAAAAGTCCACACAGATTGTACAAGATTGTCTTAGCTTTTCTGGTTGTTTTGTTTTTCCATATGAAATTGAGAATTGTTCCTTCAAGGTCTGTAGGTTGGCTTGTGAGAGGGCACATGATGTTTTGCTGTGAGCTCTCATATGTGATGGGTGTGACTTTGGCCAGTTGAGAATATCCATGGGTGGACTTTGAGTAGAGGATATATATAGAGGTCCATACACAGTGAGACATCACTTTTTGGATTGACATCACTGCAATGATCTTCATGCTTTGACACTTGACTTCACAGAGAGAAATGTTCTAGAGAACTTCTCCTCATGGCAATCCAACTGAGTCTTGTGGCTTTTTCTGACTTCGTGTTGCTGCTTAGTATTGATCTTTGAACTGGACTACTGGTATCCTGATGACTGAGTCTGGTAATACCCTAAGGACCAATGGTCTCTAATCAGCAGGAAGCAGATAAAAGAGGTCTATAGCTCTTTTCACTACTAATCTTTTACATA
Organism: Meriones unguiculatus; assembly: GCF_030254825.1. Lineage (NCBI taxonomy): Eukaryota > Metazoa > Chordata > Mammalia > Rodentia > Muridae > Meriones > Meriones unguiculatus. The sequence continues at coordinate 167,971,341 of NC_083350.1, read as the reverse complement.
AGGTCGGGGAGTTGGAAAGGAACTAAAGGTGTTTAAAAACCCTAAATAAAGTAGGTTTGTTGAAAAAATAAAAACAGTCCACACAGAACCCTTGGAAGCCTATAGAATTTCTAAACATAATCATTGACATCAACAGCCATTTTGATGATGTGAGAGCAGCAGCATTATATTACCTCACTGTCAGAATTTGCCTCAGTTTTTCCTCTTCAGCCTACTTACTGGCTTGAAGTCTTGTTAAGAATCATCCTTTGAAAAATGTTATATCTAACAGTAAGAGGTTTTCTTTTTTGTTTGTTTGTTTTTTTGTTTTTGAGATGAACTCAAAGGAATGGCCAGTTGTCTAATAGGCTGATTTGCATTCAACTTTTCTTTCTTTTTGTGCGACTAAGTGAAATGAATCAAGGAAAAAAATTGACTTGAAGTCTTAGATTTCTGCCTTTATGCCTTCTCGAATTCCTTAACTTTACTTATAGATTCAGTAACTTTGACCATACTATTGTGAAACTTTTGTCCCTAAATGGGGAATTTGTGATCTCCAGTGCCTTTACACTTTCACTTTTGCCCATTAATTTCTCCATGCTTGACACTGCTATGATTACCACCTATTATTACTTAAATTACCAGAAGCAATATTTTCAGGACTATATAAATTAGGCAACAGTTTTTTCAATCTTCTCATTTTTATTTCTTTGAATTATTTTCTATTCTACTTGCTTGATTAATTTATGAATTATATTAATTCTGTTTTAGATTAATTTCATATTACTTGATCATAGCTCATGAAGACTTTTAGCATCTTTCCTGACTAATAAACAGGAGCTCAGAACTTAATATTCTAATACTTTTCAGACTATTAAACTTCTATCCCTTCAGCTTTGTTTATGGATATGGTGATTATTATTAATTAATTTTGTGTTTCTGATGAGGTTGTGAAATATTTGTTCTAATTTTTTATGTGGCATTCTTGACCTTCCATTAGTTTAAGATAGTGCATATAATAACACTTAAATAGACACATACGGAGTAAGACAATAAAATTAGCCAAAACATTTAAGCACAAATTTAAAGTATTTCAGAAGATGGATTATACTTCCATTGTAACAATTATAATTAACATCATATTCAAAGTATATGAAAGACCAATCGTTATATGCTAAACTTTAGTTTAAATAGCCTTATATGATATAGTATACCTATAATAGGGAACAAAATCTCTGCATGTGTTCCTCCTGAACCTACTCAAACTTCTTTTTCGCATAATTTCCAGTACCTTAATAGGAAAATAAGCTTTAAATGTTAATTTTATAGTGGGTGTGAAAACGATTTTTTGGAAAGAAGTGAAACATTATTTTCTGATAGCTAATAAAAGCCTAACTCTGAACAGAATAGCTTTGTACCTCAAAAGAAGAATGGTAGTATAAAGATCCAAAGTTGTGTTGCCTATTCATAACTACATTGGTTCATAATCCTGGACTTTAGAAACAGCTCAAAAATGAGTTATAGTCATATTAAATTATCATTTGTCATCAAGTTTTTAAAATAAATGCATTGCTTAATTACAAGTTGTTTCTCAAGTGAAAAAGCAATATCATGGTGTTTTAAGGATTTTTAACAGGTATAAATGAAATGAAAAATGTTCATAACATTCATTTTAACTGAAACATGTTAAAGGCTTTAATGTATGTTAAGGCTTTAAGTAATGTTAGTGACCTACCTGAATTTGCTAACTTCTAAATATGAAATCACCAATTAGTATTAATATACTATGTAGAAAAGTGCCCACAAAAGCAACGTCGGAAACCGTATAGAAATCCTGAAAGAGGAAAACTGACTGACGATTCCATAAAATGCAGAGAAAAGAAGAATCTGGAAATCTTCTTCTGCTATTCTTGCCTCATGCAAATCCCTGTGAGATGTTAACTGAAAAAGATCCATGCTAGCCAGGTTACTGTGAGTTCAGAGGCACAACCAAGTTTTACTTACGGGTATTTCTGTATTTCTAACTTTTAAAAGATAGCAAGAACAGAAACTAGTCTAAAGTAAATTAACAATAAACAACACAAACTGAAAATTTGAAGACTATCTCTATTACATATGACTGACAAAATAGACTACCAAATTTACATATAGCCAAAGAGGGGAAACCATATGTAAAGCAGAACATATAAAAAAAGAATGGAAAGAAAAACAAAACAACTAGAGTGACTGATATTAAAACACTATATTCTCTAATAAAAAAAGCAGCGACATCCTCTTTGTAGATTTCAGGAAATGGGATTTAGATATACTGTTGTTTACATGAAGGTGAAAACAGAAGGGAAGGTGGAAATAAATGTTGCAGTAGTGTCTGATGGAAAGGTTTTGTATTCTAACAAAGTTTTGTATTGCTAACAAAACAAACAAACAAACAAAAACAAGAGGGAAGAAATATGCAAGAAAATCACACTACAAATTTCCAAGAGTTATGTGTACTATCATAAGTAAATCAGTGGAATGACAGATTTGAAAATGAGCACATTCTACATCTTTGCAGGGGTTCTAGTTTATCTCCATCAATGGTCCTTGGTTGGAGTATCAGTTTCAGAAAAGACCCCTGTACCCAGATTTTTTGGTTCTGTTGCTCTCCTTGTGGAGCTCCTGTCATCTCCAGCTCTTATTATTTCCTACTTCTTTCATGAAATTCCCTGCACTCTGCCCAAAAGTTGGCCATAAGTCTCAGCATCTGCTTTGACACCCTGCAGGGTAGAGCCTTTCAGAGGCCCTATGTGGCAGTCTCCTGTTCTGTTCCCTGTTTTCTCCTTTTTCTGATGTCCATTCTCTTTGCCTTTCTGTATGAGGTTTGAGCATTTAGCCAGAGTCCTCCTTTTTGATTAGTTTCTTTAGGACAGATTTTAGTAGGTGCCCATGGCAGTTCAGTGTCCAAGTGGGTTCCATAGTAATAGGAACAGGGCCTGTCTCTGACATGAACTGATTGGCCTGCTCTTTGATTATCTTCCTCTGAGGGAGAGCAATTTTACCAGACCACAGAGGAGGACAGTGCAGCTACTCCTGATGAGACCTGATAGACTAGGATCAGAAGGAAGGAAAAGAAGACCTCCCCTATCAGTGGACTTGCGGAGGGGCATGCGTGGAGAAAGGGGAGGAGGGTGGGATTGGGAGGGGAGGAGGGTGAGGGCCACGGGGGGATACAAAGTGAATAAAGTGTAATTAATAAAAATTAAAATAAAAAATGGAAAAAAAGAAGATGAGCACATTCAGTTTCTAGCAAAAATATCATTAAGAGGAAGAGTTTGGTCTTACACTTGCTACTCTTCCCATGCACTAACAGAGGGCATGGCTTGGTGTAGTGCCATTGTGGATAGAGCGGAGTGGGTACAAGGCTGAAGGGCAGGATTCCAAGTGAGAAGCTATTCATCACAGGCCACTTGGCTGTGAGGAAAACAGAAGAAAGGTGAGAGGATGGTATAGCTGAGTAAGTCAGAGTGAGAAAGCAAAGAAGCAGTGTCCCTTCATCGTCTTTGCTTCACTTTCTGCCTTGAGGCCTTCCCTTGGTTTACCTTCATATTGGGTTGTAACCTGTAAGATGAAATAAACTCTTTTTTCCCCTACGTTGTTTTTGGTCAGAGTTTTATAGAGAATGATAGAAATTCTCAGAAACAGGCCGCGTGTGTTTTGTGTGTGATGCTGATCCCTGCCTTTGTGCAATAAACACCAGGTGCTGCATTTTCCCCCAACATATTTAATTTGTCCTCAGTGTTGAGGTGCTCAGTTTCCCCCAGCATATTTAGTTTGTCCTCAGCGTTGAGGGAATTTCAAGGAGTTTCTGCCAATGTCTAAGTTGTTTCACATAAATAATGAAGGGGAGTAAGAGAAAACGAATAAGGCAGAGAGGATCTCTAGGGTGATGAGGAAAGCAGAATTGCCAATGTATGTCACTTCCCATTGTTCTATTCTGGCACACATAGAGCAGCAAATCCTAATGTAAAGTAAGCTTTTAGGGAGGCAATCATTAGTCATTACAGTCTCATCAGCAGTAATATTTTTACTAATGTGTGAGGAGAGCTGCTAATGGGACACTGTACAAATGAGGAGATAAATAGATAAGAACATTCTGTTCCCCAGTCTATTTTGCTCAGAAACTCCAAATACTTACTGTAGGGAGTGCCTGGAGCTGATAAAAAGTCAATGTCAAGGGCTGGAGAGATGGTTTTGCTGTTAAGAGCACATGCTGCTTTTCAGAGGACCGGAGTTCAGCGCTCAGCAGTTTGAATGGTGCACAAGTGCCAGAAACTCCGCCTCTATGAAAACTCTATGATTCTTCAACCCAAGTCTAAAGTGCTGCCATAGAGTGGCACCTTGATGCATTTCTCATTCTTCAGTATGGCAAGAAATAAATGTTTCAATTTAGATCTCCAGTGAATAGCATCCTGTTAAGGCAGCGTGAACAGACTAGTATTAAAACATGACAGGCACAGTGCTCTGCTTTGTTTCAGTTTTATTGATGTGTGTGTGTGTGTGTGTGTGTGTATGTATGTACATGTGTGCAGAGTCCCATGAAATTCAACAATAAGGTGTAAGATCCCTGGAGCTGTAATTACAGCTATTTGTGAACTATCCCAACATAGGTATTGAAAATTGAGTTCTTGTCATCTGGTAGAGGAGAAAGCGCACTCTCCCAATACTCCAGTTCCAACAAACCGGGTTTGAACCTTTATTTTGCCGTAAATACTCACTCAGTGACCCTTCTCTGATTCCACAAGAGTAACTGAGGTCACTGGGATAGTAGGTAGTAATTGTTAAGTGTCTGGTAAATGCTACTTTTCCAACCCCCTTTGTTTCCTTTGACGATTTCAGTTTATTCACATCACAAGAACCTTTGCTAAGTCTTTTGAGTTCTCTCAGTTTCCAATGTCAACATAATAAATAGTAACATTATATAGGATATGATATTGCAAGGCAACAAGAAAATAATATATTATAACATATTATAATATAATATTATAATATTATAACATATTATAATATAATATGTTATAACAATATAATAACAGTATAACATATTATATTGCAAGGCAACAAGAAAAGGCCAACACTACAGTAACATGCAAATGGTGAGTAATAATAAAAGGGGTTCATGTATATTGTATGTTGCCTGCTTTATTAGACATATTTTGTAAAGTCTGAGAGGCAGGAATTAGAGAGAAAGCTGAGATTAGGGAAAGCAACAGTGATAAATGTCATAAGGCTAAGTAGTGTTCAAGCTGGGTTTTGATGCAAAGTGCATTCTATATCAGAGACACAAGTCTTCTCTAAGAACCACAGCATGTCAATGCTGTGTTAATTATGAAAGGGAAATCACCTAGCATTCTAGACTCCTACTGAGCATGAAGTGGTAAAAGGCAGAGACTGGTTTTAAAGCATCTAAGAAAGAACAGAAGAAAGAAACCTCAGTAGCAAAATCATAATTGTATGCATTAAACTCTAGCTAAGACAGCATACCAAACAGTTGGACTAGATGCCCTTTTGTGCATCAGTCAGCCAGGCAAATCTTTAGTTTGAACAGTAGACACCCTCCTCTAGGAAAAAAAAAATAGTTGGCTTAAGTTATGAAACTGCATACTCCAAATATTTTCTACTCTCCTATGTCTAAATCTAGTGTTGTGAGACGTAATATCAAACCCTTTATCACTCTCTTTCCATCTGAAATGTTGATTGTTAGGGCCCAAGTGCCAAACTCCAATATGACACTGTCACTGACAATTTCCAAAATGACATTCTCAGCTCAGCTCAGGCTGGACTCTGACAACGTAAACAGAAGGATTGCTGGGGGATAGACAAAAGCTTACACTCAGCATTCCTCACAAACCTGGGAAGTGAGTGTTAGTCTGCCAGGAAGAGCTGCTTCCTTTACTTCCCTAAGAAATGGGCCAACCAATTCTCTAATAGCACATACCCATAACATATCAAAAGTTCCTGAAGACTTTGGCCCCAAAACCTCCTGTCCAGCTTCCCTAAACTTCTAGGCTGTTCCAGCTTAAAGCTTCCTCCGTGCTGTAACTACCTTCTCTCTTTATAACTGGCAAGGATTTCCCCACTATTTTGCTGTTCTCCATGCCTCCAATAGGCATGGTAGTTGTCAGTATGCTATGCTCTCTAACCATGAGAGAGAGACATGTTTCATGTTTCCAATAAACCTTTCTTCCCACCCATTGAATGATCGAGTTTGGGCAATTTCACTGCACACTCTCTAATGTCAATTACAGAGTTGACATAAGACAGATTCATTTACTGCAAAATAACAGGGAAAATAAAGTTAGAATTAGAGTGGCCTTTAGATCTTTCCCAGGAATTTTGCTCGCATGTGATGTCTCTGCTTCTCTCTGTGAATATTCTTCCTACTTTAGATTTCCATCCTATTATATTTATGTCACTAAAGCCCTGCCCAAGTGTCACATCTTCCCCTTGTGGCTAATGCCTCAGAGTTACAGTTTTTTTTGTTTGTTGGTTTGTTTTGTTTTGTTTTTCTAATTTGCTCTGAAACCTCTCTGGTCCGCTCAAATTGTACAAGGAGTACACAAATTGTCTTGGAATTGGTATAACTCCTCTATGTTTGAACAGCAAGTAGAAGCCAACATGTATCTTCTAAACATGCTTTCAAACAAAGGAGGAAAGATTGGGAAGACTGTGAAATCATGTATGGGCATCTCAGGAAGACGGGTAGACTATGGTAGATAGCCGGGCGTACTCAGATAAGGAGTGGAATAATCTGTGGGTAAATAGGAATTGAGATAGAAACTCCTGTTGTTGCATTGCTAATAATGAGCAAAGGAAACCCAAGAAGTGTAAACCATTCTTCTCAAATATGAAGAACCTAAGTTTACATTACATTCTTGGAAACACGCATTTTAAAATCGTAGCTGCATATATATATATATATATATATATATATAATTTTAACAATTTGCTACAACAGGAAAATGCACTTTCTTGTGTTCTGGGTAACTTTAGTCTCCAAGGAAGCACCAGAAGGTGGAAAAGACATCTCATAATAGATGTCTGGTTGTTGTTAATCCTAGAACAGATTGCCCTGCCAGTCAGAGAGTTTCACCAGCCAGAGCTCTGCTCACCTTCCACCGCCAGACAGCTTTTTCTGACATCTGCTCTTGGCCCTGAATTGGGGTCTCATTGTGGGAACTATTTTTTCTTGGTTCCTGCAAAGAGGTAAATTTCTTGGCCTTGAGACCTCATGTTACAGTTATCAAGACTGAGAACTCTGGGAAACAATGATATTAAGTGGTACTAATAATTGCCTCCCTGTAGCTACACTGGAAGCCAGCAATAGCTAATTGACCATAGTCTTTGTTAACTTGGGAAAGGCATTGATTTATATTTCTTTACCCAAAATGTGTCTTTCATTTTGAACTCATCTGCAAATTCGAATTCTTAGGTGTATAGAAAACAAAACAAAACCCTAAACCATCTCACTAGTCTTTAGAGTCTCCTAAAATGAAGAGTTTTCAATATGCACTGTCTGTCATAAGATGTGACACACTCACCTCCTTCTCAATGTCACAGAGACTATGCTCTTCGCCCAGACTGACTGTGAGCTTTGAGAGATGGCCAGGCTTTCCCAGGGCCTCCCCTGTCAGTAGGATTAATTTTCATTCCAATTGAGAAGGTTTTGCTCTCCAAGTCTTTGGGTTTTGCCCTGTGTCTGTTCAAATCACCACTGACCACAATTGTGTTCCGAGCAAGGGTAGCATGCTTTTCTGGTGACTTGCTTTCAGCAGGTGCAATTTGCATCTGTAGTAAAAGCCATGGCTATCAATACCATGTCTTATGAGACACAATACTGGACTCCCCTTTATGCATAAAACCTCCATGTAAAAATATTTTATTGATGTAAAATATACTGTATTTCATTTTCATAACTACTTACTTTTTTAAATGTCTTAATTATTGCAACTGAAATTTCTATACAAAGACATTTGGTACTATTAGGAACTGGGCGTTTTATAAAGTTTCTTTATAAGAGAACTCTGTAAGTTGACCATGCATTTTACTCTACCCACTCTTACCTGGGAATGCTTGTGGCCTCCATTCAGATGATTTCGACTGGACCTTATGAGCTAATGACTGTAAGATATCCCCTACCTGTACGAAAACTTGTGCCTCTATGTCATGGATAAATGTGTGCAGAGGGAAGATGTGTGAAGAGGAGAACTAGGCAATCCGTAGGTTGTCCGGGAGAAGGATGAGGGAGTGAGACAGGTAATAGACAGTCATGTGGGTACATTGGGGCCCCTGCAGAGTGCTTCAGTTAGAGAATCCTGTTAGTGCTTGAGACAGACCTTAGAACTGACTAACAAAAAGACTCAGTTAATAAGCATATAAAGTGTGGAGTAAAATAAATGTGTTGGAATGGAAGTTGCATATGCTATAACCATATAAGTGTTTATGATTAGTATTTTAACTTCTGCCATTTTTTTTCTTAAAGAAGGTGGAAAGATTTAGAAACCCAAAAGTAATGTTAGCAGGATTTTTCATTTAGATAAATTACATTTGCTTGTTTCTTTCATACCACTGGTTGTGGAACCCTTGTTCCACAACAAACTTTCCTTGTGCTTTAGCACTAAACCATCCACAATACAGCTAGATAAATTCTCTTGACACAGCCTGTTTCTTACTAGTGAGGAAGAATATCTTGGATTTTATAGAATTCCTGTCTGCACTTTAAGTACTTTAATCCTTATTAGATTTACATATAAATGAAATTCATAGTATACCATATTTTTATAACTGGATTCCTACAGACAATGTTTTATGGGAGTGATAGTAGTACTTAAATCTTTCTGTAAGAAAAGCAAAATTTAGAAAAGATTTTATAAAACAAGTCACAGTAAATTCATGGAGAATCATTTACTATAATTTAAATTGCATATTTTATTATGATTCCAACATTCACAACATAACTGAATAAATGGAAGACAGCAAAGCTTTCAGGATCTTCCAAAAAGCTTAGTTGTTTTTAGCCAACCTCCTTTTCATTCAAACAGAAGTTCACTTCATGCTTCAATATGATAAAGATTTTACTACATTTACTTATTTACCATGCTACAGACTCACTAAAAAAATAAAACCATACATAAGTCAACATTACACCATTGCAGATTTCACACTTGGTTTTGTGAATGAATTAAAATTGTATGAATGTAATTTTAAGTTTATTTATTTTGGGAATTTCTAATGTATTTATAAAAAGACATTAAAGCTGATCTTAGAATGTTATTTTGAAATGATTTAAAATAATCACATCAGAAAATAATAGTTTGATGATCTCTTTTTTAAATTAAAAGGTAAATTACTCAAAATACTACACATTGTAGACACAGAACTTGGAAGAATCAAGGTAGCACTGACCTGAAAGCCATGTTTATACTAGAGTTTTGTTTGTTTGTTTGTTTGTTTAAAAGGAGAAGACATGAGACAGGGAAGGAAAAGTGATAGGAAGAGATAAGAGAGGGAGTGAAGGGAGTGAGAAGTGGATCTAATCAAAACATACTACATGCATATGCCAAATTCTCAATCAATTAAAAAATCCTAACAATGACTAAGCAAACAAATTCAAGAAACAAAAAAAGGAAAAAATTAAAGGGAAACAAAAACAACAGGAGTATTTTTTCCAGGGTGGAGCAGCGAGAAGATTGTATATGGAAGACTTCCCTGCATTTTACTAATTTTTCATCATGTTTCTCTTTGATTTCTGCCTCTAAAGGGCTCAAAGCATATGGACTATATTTAATAAAAGGTTGAGCTTTATGTTGCTTAAGTCATCTTTTATAATAGTCATTTATAAAAGAAAGATCATGTTGATATCTAGTCCAATAAATCACATCCATGATTTTAATCTTAAATTTGGGTTGAGGCTATGCTGCTATCTTTCTTGGAGACATAACATCTTGGATTTTCCTCCTTATAATGTAATCTTCTCTTTAACAACGAAAACATTTTTTTCTTCCCTGAAAACTTTTCGTAAGAAAATTTAGCATAAGAAATGCATAAAATGGACAAGGAACATACCGCAGCTACAATCAATTTAGCATGGCCCTGATAAAACAACTTCTGAGGGCTCACCAGTAGTTTCATTTATTTTCTTTTTAAATAACATTTTCATTTATTCTTTAAATTTTTAAATAATGATACAGGGTATGTTTTTTAGCATCTTGGTCAAAGATCAGGTAGCTACCAGGGTAGCTTTCTTTCGCTTCATTAACTTTATTCTTCGGTATCGTATTTTTCTGTGAGTATTTTAGATGCTATTGTTTTCCTGATTTTTGTTTCAGAATGCTTTTGTTAGTATATAGGAAGGCTACTGATTTTTGTGTGTAAGCTTTGAGTTCTACAGATTTGATGAAACGTTATCATATCTGGGAGCTATTTTTAGAGTAATTCAAGTTTCTTATGTACAGAATCATATTGTCTGAAAATCATATTGTCTGGCATTTTATTTTCCTATTTGTGTTCCTCTTGTTTTTTTTTTTTTTTTTTTCATTTCTTTTTTCTATTCTCTTATTGCTGTTTCTGAGACTTCAAGCACTGTATTGAAAAGAATGGAGAGAATGAGAACCCCCATCTTGCTCTGATCTTAATGCTTTGATCAGCATTCAGCATGGAGTTTGCCTCAGGATTACTCGATATTGCCCTTATTACGTTGAGATATGCTCTTTCCATCCTTATGCTGCCCAAAACTTTATCATGGAGGTGTTGAATTTTGGCAAAGGTCTTTTCTTCATCTATTGAACTTTCTGCTCTGTACTTTCTGACTTTGAGCCTATTATGCGATATATAATACTTTCTGGTAATTATTTGCATCTCTGCAACTCGAGAATGAAAACAATATGATCATGCTTTATTGTCTTTTTAATGTGGTCTTGAACATTGTTTCCTAGTGTTGTCTTATTTTTAACTTTCACTTATTGTTCTCTTGTAAAATAAACACTAAGTGTAGCTTCCCTTCCCTCTTCTACTCCTAGTTCACCGGCACCTCCCCTCTCCGCAAGACCCACCCCAGCCCCTGTCTTTTGCCAGGTAAGAGCAGGCATCAAACAAACCTGGAGCGAGACACAGTAAGGAAAGGCACAAACCCTCACATCAAGGCTGGATGAGGCAACCCAGTAGGAAGAAAAGGGTCCCCAAAGAAATCAAAAGAGCCAGAGACACCCCCACTCCCACTGCCAGGCGTCCCCCTGAAACACGAAGTCAACAATCATAACATGTACGCAGAGGGCCTGGCACCTACCCGCGTAGGCTCTGTGGCTGCTGCTTCAGTCTCTGTGAGCCCCTGTGAGCCCTGCTTAGATGATTCCAACAGGACGTGCTCTCCTCATGTCCTCAACCCCACAGGTTCCTATAAATTTTCCGCCCTTTCTTGGCATATGCATTCATGAGGGAGATTACTGTGTAGTTTTAGGTGTTGTTGTTGTTGTTAGTGGTGGTGGTGTATCTTTATCTGGTTTTGATATCATGGTGACACTATCTTCATAAATAGGGCTTGGAAGCTGTCCTACCTTTTCCATTTCATGGAAATATTTCCGTAATAATTCTTCATAATTCTTTGAAATTCTACAGTAAACTGTTTGAGTCCTGGGCTATATTACTGCTTCAATTTTGTTGCTGGTTACGGGTCAACTTAAAGCATTTGTTTCCTGTTTTAAATTTGATATATGGTATTTATCAGGAAATTCATCCATTTTTCTTTTGGAGTTCTCCGTTTAGTGGAACAGAGATTGTAAAGTTAGTAGTTATGTTTTTCTGAATTTTATGGGTATCTGTTGTAATGTCTCATTTTGCTTTTTAACTGTGTTAATTTAGGTCTTCCTACTCTTTTAGAAAAATTGGCTTAGAGTTTGTCATTCTTGTTTATCCTTTTAAAGAACCAAAATTTTGTTTCATTGATTCTTTGTGTTCCGTGTTCTGTGTTGCTGTTTCTATTTTAGTAATTTCTGTTCAGATATTAATTATTTATTCCCATATATTATTTTTGTACTTTGTTTTTTCTTTTTTTCCCAAAGCTTGAAGATACATTATTCATTCATTAATTTTGGATCTCTTATATTTTCTTATGTTGATTTTGGTATTGCTGTTTTTAATTTTGATTCCATTCTAGAAATATTTTTATTGTTTGTTTGTTTTGTTTTTTGATTTGTTCTGTAAGTGTCCTAAATATCAGCTGATAATATTTTTTGTCTCTAGGAGTTGGTATAATTCTGTAATCCTTAATGCTGATAGATTTTTTTTCATTATAGTTGGACAGAATACAGAAAGTTATCTCCATTTCTTTGTCTGAGATCGATTTGTGTCCTTCTATATGGTCAGTTTTAGAGAGAGTTGCACGGAGAGCTGATAAGACTATGCCTTCTTTTACATAGGTATCTTGGATACTTCTGATTGCTTCCTAGTTGCAGGTGTTAGTAATATATTTTTATTTCCATTTACCATGAGATGGTGTCTCCTGTTTATGAGGTGTGCTTTTCAGAGGCAGCAAAATTGGATGCTGTTTTCTAATTCTATCTTCTAGTCTATAAATTTCACTGGGGAATCAAAGCCATTACTATTTAGAATTATTACTGAAAATAGTCTCTTACTATCATTTGTTGCTTTTGTAGTGTTTTCATAGACCAAGTTTTATCTAATTATATTGTTTATACTCTGTAGCAATTTAACTGTTTATATTTCTATTCATACTCAAATATTCTTTCAAGAATTATCTGTAGACTGACTTAGTGGCCATAAATACTTTTTATCTGTTTTTATCTATGTGTATATGTATTAAATACACATAAACGCAGATGTACTAAATATACATAAATACTGTGTATTTCTACTTCAATTTTAACAGGTACTTTTACTGGGTATGGTTTTTCAGATTTTGCATATACCTTTCTAGGCAGTTGTCACTTTAAAAATTCTATATAATAATCAGCTATTATTTTTGAGTCTAACTTTATAACTTTCCTGGCCTTTTTTTCTTATTACCCCTTCTTAATGCTATTCTTTTAGTGTTATAACTATAATATTTCATGGAAACTTCCTTCCTTCATCTTTTCAATTTGATGTTAAATCAACCTTTTATGCCTCTATGCACTTCACTTTCTCAAGGTATGGAAATTTTTCTTGTATGATTTTATTGAAAATATTCTCTATGTCTCTATTATGGTATTCTTAACCTTCTTTTGTGCCCATAAAGTTAGGGTTAGAGGTTTTCACAGTTTCTTAAAGTTCTCCCATTTTCTCTTGTAGTTTTAGATTTATCATTGACCATTATTGAGTAATTTAATTCATTTTTTATTTATATAGCCCTAACATTATTGTTTTCACATGATACTTCCTGTTGGTGAGGATTTTCAACAAGGTTTTTATTTGGAGTATTGAGTTTTTTATTTCCAGCATCATTTCAATTTGGTTTTTCTTCCACAAATCTATCGTTTTTATGAGATGTTGTTTTCCTAACTTACATTGACATTCACATTTCATTCATCTATTTTCTTTTTCTTTCTTTTTTGTATTTCACACATCCTTTTACTTCTTTGAACACTGTTGAATTCATTCTTTTAATTTGGAAATCCACTGCATTCTCATGGTCATTATCTTAGACATAGGAACTTTTGGTGTGCACATTTTGTCACGATTTTTTGCGTTACTTTTCTTTCACAATTTGTGAATCTGAAATACTTTTTCCTTCTTCATTTCTTTTTGTTCAAATAAACATTCTTCTTTCAGAGTAGGCATGTATAATACTCAGGAGAATATTAAGTTGTAAGGAGTCTGAGACATCGCTTTCCATCTGAGCTGGTATAGAGGGGATGTGATGGAGATTTCATCCACAGTTTTCTTTAGAATTTGACACTGTCTGTGATGAGTTACTATGCAAGAGGCAGCACTCTCTCCTTGTCCACTTTTTTGTCTCCCTCTAGTATGGATTTCCATGTCTGGAGCTCTACCTTGAGGAAGCTCTGGGTTTTGGTGGCCCGAGTTTCCACTTAAGCCATGTGTGAAATAGGGAGGCTTGTAGAGTAAGGAGCAGATCTGACTATTTCCTTTTCAGAGTTTAATTGGAACTTAAAAGCATAGAATGTGATGCCGTTGCTTGCCAGAATCAGGGAACAGCTATATGTTTATAATGATAACTTATCTATTTGAAGATATTCATCTATAATAATTTTTCTGGTAAAATATAACATTACAAACTCTTGTTGCAAGAAAGTTACAACACAGATAGCATATGGATAACTGATAAATAAGAGAAACAGAAAGTCTTTCACATGGAAAAAAAACATTTGTCTGCTTAAATATTAGGTATTATCAGGACAAATAGCAAGTTCTTTCACACAATTACTAGAGAAAAAAATCAAAATTGTTGTACTTGTTTTTCTTTGCATTTGAAGGAAGGTATCCTTTCAAAATACTATTATATAAATATTAGGGTGTGTGTGTGTGTGTGTGTGTGTGTGTGTGCACACATGTGTGTGAATATACAAAAATCAAGAATGGTATGTTGCACCCTCTGGGGCTAGTACTCGAGGTCATTGAGCCACCCGGCATGAGCGCTGAGACGTCAACTAGGTTCCCTGGAAAGGCAGCAGGAGTTCTTACCTACTTAGCCATTTTTCCAGATCCAAACTATTTTCATATATTCAGGCATTTACTGAAAAACACTACATCAAATGTAGGATGAATTTTTTAACACAGTACACAGTTGTAAATTGTGTCTGTTAAAATTACTTTTAAATTCTCCAGAAAAAATTATCTGCATAAAAATGCATTTCATTTTTTATCCAAACAAAGATTATCCATTGTTCATCTTCAGTTCCTACACTCTGCAGGATTACTTGGAAAAAATGAAGGCCTTCACGCCTTTAACTTTCACTTCTTCTTTTTAATTAGACAAGAAACAAAAATCACTGCTTCGTTTAGGATGCATGCGGATGTATCTGCTCTACTTCAGGAAGCGTGGGGTGGTGGCTTTTTATTGGACTTCAGGGATGTCTTGCTCAAATTATCAACTTTTGCAGGAATGAGAAGGTGCAACAATGATTGATAACAACATTAGAAAGAGTAGCTGTATTTCTTCTAATAAACAAGGCTCATAAATTAACTGTAAATATTCATTCTATTTGGAAAAGTCTCACAAAGCTTGGCTGTTTATTCTTAATATTTTAAAATATGGTTAGCTAATACCTCATACTATTTTTTCTCTACTATTCCATTGGATAAATATTCAACTGAATGAAGATTTTAAATCATCAAAACCATTTTCAGCTTATTCTTTCTTCACTTTCTCACTTCTGCTGCTATATAAACCTGATGGCTGTGACAGGATTATGGTATAATTTATTAGTTATTAAAAACTGATGTCTAAGCCATTATTTATGAAACTATAATATAATTCTGACATACAATTAATAATAGATGTTTCTCAAAAATAATATACTCAAAATTGGATTATCTATAAGGGAAAGGCAGATAAATTCATAATTAATGAAGATTTTAAAAGGATTTATTAACAAATTAATCTCATTTTTAGTAATTTAGAACAGTTTATTGAATAAGGGTGTAATAGATAATTTTAGTCTTAGAATTCGGCATTTATTTGCTTTCTGAAAGAAAAACAATGTATTTCACGTGGGTTTTTTTTTTTCTGATGAGTTTATAATCATTGCATAAGATGAAAATGATGGCACCACATGGTATCAAACCTGGAAGTCAAAGACACAAGATTTAATTATTCTGTAGGGGCTTACTGCCATAGTTGCAATGGAGGCTTTCACAGTTGTCAGATACTGAAACCAGCCTATCTGTGCTTTTCATTATATATCATTTCCAGTGGTCCTGATTTTTCATGTCACAGGTTTTTTTTTCCCCACATGAATATGCAGCATTCTTGCTTCTGAGCCAGCATGCTGCAAAGTCTACACGATTAAGACAAAGTGCAAATGATGGGCAATCCAAAGCTCCAGTCATGGCTCAAACGTCTGAAGTCTACAATATACCTCAGACACTAATATTTTTTATTTTGGATATATACAGGCTACACGTAGCTTATATCTAAAGGTGTCATCTTTCACACTAACTGGGTGTGGGGAGGGACTCATAGTCTCAGTTTATTCCTCCTTAAGAGGAATTATGAAAGGTGAAAGAAAAATGACACTATTGATAGCTAGGTAGCTAATGATGTGCCTGACATGAGCTGAAATATTCTTCCATAAAGCATCTACCTCAGAGAAGGGCTTCTGAAACTGTCTCACTCATGTTTACCTTTTGCCTAAGAAAATTTTTTGTGACCCTAGATATACAGATAAATAAAATTGAGATGTGAATCAAATATTTAATGAAAATAAATAATTAACAATATGTTTTAAGATAGTCCCTTGGTAAACAAATACTTCTATCCCTTAGCACAAATTAAAGCAAATGTGCATACTAAAGATAAAAGTGTACTTATTATTTTACATAATGGATTAAAATTTGAATTAATATTTGATACTATGATACACATAACATCAACATTTCCAAAACAGATCAACAACTATTTATATTGTCAGTCCTAAAAATACTGCTTCCCACTAAGACATGATACCAACTGGCAGAAATATGTGCAGGGTGAAAAAAATTGGAAAGTATACTCTGATATCGAGTAAAAACTCATACATGTTTATGAAAATTGTTAGCAACTCAAGCAATAATTTTTAAACCAAACATTCGAATACAACATAATCCATGATGAACAAAGCCAACAAATCTGGGCCCAGGGGCCCTGCAGAAACTGATGAACCAACCAAGGAGCAGGCATGCAGGGGACCTAGACCCCCTGCTCAGATGTAGCCCATAGGCAGCTCAGTCTCCCTGTGGGTCCTAGTGAGGAGAGCAGAGCAGGAGTAATCTTGTCTTCCTTTTGATCACTTCTACCTGGAAGGGCAGCTTTACCAGGCCACAGAGGAAGAGGGTCCGGGCAGTCCTGATGAGATTTGATAGGCTGGGGTAAAATGGTAGTGGAGGAGGGCTCCCCCTGTCTGTGGACTAGGGGAGGGGATAGAGGGTAAGAGGAAAGGAGGGTGGGACCAGAAGGAGATGAGGGAGGGGCTACAATCAGAATATGAAGTAATATAAATTATAAAAACAAAATGGTTCAGCATCTTAAAAAACTGGTAAAATGTTAGAAGTCACATTACATGGACTGAGCGAGTTGTATTTGCATATGTAGAAATACACATACATTTATAATTTAAAAATACATGCTGTAAATTTTATAAAGATTTTGGAGGAGGGTACATCAGAAAAGCTGAAAGGAAAAAGGAAAAATAATTATATTTTAATTTCAAAAATGATTTTTAAGGTCTTTGTTTTCTAAAATTAAACCATCATGTTTCTCTCTCTATATATAAATCACTAATTTATAAAACGACATAGTCTAGAATGTGAGCCAGCACATTTCAACAGTATTTAGTAGCATTACACAGCATGGTGGCATGCACAAAGTCAAATGAACTAACACTCTACTGAACTCCTGTGACAGGAAAGGTCTACAAGAAACACCTCAGATCTATTGTTTGATTTTGAATTGATTTTGTTTTGTGTTCCAAACATTTTTACAGTTGTCAGTTTTTTCTTGACCCCATATTGGGCCTATGAGGTTGTGGCCACAGTTGGAGAAGCTGTGTTTGTAGTGAGTTAGAACGATTCAAACAGAAGATAAATGCAGAACACAGAACACCTGATGATTGGTCCTTCCTCTAATCTTACACCTGTCATTGCTGGCATTGCTGCTGCTGCTGCTGCTGCTATGAGTGCTCTAAGGAATTACTCTAACCCCAAGTCACCTTCTTGGTTGAATGATAGCTTGACAAAGCACCCAGTTCATGTAAATTTGATCAATGAAGAATAGTTTTGAGTGTGTTATGTTAAGAGAATGAATAGGACACGTTTATACTGATGCTTTATCTGCATTTTACTTTGTCTTTTCTTATTCATCGGCTAAATCTGGCAACCATACTTCCTAGACATGCGTGTAACTCGACCTAGTGGCTGGATAATGAATTTTTCAATAAATCGGTCACGAAATGTACAAACAACCTTGCAAAGCAATACCAAACTGAGAAGGAAAGCAGTATGTTCTACCTCCGCTGCAGAGAATGCAGGGGAGCCTCAGCTCCAGCAGGGTAATTCCATGCACTATATATTTTTTAGGCTAATGGAAAACCTCCAAGAATTTTGATTCTCTTCTTGTTTATCTGGGTCACAATTTTAATGCAGTCATTTCTTATGCATGAGGACATGTGCACAAACTAGTGACAGCAGAAAGAGAAGAATGGTAAAGTAAAAAAAAAAATGCATATGAGGATTTAAGGAGCTGTGTTGTGGAGTCATCAAAAATCTCAGAGATGCCCACTTATTTGTATAACAATTCTAAACTACATGGAAAAGCCTAAATATTAATAATTGTCTTAGGGTGTCTATTGTTGTCATTAAATCCCATGACTAAAAGCAAGTTGTGAAGGAAGCTATCTGGTTCACACTTGTACAGCACCACTCGTCTTTAAAGGCAGTCATGATAGGAACTCCAACAGGGCAGGGACCCGAAGGCCATGGAGAGATGCTGCTTACTGGCTTACTTCATGTGGCTTGATCGGCCTCCTTTCTTACAGAACCTGACACCACCAGGGGTGGCGCCATCCACAGTGATCTTGGCCCTCCCTCATCAATCACTAATTAAGAAAATGCCCTCCTGGCTTTATACAGCTACATCTTATGGATGCATTTTCTTAATTGAGGCTCCATCCTTTCAGATGACCTTAGCTGTATCAAGCTGACATAAAACTTTCCAGCACAATCATTATTACAGGGCAGTTTAGCAACTGGCAGGTATACCAAACCTCCAGACACAGTAAATCTCTGTAGATTTTCTCATTCATTTCTTATTGTGTTTCCATTTGAAGAAATCCCATGGCAGTCATGGTGACTGTCATATCTACTATTGGTTTTGAATTCTGTGGTTCAAGACTTTGGTAAAATATATTTTCAGGGAATATTAGCCAGACGGACGAAAGCTGCCCCTCTAAATTATTTTTTTTATTTTGTTTGTATCTTTGATTTTTAGTGGAGGTGGGGAATTCATTGTCTGAATTTCATGGGCCAAGTGTAAGTTTGAAATAGCTGCAATTGTTTTCCTTTATGTTAAGATTATGTTTTGCATAATTAGACATTCTGCAACCTGTGCTGGATGTTGCTATGAACTTTTCAGTAGCAGGAAGTGCAAAGGGAAGAACCCACCCAGTGAAACACAGCAATGCATGACACTGGTGTGGTGTGCTCTATTTTAATGACACTCACTAAAAAAAAAAAAATCTGCTACATTTGATGAAATTTATTTCCACAAGTAAAAGGTCTTAGAATATGGCAGAATTTTAGAGTAATTCTAGAATCCCCACTCAACCACCATGTACAGTTCCTGATGGACTATCATTGACACATTATAATTGGTGGTTGAAGATTAACTGTTGTGATTGGTTGAGTTGGTTCTTAATTACATGCATATAGTTGGAGCTTATGTTATGGGTTGTTTACCCATCAAGGTAGGATATGGTTTGCAAGCTACAGAGCCTGCTTTGGTCCAGACTTTAAGCACCTGAGCTTAGAGAAACAGTGTTACAACAAATGTTTCAGCTTAATACACCTGCTAACTATCTCTAAGGAGGAGGTGGCAAAATTTCACCTTAGACAACTGATAGGGGCTATGTTTATTCATAATTTTCTCATTATTAAAAGCAGCATCTCTTACTCTCAAAGGGAAAAAAAGTGCCAAGAAGTTCTCAATTTCTCAACACAAAGAATGATAAATAAAAAAAATGTTGGTAAAAAAGCAAACAGTCACTTTTTATTTATAATCAAGAAACTATATCCTAGAAGAATAATGGCCAAGTGTACGTAGAACTATTCTATATCATACTAATGATGTTTATTGATCTCACTTGTCAAAATTTGAGAAAAATTTGCCATATCGCCCTAAATCACCCCAAACTGATAGCAGAAAATTAGACTCTTTGGGGGAAAGGAAGATAACAGGAGTGAGAGGGAGACAAGCCAGGGTAAGGAGGTGAGATCAATGATAATGCATTATACATGTGCAAAATTGCCAAAGAACGAATTTAGTCAATAAAAGTCCAAGAATTTCCTTGAGCGAAGGAGTGTGCTGTCAGAAGATGCAGCAGCCAGTGACAGTAGCAGCTAGAGACTTGTTAGAAAAGGCAGGCTTCTTATAGGATCATCTCACTCAGACCTTCCGAATCACAAACTGCATTTTAACAACACCTCATGTGATTAATAAAGCTATTAAAACTTTGTTAACTATTGTCTGAATAAAACAACCTGAGTATTAAAGGTTTTCAAAAAAACACACAAAGCTCCTATTAGAAGGAAGCTATACTCACCAGCATAGTATCATTATCATACCTGAAGGGTCCTACTCTGTTTAGCTGTAGTGTGCTCAAAAGCAGACAAAGGCAATGAGATGATACTGAAAGTTAAAGTTGTCTTTTAATCCGTTTTGTTGGTGGTGTGTGTGGCATGCGAACATGAAGTGGGGAGCTGAGGGGTAATGTGTGTGGAGAGGAGTGTACAGATATGTACTTACCATGCTGTGCACGCGGAGGTCAGAGGACAATTTAAAGCAGTCAGCTTTCTCTTTGCCCTGTGTGTGTGGGAACCCACCTCAGGTCATCAGGCTTGCATACAAAATACTTTCACCTCTGTTCCCTCTCTTCAGGCTAGTTTCTATGATAACTTTCTCATGAGGACAGTGTTTGGTAATAACATAGTGATTATATAATGAGTATTAAGAAGGGTGACATGCATATAACAATTACGTTTTTAACAATCTGGGCTGTTCTCCACTCCCCAAGGGAGGAGCAGTCCTGTGAGGCCAAGAGGAGGACTTTGCAGCCAGTCCTGAAGATACCTGATAAAACAGGGTTAGATGAAAGGGGAGGAGGTCCTCCCTTAGCAGTGGACTTGGAAAGGGGCAGGGAGGAGATGAGGGAGGGAGGGTGGGATTGGGGAGGGAATGAGAAAGCAGGATACAGCTGGGATACAGAGTTAACAAAATGTAACTAATAAGAGAAATAAAATAAAAAACAAAACAAACAAAAACAAACCAATCCCAGCTGTTGCACTGGCCACATGTCTCGGTTAAGGCATGTGCCGGATACAGATATGTCAGCTTCACACGAGCTACAGTCATTTTAGAAGAGAGCTTCCATGGCAAAAATGACAGGGCCTGACTGGCCTGTGGGCAAGCCTGGGATACATTTTTCCGATTGACAGTTGATGTGGGAGAGCTCAGCTCATCACCCCCCTGGGCTAGTAGCGCTGGATGTTAAATAAAGCAGTCTGAACAAGCTGTGGGCCAGTAAGCAGCCCTGCTCCATGGCTTCTACTTTAGTTCCTGCCTCTGTGTTCCTGCCTGGAGTTACTGCCCCAACTTCCTTCAGTGATGCACTGTGATGTGAAAGTGTACAGTGAAACAAACTCTCTCCCTCTCAAGTTGCTTTTGGCCACGGCATTTGAGCACAGCAACAGAAACTATAACTAATTTAAGGCACTTAGCACCAAGCCTGATCCCCTAAGTTTGATCCCTAGAACAAACATGGTAGGAAGTGATGCTTAAAAGCTGTCCTCTGATATCTATATCTGTGCCCTGGTGTGTGTGTGTGTGTGTGTGTGTCTGTGTGTGTGTGCAAGTGTGAGTACATGCATGTGTGTGTGTACATGAATGCATGAAGGCAAAACAAATAAATAAATGTAATAAAACTGTATTTTTAAAATGCTAACTCTTGCATCAGAGAAGCTAAACTCAACTCCATGTCTAAGTTTGGTTCAAGTTGCTTAACATGTTTGTATTTTAATATTTAATTTTATATTTATCATTATATTTAATATTTATTTTAATATTGTTTGTGTGCTTAATGTTATTGTGTTTTATAACAATGACATAGAGATTTTTGCAAGCACCTGTACTAGAGTCCTAGGATTGGGGTTTAAATGAGTTAGATCAGAGAGACTACCTAAAGAAGTATGTTGCAGGTGCCAAGGCCTTCTCTATGGCAGGTAGCAGCAACAGCAGGAATAAATGTACTTGTCCTGTCCATATTTTGCTAGCACTCAAAACATCTGCTTCACTGATTCAATATCCCACGTAGTCTGTTTTAGATGGGTATAACTCTTGCCTCTATGCTGCGGTAGAGGGTGTCTTTGCCCAAAGTCTTGCCACTGGTGTATATGAAGCCAGAATTAAAACCCTTTACACTCAAGCTCCACAGAAGCAAGCTGCCCTTTCAGGCCAGTGCCTCCAGCTTAGGGCTTTTGAATTCAAGTGCTCTATTTTTCCACCAAACTGCACTTCTTTCCAACCATGACTGAGAAGAACATTTTCAGATGACAGATGACTCATTAATGCCGTTTGAATCAGAACGCAATTACCAAGCCTTTCGATCTGCCTCTGTGTTTTGCTTCAGGTCTTGTTCCTCTCCTCCCTGCTCTGGCCCTAGAGAACACTCTGTCATTCATTGCTCGCCTGCAAGCAAGGAGACTTTCAAATCAGCATCAAAGTACTCTTAGCAGGTAATGGAATCCCGAGCTCCTGCTATGCTAGGATTCTGCCTGATAAATAAGGCCCTTAGCATGTGTTTCATGGCCCTGTGAGTCTGATTTGCATTTTGATGGGGGAACTTCTGAAGATGAAAAATTTCACCGTACAGAATGACTATCTAAGGATAATATATCAGATACAAGAGGACAATTTACCCTGTGGTGAAGTAGAATTAAAGTGTTTTCAGAGTCTCAGATCTTAGACTGTAGGCAAACGATATCCCAGATAACGACCCCTATGTAAAAGTTTCTGCCAAGTAGCAACTTAGAATATGGGTATATACCTGTTTAGGAGATGAGGTATCTAACCTCATTAGAGGATTTTTAAGACAAAATTTAAAAGAATCAGTGTTTGCTTAGGAAAATGGAAAACACCTCTTCATAGTTGTGTGGGTTCTTTCAAAGATGATCTTGAATGTTATTGTGTGGGGTAGAACATCTGATATTTACCGTGACTCTTTTCTGTTTCAAAGGAAATATTATCAGCATGACAATTGGCATAGTCAAAGTAATTTTTCCAATGTATAATAGTGTCTTAAGTAATGTGTGGGCAATTTTAGAAAATCTGGAATCATTGATACAGTGGGCACATATAAATATTGAAGTTCTTCTCTTTTAATATCTCACAATTAAACAAACTTGTAGGTCTGAGAAAATATGGCTTTAGCTAGTATGAGTACAAATGGAAAACAGACTTGAAGTGCTGACCAGTGGCCTGAGGGCTTGGTCAACAATAAGTCTTAGGTAGCAGACTATTGGAATATTTGACAAGAAGAAACCTCTCAGTATTGGTGCAAGATGAGAAAGTGTCAAATTAATCCTGAAAATGTGAAAAAATCATCTGCTGTCTGAGATTTTTGTCAGTTTAAAATGATGAGAGATGGAGTTATATGACAGGTTTGAGATTTGTGACTATCCTTTCTTTGAGCATTATGGGTTTCTTGCACTCTCTTGAATAAAGACAGCAGAGAGACACCAGGTCAATTAATAAAGGATAGGAATTAGCCTGAGATCACTACCAAAAGAGCACATATACACTGGTCCTGCAAGGTGTGCAAACAAAGAAGACTGTAAGACTTCTAACATGAGTAAGTACAAAAGTAAAAAAGAGAGAGAAAGAGAGAGGAAGAAAGGAAAATGCTCAAACAACAATTACTGAAAAGGAAATGTGATAAAGAATTTAAAGGACTATTGAAGAGCTCATTTGGCATCATGTGCAAGCCCAGTGCTAGCTTTAACTTGAAATCTTTGTTGTTATTTCTTTTGCAGAAGTGAGTGGGATGTGTCATAGAGGTTGCTATAGTTACTGGTGGTTAATGAGTATGGAAACTGCTCCCAACCAACCAAATAGTTCTCTCTTTCTCTCTCTCTCTTTCTCTCTCTCTCTCTCTCTCTCTCTCTCTCTCTCTCTCTCTCTCTCACACACACACACACACACACACACAGTTATGGATACAGAGCAGGGGAAATTTGTGACTGAAAAATGACTCACCCAGTACAAATACACCAACATTAAATAATTATTAAAGAATAGAATCACAATTCATTGAAAAGGGTATGTTCTTTGCTTTCTTGTCAGGCATATGATTTGAGGGCACTTAGATAATAATGATTGAAATGCAATCTAATCCCTGAAAATGTGATTTTTTTTTCCAGTTTTTCAGCACTGAGAAAATCTATGAATAATTAGTAACTAGAGCAAAACTTCAAGTGTAATTTATAATAAATCAAAATGTACTATTACTTTGAAGAGAATATTTGCATTCACAATAAAATAAATTACTAAGCATACTATACTTATAAAAGGAGATAATACACTTTGTAATATAGAAGTGAATAATATATATATTCAAGGAGAGTGTTAAAATATCACTACTTGATAGAAGGGGGTTCAAACAGTGAAACAAGGTCACACTAGTGATAAAGTGTTTGGCACACTGGAAACATACAGAACAGTATGTGGGCAGGCGAACAGCATCTTTCCAGCTCTGCTTCCCCACTCTTCACAGTGCGATTGGTCTACAGCCACACCCGGCAGATGCAGAGAGGGAAAGCCAGGCTGGAACCACCTGATGGAGAACTCAGGTGGTGGTGAACATGATGAGAACAGATTCTCTGAAGGCAGGCTTTAGTGGGACAGCTTGTTTAATTGAGGGAAGAAAGGCTACTGAAACCTTTGAAGAGTAGGTATAGGTTTTCAGGGTGACTGTACATCATTGCCCAGGACCAGGGGTGCTGAGAATACCTTATTTTCATGAAGAGGAATTCCAGATGCTTCTTGGACATGACCTTATAAAGAGAGAGGAAGTTTAACCTGTCTGAGGCTCTGTGACCTCCTCTGGTATGGGCAAAGGTGGGTGAGGGAGGACACAGGCCACAGCCCTGGGGTAAAAGAAGGAGTGGTCCCATCCTACCACTCTTGGGATGAGGTTTCCAGGGTTGGACATGACTTGATCCCACTCCTGCTCCAGACTACAGTAACATGGAGCCACACAACAGAAGAATTTGCCCAATGTATATTTGAAATACCTTTCACTCTAAATATTAACTTCCTAAGCTTTGTTGGCAGAACAACTCAGGAGATTTTCATCTAATTAAACTGAGATAAATCGCACACAACCAGTACAATCTTGATTACTTAGGCTAAGAACATTTAGCACTACTTAGAAGTGCTTGTAACTAAATACGTTCTCTTTGCTGAGTTAATACATAAAACCAGGGATGGTAACACATGTCTATAACCCCAGCACTTGGGAAGTTGAGACAGGAGGATCAAAAGGTCAAAGTCATACTTAGCAAGATAAAAATATTCCTAGACCCACCTCCCCAAACCACAAAAACAAGCGAACAAACAGTAGGCAGTTTTTATATCCTTATATGAGAGGTATTAGAAGAAAGCAAGTTTTAAATTTATCATTTCATAAATACTTGTCAAATATTTCAAGAAGGAAATGTAAAAATTCATAGGGCATAATCCCTGGTAAATGAGACTTTAGCTCCTCTTCCTGATGTCTGAGGATGAATTTTTAATTCATAAGCTTATCAAGTATGAATTAAAGTCAGTGTTCTGAAAAAAAAACTAATTAATAACTACCCATTTAAGTGTTTAGACATGCAAGGGAAATCTGAGAATTAATATGTCATTATCTCACTTTTATTTTAACATTTTTTTCTGTCTTTGAAAGAGCAATTATATTCTACCTCCCATTCTATAGTACTTTGTAGTTTAGACTGCAAAGTCAGCAATACTAACTTTAATTTTCTATCTTAAATGTCACATATTGTAATTTAAAGAGTTGTTTGAAATACTATGCCATTTTATATATAGTGCTAAAACAGTACTCTAAAGATTATATTATTATGTTTAGTATTTTATACATGCAAAATCCCATCTGCCTATACATACGAGTGTATATATTCATGTGTGTACTCATACACATATATATCACCCAGTTTATGTACTAGCATATTGTCAATATCATATTCCCCTTCAGATCTGTCTTGAACATATCCTCCTTTCTCTTTCCACAACTAGGTGTCATCTGAGATTTTCTTTTAATAGTTTATTATGCATAACAATGTACAACATGTATAAATCACCAAACAAGATAGAATTTGCATATTTTTATTGCATATGAATGATGCTCTGTGTATTCGGTTGGTACTTTATTAGTTGATATTTTCTTCATGTAACTTGTCCACATTGATACATTTAACTGCTTTATTCCTCTTCACTGCAGCACAGAACCACATTATGGAAAAGCAACACAATTGGTGCGGTCATCTACTATGAGATAGTTTCTCTGATGAAGTTTTGGGTTGTTTTTACTATTAAACAATGACAGCAGAGACATTGTATACAATCTACTGGAACATGTCCAAGAGTTTCTTTAGGCCCTGTACTGAGGGGAGCAGCTGTAAAAGGGAACATTTATCTCCAGACTTACTTCATTATAAACATTATAAACATTATTTTCACAATGGTTACACAAATTTATGATCCAATCAATAATATACAATTTGCATTGTTCCTCCAAATTGCAAACACTTGATGTTTCTGAGGTGTTAAATTTGCATAGGAAATAGAATAAATGGTTTTCTCATTCCGGTCTTATTGTTTATTTCTTGCGAATCCTGTAATTAGCCATATTCTTTTACTCATTTTCATGAAATTCCATTCATTAATTCATTTACTTTTATATGATTATTTGTATTTCTCCCTTTAAAAAAAATGTGCGATTTCTTTATGTTACCTAGATACTAACATGTTTCCAGTGGATGCATTGAAAGTACATTCAGCAAGTTTTAGTTAATTATTCATTTCCTTGATTAGCCTTTTGGATGACAAATGTGCATCTTAGTGACACTGTTTGAATTTATGCACTGTTTGAATTTATGGTGTGTGATGTTTGCCACTGTTTTTACTGTCTAGAGCTTTTTTTCAAAGTCATGAAAATTTGCTTTTAATGTTTTGTCTCTTAATTCATCTGGAATCAATTTTTAAAAATATATTTGAGAAGTAGAAATTATCATTATCTTCAGCTTTAAAGCCAGTTGATTTCATATAATTAATCCAAGTAGTCTTACATTTGACACACATTTGCTCACATTTATAAACTTTTAAAGAACGGAAAAGCATTTCTGTTGAAGGAGAGTTGTAGTGACATAGGTAAGTAAGGAAAGCCAAGCAAACTCACTGAGATGGCAGCTACTTGTTCCCAGAAGCCATTGCATGGAGGAACGGTGGGACAGCAAGGAAGCAGATACCTAAACAGGACCAATAGTATAAAGGGGATGACCAGGAGCCGTATCAAATACCCAAGCCAGAGCCTATTGAATAGGCCTGAAGTCTTAGGCCTTTGCATCCTGAAGAGCTGAAGCTGTTACTGTCTGCAGTTTGGTCTTCTGTCTTTCCTGAACTTTCTGTGCCAACCCTCTAGACAACCACCAGCACCCATGCTACTTATCAACTCTATTTTAGCTCATTTTCATCACCATGGTAGTACCAAATTGTCTAAAAGTTTATAGTTTTCTAGATTTTAATATTTTGGTAGTAATAATGTCCCCTCTCATTGTTTTACAAGATAATCTTGAATATTCTTTAGATTTGTTCATTCATATAAATTGCATAATAAACTTGTCAAGGTATTATGAAACAATATTTTTCTTGTTTGATTGGATTTACCTTTATGTTGCTATAGAATTGTTTTCTCAATAATTGAACTCATTGTATATGTGATATTCAAATCTTCTAATAAGTACCAGAACATAGATACCGACTCATATACTCATATACTTATGCTAAAATAATGTTTAAAGCCGCTGGTGAGGAATGGGCATGGTTATCACAGGACATACCTGATCACTATTATTTCTGTTAGTGTCCAAAATAAAGATAATTGTGCTTTCTTTTAAAGAATCATCCACACTTCGATTATTTAGATCTTCACAGTAATTTTCAATTTATTGAAACATAAGTCAGCCTCAATTAAATGTTTTTCTTAATAAGAGTTGCTGTAGTCATAGTGTCTCTTCACTACAATAGAAATCCTAAGCCATAATTCATTCATTTTACCAGAGGACAAACAGGAAAGTTCACTGAGTATAACGTTCATGGTGAGCTTGAACAGTGGGAGTTATTTTGGCGCTATGTTCTTCTGTTACAGTGACCCACTGCGTAATATCAATCACGCAGTTTCCACCATATAAACAAGGCTGGAACTGACTAGTGAATATTTCATTCTGGTAGAGGCTGGGTTCACATGTTAACAACTCCGAAGTACCAGGTATGTTTCTCTGAGAAGTTAAGGAATGTGTTTTAAAGGCTAGAGAGAGGGCAAACAATGTAGCTAAGCCTGAGGACATATTATAGTCTCAGTTACAAGGAAAACTTTCTCCAATAATAACTAAGGGTAATAGTAAACAAAATAAACTCTTATTTATGTAGATACATAAAAATTAGTTTTGGTGGAAGACTTGGGCTCCTTAACAGAATTTTATGGTGCTTAAGAAAGAATTCATGGAACATCTGGAACTCAGACAGTGAACCCCCTTTAGGTGAGCTGGGCACAGGCCCCAAAGCCCATTTTCCCCAGTCCAGAGGGGGCCTGTAATAGCATTCAGCTTGGAGATTTCTCTGCCTGCTCCCCATGTGCCTGGCCCACAAGGGATGCAGACCGCAAACCCAGTGGAGGTGAGCTGAGGAAGGTACCCAAACTCCATTTTTCCCAGTCCCGAGGGGGCCTGTGGGATGCTGGTGCAGCATTGGGCTTAGAGATCTTCCTGTCTGCTCCCTCTCTGCCTGGCTGTCCTGGGACACAAACATTGAACCCAGTGAGGGACCACCAGGCCTGGTAACGCCAGAGACAACCAGATGGCTAGAGGCCAGCTTAAGAACACCATCAACAAGACTCAGGGCCATAGGACACCACTGGAAGACAGCAGCCCTGGAAATACTAGCACACCTGAAGAAAAAGATTTCAAACCTGAGGTAATGTAAATGATAGAGGCATCAAAGGGAGGAAATAAAGCTCTCAAAGAAAAACAGAAAAGTGCAATCAAACAGGTAAAAGAACTGAATAAATCCCTTAAGGAAATAAGAGAAGATATAATCAAACAGAAGAAGGAAATGAATAAAATTGTTAAAGGCCGAAACATGGAACTAGAAGCAATAAAGAAAACACAATCTGAGGCAATTCTGGGCATGGAAATCCTAGGAAAGAGGACAGGAAATACAGACATAAACCATCACCAACAGAATATAAGAGATAGAAGAGAGAATCTCAGGCATAAAAGTTTGAAGAAACATCAGTCAAAAAAATGTTAAATATGAGAAGCTCCTGAAACAAAACGTCCAAGAGATCTGGGACACTATGAAAAGGCCAAATAAGAAAAAAAAAAAAAAAATGACTTCCAGCTCCCAGGACCAGAAAATATTTTCAACAAAACCATAGAAGAAAATTTTCCCAACCTAAAGAAAGAGTTGCCTATAAACTTACAAAAAGCCTACAGAACACCAAATAGATTGGACCAGAAAAGAAAATTATCCCTCCCACATAATAATCACAACACTAAATGTATAAAAAAAGAGAGAATGTTAAAAGCTTCAGGGAAAAACACCAAGTCACATATAAAGGCAAACCTATCAGAATTACTCCTGACTTTTCATCAGAAATTCTAAAAGCCAGAAGGGCCCGGACAGATATCTTATAGACACTAAGAGACTACAGAGGTCATCTCCAACTACGCCACCCAGCAAAATGTTTAATCATAATAAAGAGAGAAAGCAAGATATTCCATGACACATACTTAATAGTACCTATTCACAAATCCAGGCCTACAGAAGATATTAGAAGAAAAACTACAACCCCAGGAGGCCAACTACACCCAGGATAACACAGGAAGTAAATAACTCCACATCAAAAAAAAAAAAAAAAAGAAGGGAAACACACACATACACACACTGCCATCACCAACATCTAAGTAACAGGAAGTAACAACCACTGGTCATCTTTCAACATCAAAGGCTTCAACTTCCTAATAAAAAGAAAAAAGTTAACAGAATGGATGTGATAACAGGTATCATCATTTTGCTCCATACAAGAAACATACTTCAGCAAAAAAGATAAACATTATCTCAGAGTAAAGGGCTGGAAAAGGTTTTCCAAGCAAACAGACCCAAAAGGCAAGCTAGAGTAGCCATTCTAGTATCTAATAAAATAGACTTTCAACTGAAATTAATCAAAAGAGATAGGGAAGGACACTTCATACTCATCAAAGGGAAAAATCACCAAGACAATGTCTCAATTCTGAACATCTATGCCCAAATGCAAGGGCACCCAAATTTGTAAAGGAAATATTACGGAAGCTTAAATAAGACATTGAACCCCACACGTTAATACTGGGAGACTTCAACATCCTACTCTCCAATGGACAGATCATAGAGACATTTACTAAATGGATAAAAAAGAAACTAATAGACACCATAAATCCAATGGACCTAGCAGACATCTACAGAAATTTTCACCCAAATACAAGAGAATATACCTAATATATATCTTCTCCTCAGCACCTCACCTAACTTTCTCCAAAATAGACCATAGACTCAGTCACAAAGCAAGTCTCAACAGAAACAAGAGGAGGGAAATAACCCCTTGTATCTTATCAGAACACCTTGGATTAAAGCTGGATCTCAACAACAGAAATAATGGAAAGCTTACTAACTCATGGAAACTGAGGAACTCCCTACTCAATGACCACTGGGAACATATAAAATAAAGAAAGAAATTAAAGACTTTCTAGTATTCAATGAAGATGAAGGCATAACATACCCAAAATTATTGGGCACAATGAAAGCAGTTCTAAGAGCAAAGTGCATAGCACTAAACGTTTTCATAAAGAAATTGGACAGATCCCATATTAATAACTTAGCAGCACAACTGAACACTCCAGAACAGAAAGAAGCAAACACACCCCAGAGGAATAGATGACAGGAAATAATCAAACCTGGGGCTGAAATCAATACATTGGAAACAAAGAGAACAATAAAAAGAATCAATGAAAACAAGAGCTATTTCTTGGAAAAAATCAACAAGATAAACAAGATAGACACTTATTATGTCTTTTTCTTTAAAAAATGTCAGATCTTAAAAGATGCTTATACTCTATAGATAAATTAGTCAAGGTCACATACTCAACAATATAGATTACTATAGTCTTTTGCTCCAGTGTCCATGTGTAGTTTCTGTATCATGATTATTCCCATTTTGTAAAAAGAACTAGAAACTTGAACTGTTTCTTATTGGAAGATTCCATTAATGTAATATCAGTATCATCTTTTTAAAATTAATTTATTTTTAATTGATTACAATTTACTCATTTTGTACCCCAGCTGTAGCCACCTCTCTTGTCCCCTCCCAATCCACCCTTCCTCCTGCTTCTCCTCCCATGCCCCTCCCCAAGTCCACTGAAGGGGTGGCTCCCCTCCCCTTGAGGAAGATTTTAAATAATTGATTCATGGTTATAAAGTCTTTGTAGACAAGATTCAAGTTGGATAGGTACTAACAAGTTTCCTCTCTTTTCCTTGGTCAGCATTTACAGATGATCTTAAGTGTGAACTGTTTCCCAACATGACTTTGATTTTATTTTCTTATTCTAACTTTCTGTTTATATGATTTCTGTTCTTTTCTTTCTTTCTCTCTTTTTGTATACTTTTAGGGATTATTTAGTTCTTTTTCTAGAATTGTAGTTAGATTTTTAACTCACTAAACTTTAGCCTTTCTTTGTATGTCATTATAGTTAAAACTTTCTAAATACATCCTTAATTGTATTTTATAGACTATGGCATTATTCATGTAAAGAGTCTACATTTTAAAATCCTTTATAGCTTCTTTTTAACATGTGGATAAATGGAAACAATACTTTTTCAAAACGTAAACATCTCTACTTTCTTGTTTCTTTCTTACTATCATAGTGAGTCTATCTGAATCACATTTTCTATAATCATTTTTGATATTCTGACAATTATTTTATGATGCAGTATGGGTAATTTTCAGTGGTAATCTATGCCTGACCAAAAATTCTGTTTTCTTTTTTCTGTAAGTATTAACAATGAGATTCTTTATGATCTCACCAGAGTAGAGCATAAAAGGTCAATGGTCTTTTTGTTTGGATAGGGTTAAATTGACAAAATTTATATAGATATTTAATTTATCCTAACTGTAAAAACAAAAGTTCTGGTTAGAAGCCAGAATGATAATTTACTTACATTGTGCCAAAATAAACAGAGTCTAATAGTAGTTAAAACAACAAAAGCCATAACTACTCATGTGTCATCAGATAAGAATTTGATTTAATTCCAATTTACATAGAGTTTATTGGATGTTTTGAAAGGAGAAATAGCAAAGGTATGAGTTGAAGCTCAGCTGAGTCACTGTTCTTGAAATCAGGTCATTGTGTTTGCTATCTGGAAGGTGTAAAGCTTCAATTTTATCCTCCCACAGAGACAGACAAGGAATCATAATCCTTCCTGGAAATTACATTTCTTTCTATTTGAAAGAAGGGGAAAATAGAAAGACCTGGAGGGGACAGTAGCTCCACAAGGAGAAAAAAAAAAATCTGGGCCCAAGAATATTTTCTGAGCCTGATATTCCAACCAAGGACCATGTATGGATATAACCTAGAACCCCTGCTCAAATGTAACCCATGGCAGCTCAGTGCCCAAGTGGGTACCCTAGTAAGGGGAACAGGGACTGTCTCTGGCATGAACTCAGTGGCTGGCTCTTTGATTGCCTTCCCTTGAGTTGGGAGCAGCCTTTCCAGTCCACAGAAGACAATGCAGCCAGTCCTGATAAGACCTGATAGGCTAGGGTTAGAGGGAAGGGTAGGAGGACCTCCCCTACCAGTGGACTTGAGTAGGGGAATGGGAGGATATTAAAGAGGGAGGGTGGCATTGGGAGGGGCTATCGGAGGGGCTACAGCTGGAATACAAGGTGATTGAACTGCAATTAATAAAAATTAGTTTTTAAAACAGTTTTGGTGTATGCTCGTGTGTGAAGTGTATGCACACCTATGCCCTGTTTGTTTTTGTAAGAGTGTGAGTACCTACTCTACAGTATGCCTGGTCAGAGGACAACCTTGGATGATGGACTTCCCGTTTGCCTTGTTTGAGACAAGGTTTCTCATTTGTTGTTTACTGCTGTATATGCCGGGCTTGCTGACCCGTGGACTTCTGAAGGTTCTCCTGTCTCGGCCTCTCATCTCACAGTAGAAGCATAAATGCTTAAAAATGCTTAAAAGGGTAAGGTGCATCTTACTACTCCTGGATTTACTTACATTCAGGGAATTCAAACTCAGGTCCTCACACTCACACAGCAAGTATTTTACCCACTGAGCCATTCCCAGTGCTGTATGATCATATTTCAAAAGAGTGGCTTCCAAGTGCTTGCAAATGATGCCTTTCAGTTAGAAGAGAAATGAGAAATAAATCATTAGTGCAAAAAAAAAAAAAGACACAGATTAATATAGGTTGTTTAGAACAAACTGAATTGTCCTGGCAACATAAAGCTTTCTCAGAAATGCAGTTTAATAAGACTGTAGCTGTCCTAATGAAACAGTTATGCTGCAAGTTATGCTATACAGTCTAGTCATTGGATAGTACACTGATGTGACTAAGCAATCAGCAATTAGGAATACTCGGTAGACACCTGAGTGCTGGTTCCCTGTGTCATCTTTATTTGGAAGCTCTGATATTAACCTTGATTATCAACTTGATAAGATTTAGAATTACCTGCAAGAGAAACTTCTGGATATACCTGTGAGGTTATTTTCAGATAGGTTTAACTGAGCTAGGGAGGATAACATTGTGTGCCGGTGATGCCATTTAATGTCCCCAAACTGAACAAAAAGGGAAAACGTGACTGGGACATCATTACTGATATCTTTTTGTGTGCATCCTGACCATGGACATGGAATTATGGCTGCCTTAGGTTGCCCTGACCCTCAAAGTATAGGCAAAATAAGCCCTTCTTCTCTTATGAGACTTCTTATTAGGTGTTTTGTCATATTAGTGAATAAAAGTAACTAATACAGGGGCAATATAAGAAAATCATGTGAATGCTACAAAGAAGGAAGGAAAAACCTCAGAGAAGACCTGAAATTGTGGATTTTAGAGCCTACACAAGGACTATACCAGATATAGTACCCAAAAGGATAAATCCTTGCTTTCTAACACAAATAAAATACTAAGCCTCACCCAAGTAATTACAACCCCTAACAATGTTAACAGATAACTGTAAGAGAAAGATACCTATACATTTTCCTCAAATCCCTTATCATGGTCAATAACATAATTTTCAGTTCTCCCGTCCTTTAGCAAATGTTGACAAAGATGTTTGCTCAAAAAGCCCAGACTGTACAGACACCAGGGTACACTAGTTGTGTTCCACAGAGAGAGCCCAACCTGTCAGAGGGGACAGTGGCCTAGTTAAGATGACTGGCTATATACCAGCCTCCTATGTTTGAACATGGACCTTGGGTCCCCCATTGTTATTCCTCATTTGCCTCTGGCTTCTCCACACTGTAACATTCTCACTGTAACATTCCACCCTTTACCAGATCCATGAAATGGAGGGATGGAGGTTGAAGATAACCCTTCTTTCTTCTTGTTTCTCTAGAGTGAGTCTTCTCTATGCTCTAATTCTATTCACATCTTTTACTATCAAAATGCTAAAACTTTAGGCAGTAACCAGAATTTGAAAAACGAAAACAAAGTTCAATGTTCCAACATACTTTTTGCAAAGCTAAAGTTAATTAAATAGTTGAATTAATACAGTCAGATTTTATATTAGCATTTCTTTTAATGACATTTTCAATGTGTCTTTTTCTCTCCAGACAATAACATAATAAATTCAAATTCAACAAAAATGCATAAACTTAAACAATAAGTACAGAAATACTCACAGTGAATAATCATTAAGACAAAAAATTATAACTTGGTAATGAAAGTAAAACCAATACTTTTAAGAATATAATTAAAATCAACAAAACATTTTATGGCATTAATAAAAAGGGACAATTTTTCAGAATCTATATTTCTTTCTTTTTTTTTTTTCAATGCAGTTTATTCAGGAACACTGAACAATCCTCGGACCCCGGGGAAAGCCAGCCCACAGCTTAAATAGCCTCTGGGTAGCCAACCCAGGCGTGCCACGGGGGCAATGCAGATAGGTCCACATACATGGAAGCAAGCCAGATCCTCAGCCTTAGCCAAATGTGGAATTGTTCATGACAGAGAGCACTCACCATCGGGAAGGTGGAAGGCGGAAACCAGCTCCATCTTTAAGGCATAGCATTCCGCAGCTCTCTACAGTTCCCCCTTTTTGTTTTAGACGCATCAGGCAAGAGTAGAGGTCTGATCTCTGATATTAGAAATAAATTGGGACTTTGTACAGATGTTCATTTAGGTGTCATCCACCCAAAGAGCATCAGACCCGTCCGATACCTTTTTCTCAGAGGCGGGACCTGGGGCATCAACCCGCATGCAATCAGACATGCTCTTCTCTGGGTCCAAAGCGGCTGACCCTGAGTGCAGTACTTAGCCTCGCATCCTGAGCATAACATTTTAGCTTTTTATGGTATCCAACCATGCTTGGGGAGAATGTCCTGCTTCAATGGCTGTAAAGGCCTGAATGATCATGGCTGCATCACACTGTTGTGAGACTCTAATCTTGCATATATACCACAGGCAAACCAAGGAGACCAACACCAGAAGGCCTGCTAACACTCCCATGCCCGCCCATTCCTTCAGATGATTCATGGCTGCAGCAATCCATGTTGATAATCCTGTGGCTAGTCCTGCGTCCACTCCGGTAGAATTTACTGTGACTCGCATGCCTCACTGGGTGCCTGTGCCCATTGATGCCCCTCACGCTATGACTCTCTTCAGACAGAAAAGGGATCTTGGAACTACAGCCACCATTGTTACTACCATCTCATTGACAGCTGTTGGAGCTACCACCAGGGCATTAGCCATGAGTCATACTGGGCAGACTGCTCAGACCCTGAATAATCATTTAGCCAATGTAGCTCATGCCTTAGTTGTACATAAAGGAATTAATGCTCAACTAAAAGGAAGCTTGATGGTGTTCAATCAGAGGATTGACCTCGTGCAGGAGCAAATTGATACCCTATGGCAAATCGCTCAACCTGGCTGTCAATGAAAGTATGCTGGACTTTGTGTCACTAGCATACAACATGAGAATTTTTCCTGTGCTGCAAATCTGTCTAAACAATTGTCGAGCTATATTTTAGGTAATTGGACTGGAGAATTCGATACTACGAGGGAGCAGCTGAGAGTGGCCATTGTCACAGAATCTATATTTCTAATAGTAAAAAAAAGATAAAAATACTTTTACTTCATAATGTTGTTCAGGCTACAAGTCACTAATTGAAAGTTCTTTATTCAACTGAATTTTTAAATTGTATTTTTATGTTAAAATGGGTATAAAATATTTGGAATATTTTATATTTAAAGGTTTCCATTATGGATTCAGGAAATGAATGTTTAAAAAAGATACTTTAACATGGGGAAGACTCTACTGTAAATAACAAAAAGTGTTTAAACATGCTTTCTAAAATGCAACAGCTTAATTATATGCAAGACTTTGTATTTATGTCCCGAAGATTATTTAAATTAATGGTTTTACCTGCTTCTGTTTATTTTGAGAGGTTGGTTAATGAATTGCTAAAAAATAAACAAGTAGAATATTCTCTTGATATATATATCAGGTCTTTCCAATGGTTCTTGGCTAGAAAGTTTCAGACTTAATACTAGATTTTGGTAGAAAACACAAATGATTTCTGTTTTGGTTTCTGAATCAGAGTAGTTTTATTTAAACTTGATAATAACATTTAAATTACTATTTCGTTTTAAGTTAAACTTTAGAGCTACATGTAGACACTTCATGACTAATACAGCATTCATAAAAGAGAAGTGTATCAAGTTTGAAGAAAGCTTAGGATACAAATACCCAGACTCAAAAATAAAATAAAAGAAAAAGTTAAAATTTATCTTAGATTAAAAGAATTTAATTATGTAGATATATGTAATGAAAATAAGGCATTACGTTCGTCAGCATACATGGTTTTTATTGACATGAGTGAACTCCATATTACCTCAAATTAATATTTTGTGCAAAATAATTTTATAATGGTATGTTATAGGCTTCCTATTTTTTGAGAACTAAAATTATTATTGAGAAAATCTTAGGGATTTTCCTTTTTATATCTGTAGCCAATTCACATCAAGTTAAGATAATTTCTTACTGCGAATTAGTGGTAGGATTTAATTGAGGATTAGATGCAAAGTAAGATTAGTGACTCTTGGACAATGGAATTGATGCTGCGGCCTCTCAGTTATCTTTGCTCACATAGTCTTGTCTTAATGATACAAGATGTAGTTATAGCCTTCTTATACATTTAGAGTACATGGAAATATATAAGCTACCAAGTATTTCAGGGATTTAGTCCAGAATAAAAAATGGTTTTTCAACTTTTGCCCTACATCAAAACCAGCTGGAAGGAGACATAGATTTCACACAAGGTATGATAATCATTAGTATTTTGTGTATGAAAGAGCCAGATACACCTGTAGAAAAGATTAAAATCATGCACATCAAATTATGTAAATTACATGCTAATCAAAATCTAAAATTATATGAGCTAAAAAGTTAGTATTTACTTAATCAGATTTAGTAGCAGTTCATATAAATCTAGTGCTTGGTTTGTTTTCCATTGCCATGTGTGTTTTTGTTTGGGAAGCGTGCACCTGTCAATGTTGCTAAACTCTGATGCATCTGGAGAAAATTTTACTTTCTGTTCTGTTTTGATTGACGTGATATAAATCAACATTCGAGAGCGATGGATGGTGATCATGAATTGATAAAGTCTGCTTGCTGTGTCAGCTGTCTACTTCCTGAATGGCCTCATTCTTTAAATAATTGCCTACGTACTTACCGGCAAGTGTCAGTTGTCTGCCAAATGTGTGCAAGTATAATGTAATAATGCTCATTTTTTCTCTCTTATTGTTTAGACTATAAACTAACGTGTAGTAAATATATTTATGAATTTTCAAAATACTTAAGGGCAAATTTTAAAGATATCACTACCAAATACCATTTTGTAATTATAGTTATGTAAATGTCCTGTCTATTGATTGTTTTAGATTCATTATTGAAAGAACTGAGTAAGACTAATAATGAGAAAATTAGCAAACCAATAAAAATGATATGGAAATAATCCTTGAACAAATTATGTAAATAGTGACTTTTTTTCTCTTCATACTTCAGCAGGAATTTCTGGTTCAAATATGTTTAGAGATATGTTTGGAAGAGAGTGAAATTATCCATCATAATTGAGAAAGAGAAGAAAGCTTTCCACGATAAAAACAGGCTAACAGTATTTAAGATCACCAAGTCGTCCTTACAGATAATACTAGAGGGAATGTTCCTAACTGAAGAGAGAAGCATGCCTAAGACAGTATAAAGAAAAAAAAATCAGTGATGCTAGGATAGCTGTTATAAAAATGTAGGACTAAAAGAACAAATACCACTAACTATAAAATGACAGAAATGACTATACAGCCCTCAATAATACCAACGGTCCCCTTCTGCAGGTAAAATACACTAGATAAGCAATTGCATTAGAAAATAAGATCCATCATTTTGCTGTCTGTAGTTATATATATATATATATATATATATATATATATAACTTTACTTTACTTTACTTAAAATGATGATATAGACTACCTTAAAAGTAAAGAATGAAAAAATATATTCTAAGCAAGTAAGACCAGGATATAAATACATGTCACTATTCTAAACTATTATAAAATAGACTTCTTGTTGTGGATTCAGAAATGACCACACACTGACCACTCGAACTCATGTTGATAGAAGTCTGTTGAGTGCTTGACAAAAACTGACCATTTAGGGCCATAAACTGGAGCCAGGCTATGATGCCGGACTGTTTCTAAAGCAGGTTTAATCTACAAAAAACTGTTACCAGGTAACAATCAGGTAACCTGGTGTAGAAAGAAAGTAGGGAGGAAGCACCATTACATCATTTATACTAGCTAAACATATTGTATCTAGGTAGTTAGAAAATGTGCTTTAAGCTGATTGGCTGGGATTTAGGGTAGGGGAGTTCTTGGGGGCATTCCAGCTTTCTGAGAGTAAGGGACATAGCAGGATGTTGCAGTTAACTCCAACAGAACATACATTTACCATCTATTGTTTTATTTTAAACAGCAAGTATTGAACTATGGAATTGTATCTCAGGCATATAGGGCCTGAGAACTTGAACTTAATTTCACCTTATAATCAAAATGGAGACTTGGAGGCAAAAATGGCTTCTGATATGCTGAAGGCTACAGCAGGTGTTAACAGAGGAGCCACAGTTACAGCAAGAACTGAAGTAGGTCCTGGTGGAGGAGCTATAGAGTTTAAGCAGATTACTACATTCTATACTAATCAGATAAAGAATGTCACTTCATTTTGATCACTCCATCAAAAGAACATTACAATTCTAAACATATGCACTAAACTTGTATGCATGCAATTCACAAAGCAATCAATATGAGTATAGATGGCATCCTGGGTACAACTTGTAGTGGAGCGAGAAAAAAAAATCAAAATGTTAAACTCTGCTTATCTTTCTTTTTCTATAATATTTTTATTGATTATTTGAAAATTTCACATCGTGAACCCTGACCACCCTCAATCCCCAGAACTCTCAGCTCCACCCCCAGCCTTATGACTCTCCCCCTATAGTAGAAGAAAAACAAAACAAGCCCAATTTGTGTTGTCCATATACCAACCAGACCATGATCAAACTCTTGGTGGTCAGCCCCTTAAAGAAAACTGAGTCCTTTTCCCCCAACACCCTCACCAGAAACCATCAGTTGTTCTATATTTCCACAACCTTATCACAGTTTTTTTTAATTTTTATTTTTTAACTTTTATTAATTACACTTTATTCGCTTTGCATTTCCCCATAAGCCCCTCCCTTCTCCCCTCCTAATCCCACCCTCCCTCCCCCTTCTTCACCCATGCCCTTCCCCAAGTCCACTGATAGGGGAGGTCCCACTCTCCTTCCTTCTGATCTTAGTCTATCAGATCTCATCAGGAGTGGCTGCATTGTCATCTTCTGTGGCCTGGTAAGGCTGCTCCCCACTCAGGGGGAGGTGATCAAAGAGCAGGTCAGTTTATGTCAGAGTCAGTCCTTCTTCCCATTAGATTACTCAGCAATGAAAGCTAAGGAAATCATGAAATTTGCAGATAAATGGTGGGAATTGGAAAGGACCATCCTGAGTGAGCTGTCCCAGAAGCAGAAATACACGGTATATACTCACTCATGTAGACATATAATATAGGATAAACCTGGTAAAATCTGTACACCTAAAGAAACTAATCAAGAGAGAAGACCCTGACTAAAATGCTCAATCCCCACCCCAAAAGGCAAAGAGGATGGACATCAGAAGAAGAAGAAAACAGGAAACAAGTTAGGAGCTTCTCACAGAGGGCCTCTGAAAGGCTCTGCCCTGCAGACTATCAAAGCAGATGCTGAGACTTATGGCCAACTGTTGGGCAGAATGCATGGAATTTTATGTAAGAACTGGGAAATAGTAATATCTGGAGAGGACAGGAACTCCACAAGGAGAGCAACAGAACCAGAAAATTTGAACACAGGGGTCTCTCCAGAGACTCATCCTCCAACCAAGTACCATACATGGAGATAACCTAGAACCCCTGCACAGATGTAGTCCATGGCAGTTCAGTGTTCAAGAGGGTTCCATAGTAATGCTTTTCTTTCTTGATATGCGTGTTACTATTCCAGTGCATTCTATAATCTTTTAGATTGAAATATTTCCTAATTTAAATTGAATATATCAAATAAATTTTAAAACCATTCTTTAAATTTTATCTTATGAGCATGTGTGTGCAGCAAACATACATAGGTGCCTGTGTACACACGCCACAGCACACATGTAGAAGTCAGGATAATTGGTGAGAGTGAGCCTTCTCCTCCCATGTGGCTTCTTGGGACTGAACTGAGACCACAAATCTACGTAGCAGGAGTCCTGTTCCAGCCTCTTGTGAGCTGAGGCATTAGTGACTAAGCTATGTCTCTAATATTCTTATACCATTTTTTCTTGACATGAGTCTTTTTTGTATTATTTCTTTTATTTTTAAGATTATATAAGACATTATCCCCCTTTCTCCTTTCTCCCTCTAAATTTTTCTTGCTCTCTGTTTCATTTCCTCTTCATTTAATGTTTTTTACAAACATATGTACTACTAAATACAATTCTTATACTATTTTAATGAATATAACTAAGGTCTTAGTTAAGTTTATGTGTCTACTACTTCACAAATTCTTCCACTTGATTAGCATTCATTTGCTTAATTATATTATTACATTTTAAAGATCAAAGTAATGATTCCGTTATTTTTAAAGAATTTAATGGTTTCAAATATTTCTATACTATAATTATACATACTAGTCCTCTTTTTCTCGTTCCTCTCATATCCCCTCTAAGGACTCCCCAATTCAATGATATTTCTACATTGATGATACATATGTGTTTGTGTAAAAGCTACTAAAGCCAGTTTGTGCCATCTTTATTTGCATGTATTTCAGACTGATCACTTAGGATTAGGCTTCATCCTATCCTTTCCCTCTGAAAATGGTTCTTCCTCCCTCAGCAGCCACTCATTGCCAATAGCTCTTTTTCTAGGAGTGCCCTCCCCATGAAATTTTCTTCATCTGCACTGGCATCTCAACTGATGTCATCTTTGACTGTCTTGGGCAGGCAGCCATATTGTTGAGTTCATAAGAGAACATCCCTTTCCTGTCCAGATCATGCAGCTCTTATCTTGCTCCTCAGGGTCTGGGAGTCTTTCTGCACCCTCTCCTTCCATGTTTCCGGAACCTTAGGTGTAGAGGTTGTGATATTGATATATTGTTTGGGACTGGACACACCGTGGTTTTTCGATTCTCTGAATTTTGACAAATTGTAGATCTCTGTTGAAGTCTTCAAAATAAACTTCTTTGATGATATCTGAGAACTACCTTTATCTATAGGTATAAGCATGAGTGTTTAGTAGGTAGCAGGTGGAAACTCTATTAACTTATTATTATGGGAGGAGTGTCTGACCTCTCTTAATATGTAGTGCTTGCTAGGTTTTTAGTACAAAGCATGGGTTCCTTCCAATCAACCAGGTTTTCGAGCCAATCAGATCACTAACAGCTATTAGTTGCCACCAAGAAAAAAGTGTCACTATTGCAATTAAAGCTTCCTTGCGAGTGTCATGGTTGTGTTTCTAAGGTTTTAAAGCTGTGTACAAATGTCAACATTTTTCTCTCTTGAGTTCTCTTCACGCCTTCTGAGTCTTTGAAAAACATCTCTCAGGGAGAATATTTTTTAGGTCAATTCCAACTTTATTTTTCCAACTCCTCTAACTGAAATGTGTGATGATTTCCTCTTTAGTCAGAAGCGTTACTCCCAATATTCTCTGTAGGGTCGGTTTTGTGGACATGGGTTCTTTTAGACTGTTTGTATAATGGAAGAGTCTTTTCTTTCTTTCTCAATTCTGGCAAAAAGATTTTATGGGTAAAGAAGTCTGGGTTGACACCTGTACATTGGCCCAGGCTCCTCTGACTTTCAAGGTTTCCACTAAAACATCAGTTGTTATTCTGATGCCCTTTGCTTTTATGCTTTGTTTTTCTCCTGCATCTTTCAGTACCATTCCTTAGTGTATATATTTAGGATTTTAACTATAATATGATGTGGTTAGTTTCTTTCTGGCCCTGCCTGTTTGGTGTTCTCTGTGTTGATTGTACTTCTATGTGTAAGGATTTCCTTTATTGGGGAAAATTTTCTTTTATGCTCCATTTTTTTTTTTTTACTTTGTATTGAAAATAGACTCCAGTCCCATACAACACATCTTGACTACAGTCTCCTCTCCCTCTACTCCTCCTAGCTCGCTCTTCCTCTCCTCTCCTCCTTTCACAATCCACACCCCCTCAGTTTCCCTTCAGAAGAGAGCAGGCCTCCAAGAGACAGCAACCAAATATGACACAAACAACATACTGTAAGACAAAGCAAAACTCCCATCGTTAGGTGTCCCACAAAACACCAAGCTAAGAGCCATAACATACATGCACAGGACCTGGTGCAGACCCTTGATCCCATGTGATTTCTGCTTAGCTGATTCAGTGCTCTGTATTCTCCTGGTATCCTTCATACCCTCTGACTTTAAAATATTTCCTTCCCTGTTCCCTGGGGTTCCCTGATCTCTGAGGGACCTTCAGTTATTGAATTGGCCCCAGTAATGAAGATTTCTAGTTATTGGAAATCTGCTTTAAGCAATTAGTCTGGGATTATTTTCTTCTTAGCCTACAATTAAAAAGCACCCAGTAAAAAAAAAAAAACAAAAAAACAAAAAAACAAAGCACCCAGTCCTACTTGATATGCCAAGGTGGGTTGTTACCCGTGGGAAGTCTCCCCTTCTCTGAGA
Source organism: Meriones unguiculatus (assembly GCF_030254825.1). Taxonomy (NCBI): domain Eukaryota; kingdom Metazoa; phylum Chordata; class Mammalia; order Rodentia; family Muridae; genus Meriones; species Meriones unguiculatus. The sequence goes on along the minus strand of NC_083350.1, from coordinate 167,927,563 downwards.
AATAAAGGAGGAGGTACTGATAAAGGGGAAGGGAGGAGAGAGGGACAGACTTGGAGAACAGAAGGGAGGAGAACTTCCCATCAAGATATACAGTAAATAAATTAATTAATAAAAAAGAAGATCGACTTCTCATTATGAATTAAAGTTCACAATGGTCCTTGCTGTGCTTTATTTTTAATTTTTCATACTTTTTGCTTGAGTTTTCTAATTTCTCCATTTTATTTTCAAGTCCTACACTCTATTTTCTACTCTATTTTACTGGTAATGCTTTCTTCTGGGTTTTCTAACCAGATTATTAAAATTTTCAATTCCATGTTCATTTATGCTTGAGTTCTTTTCAATATCTTTATCCGTTTATTGCACTTGGTTTTCAAGCCTTGATTTGTGTCTGTCATGTCATTCCTCTTTATGCTTGCATTTTCCTGGATTTCAATCAGGAGTTTATTCCTCTTCATGTTCACTCAGGTACTCACTCAGGTCCTCCTAGAATTCCTTGAATTCTTTGATCACGTTTATGATTTTTTCTTTTAAGCAATACGTCCTGAGATTTGTCTAGGTAATTTCTATTGGAAAGCATTTTTATAACATTATTGGTATTCGTGGGGGATATACTCTGTTGGTCGTTTTATTTACCTTGGACAGGACAGTTACTCCTACCTACACTGTCTGAATCACCTCACCATCCATCTCCAAGCCCCCATCCAATGTCATCCTCCTTAACCGCCCTATCTTCCATCCATATCTTATACATTCTTGCTTTTATTCTTCATCTGAGACTTTTTATGCCATTATTGGAATCCTTCCTCCCAGCCCCATGTAGTTTCTTCTCCAGGCTAACCCACCGCAGTATCCTCCTCCTTCCTTTCTCTCATCTTTTCATTTCCTGTGTACTCTCTTGATCTTTTATATTGTCTGTTTCCTTGAAATGTGGCCTAGACATGTGGACTCATTTCATTGGTTGCGTGTTATATAGAAGATTCTGGCTTTCATATGAGATTGGAAGTTTGAAATATTGCTGCTTTTCAAGCTTACTTGATTTCACGTCAAGTATGTGAAATAAAAATGTCATATTTTTGGTAATGATTATTAATTGGAGAAACTGGAGTGATTCCATTTCAGGGGTAGTTGGTATGTGGCAGGGGTCTTGAGAGTGGCATGAGATTTCTTGAGTGAAATTCAAGAGACTGCCCTGGTGTTGCTTCCCTCTGGATCTAGGCCTGTATGAGTTGGACAGATCAGAGTTCTGGTCAAACCCTGAAAAAGAACATTAACTGTGGTTCCTGACCAGCCCTAGGCCTGAGGCAGGGTAGTAGAAGGGAATTGAATCAGCCTCACCAAGAGATCATGAGAATAGGGCTTCCAACTGGCCCTTGGTTTGGAAGGTCAATATGGAAGAACAAGGTCAGGGTCCTTGGTGGGACTAAGCAAGAAGGCTCAAATGGGTGCAACTTCTGCATGGGTTTATGGGAGGCTTTGTGGGAGGAGATAGCTGGATTAGTCTCAGGAAGACAGCATTAGGATATGGCTTCTAGCCAGACCTGAGTCTGGAGACAAGGGAAAATGGTCCTGGGTAAGACTTAGCAAAGAGCACATGGTAAGGCTCCTGCCTGGGCCTGATTTTCCTTTTTCTCCTCTATAATTGCTATAACTGCACTAAGCATTTTGTATATATGATTGAAACATGTATATCATAATACAAAACATGATAACTAAACTGGACATCTTTTTGTATTAAACATATAATTGCACAGTGTTTGGTATCTTAACAACTCTAAAAAAAAATGTGCTCCTATATAACAAAGTAATGTATTTATCTCTACTTTTTGAGAGTACAATTTGATTACAACATTTCTTCATTCTCTCTCCTCCCTCCAAACCTTCCTGTATACCTGAAGTATTCTCTTTTAATTTCTCCTCTTTTTTGTATTTGCTGCTTCTCTCTGTTGGCCTTTGTTCTGAAGTATATCAGGACTGGTTGCATTGTCTTCCTCTGTGGTATGGTAAGGTTGAACCATCCAGGAGGAGGTGATCAAAGAGCCAGCCGCTGAGTTCTTATCAGAGACAGCCCCTTTGCTTCACAGAAGCTTTTCAGTTTCATGAGGTCCCATTTATTGATTGTTGATCTTGGAGCCTGTGCTGTTGGTGTTTTATTCAGGAAGTTGAGTTCAAGGCTCTTCCCCACTTTTCCTTCTAACAGGTTTAGTATGTCTGGTTTTATATTGAGGTCTAATGATATAATCATGTTTTTTTTTTTTTCAGTTTGTTTGTATAGTATATTCTACTTACTGATTTTTATATATTTAAACATCCTTACATCTCTAGGAGAAAGCCTAGTAGATCATAGTGGATGTTCTTTTTTATGTGCTCTTTGATCTGTTTGCAAATATTTTATAGAGTATTTTTAGAACTATGTTCATAAGAAAAATTGGTCTACAATTTCTTCTTTGTTCAGTTTTTATGTGGTTTGGGTATCGGATTAACTGTTGACTCATAAAACGAGTTGGTCCATGTTTCTTTTGTTTTTATTTTGTGGGATAATTTGAAGAGTATTGACAATAACTCTTCTTTGGGTGTCTGGTAGAAGTCTATGCTAAAACCATCTGGTCCTGGACTTTTTGTGGTTGGGATATTTTCTGTTTCCCTAGGTGCTTCAGTTAAATTATCAATATCTGACCATAATTTAACTTAGATAAGTGGTATCTATTGAGAGTTATCCATTTCTTTTAGATTTTCCATTTTGATATCTCTTTCAATTTAGACATTCATTCTCTGCCTTTTAGTTAATTGGATGAGGGTTTGCCAATCTTGCTAATTTTCTCAAAGAACTAATTATTTGTTTCATTGATTCCTTTTATTGTTCTCTTCGCTTCTATTTCATTGATTACAGCCTCAAGTTTGATTTTTCTAGCTGTCTAATTTTGGGGGATGTGATTCCTTCATTTTGTTATAGAGCTTTCAGCTATGCTATTAAGTTACTCATATGAAATCTCTATTTTTTTTAAGTAGGCACTTAGTACTGTGAATTTAGTTCTTAGAACTGCATTCATTGCCATCAATTTGGGTATGTTGTGAGTTCATTTGCATTCAATTCTAGAAATTCTCTAATTTTTTTCTTTATTTCTGTCTTGATTCATTTTTTACTCAAATGAGTAAAAAGCTGTTTAGTTTCCATGTGTTTGTAAAGTTTCTGTTGTTATTGATATTCACCTTTAAAAAATGCAGGAAATTATTTTGGTTTTCCTGCATCTGCTGAGACTTGCTTTTGTGATCAAGTATGTGGTCAATTTTGGAAAAAGTTCCATGAGGTGCAGAGAAGAGTGTAAACGTTTTTATGTTTGGGTGAAATTTTCTGTAAATATCTGTTAGGTCCATTTGATTTATGTTTGTTAGCTTCAACATATATCTGTTTAGTTTTTGTCTTTTGATGAAAGGAATTGGAAGTCTTCAGCTACATTTGTGATTTCTAGAACTTTGTCTTTGTTTGTCTGTAAGGTAATTTTGCCAAAATAGAACACAAGTCATTGGATTCTTTTAAGTTCATTGCCTGCTTTCCTCAAATTTCACAGTGTGTGATAATTAGTAATGCTGAATTTTAATGAAACCAACATAAATGAAAACAACTGGGTTTTAATCTTAATAGAACTGTGTTAATAAAACTTAATAGAACTTGATAATTTCCCTAATTATTAAAACTATGTCGGTTTTTTCCCCCTCACTAGAAGCAAACAGCTTTTCCTGGGTCAGCTTCAGTATTTTCTTGATCTCACTTACTTGCTACTCCTAGCCATGGGAGACCCACCTGCCTCTTCTTCACTGGCTTCTTGTCCACTTGAGTAATTATCTTGGGTTCCTTATGCTCTTACTCAGGTTAATATAGTAGTCAGGTCTCTTGAGATTTTTTTTTTCCTTTAACATCAGCTCACAGATGCTTAGTATACAGAGTGTATCCAGAACTGCATATATACCATAATGCACTTAAACTCTAAATCTTTTTATGGCATTAAGAATGTGAAGAGTAAGAGAGAGAAGTTCATCATGAAGAGAAATACAGAGCATGTGCTATTGTAGGTAACTCATGTCCTGAATTATAGAAAACGTGAGGGGGCAGAAAGAAATCTGCCACTGAGAGAGTCCTGAAAATTTGAATAACTACGTGTTTTGAAAATTACTAACATGTCTAGTAGCACTTCCTTTCTTAAATGTTGTCATCCATCAGTGATGAGCGCAATGATGTCAAAAACAATAACTGACACAGATTGACAGTTATTATGAAAAAATTACCAGTAGATTCTCATTTCCATCTTGCAAAAAAGTGTAAGAAATTATAAAGTTCTCACTTGTTCAAGGGAAAAGAAAACAATTCATGATGAAATTCTAATTTGAATTCAAGCACCTTAGCCCTAAAGTTCATGATCTTAATCACTGCACTCTGTGGTACCCTGATGGGAACTTTATTCCAGCAGCTCTGCTCTCATGCTCTGCCCTTTTCCTTTTCCCAACAACTATGTCATCTTGGCCAATCTCACAGAGTCCTATGGATTTTAATTTTATCTGTATTTTGACAATACCAAGGTGACCTCTTCAACCTGGATTCTGTTCTCTTTGTACTTTAAACTCCAGTTAGCTTTAGATTCCTAAATGAAAATTCATATTAATTTTGAGTAAGCATTCTATAATGATCATATATAAAACCAAACAACCTCCTGTTTGTTCCTTTGACTCCAGCCCTGTATCTTCCCCTGTCTGTGAAGTGTAAGCTCCATCTGTCTATTTCAAGGAGAAAATATAGGAACATTTTTGGCCAAGCCTTTCTCTTATTCCCTCACCCCAGCATCATCAAAACACATCTTAAACTGTACCAATTCCCCACTTCCATTTTTGCAACAGTGATCTCCGTTCTTACTGCCCTATTGTTGTAGTCTCCTAATGCACTTTTCTCTTCTCCACCGTGCACAACTCTAGTTACAAATGCCATAAAGAACACTGTAAAATTAGTTTAACGACATTTCTTTAAAACCCTTTGAAGTACAGACTTCCTGGCTGGCTCAGATATGGAACTTGGCATCAAATAGTCCCTCTCTCTGCTCTGCTCAGTGTGTGTTTCCCTCTACTCCAGACTGATGCCTTCTATCACAAATGTTCTTCCTCCAAAAAGCTACATGTTTGGGCTTCTACATCCATCACAGCTCTGCCAAATTAGGTCTGTGTGTTTGGTGTTTGCCTAACACACCAACAAAAGCACACTTCCTGTGAAAACTCTGATACTGCTCACCTCCCTCAATTTGCTTCATTTTCTTCATCAGGTAGCCTACTACTTGCTGCCCTGTGTATTTCCCTGTATCTCCTTAACAAAAGCAACTTGTTAAGGAGAAAAGAGATCCAATGCACTTCCTTATCTCCAGTTCCTAGAACAGTCTTGGTAATCGTTCGTTGAATTAATTAATAAACTTATACCTTTAATAGTAATGTGAATATCCTTATCACAAAATTATCTCCAGAAACATGCATTTTTATGTTATTTTTAACATTAAAAATAAATCATCGTAAAAAGAAGTTTTCAATCTAAAAATATAACCAGGTAATTATTTTAAATAACTTGTTTGTCTTCTCTACCAAACAATGAATAGATATTCATTCTCGGTGCTCACGATTCACATAATTAAAATATGAGGAGGTTGAATACTTTCCCTAAATTTAAGTGTTCTTATTAATCACCAGTGACTTTACCTACTGCTGCTCACACATCCCTGCCCTGGGTTGCCCAGACCTCTAATTATGCTAAAATTACTCCAAGCCAGATGTTTCCAGTACAGATTCACCAGCATGATCTGACTTGTGAAGGAGTTTCTATCCTCCTGGAGTCTTCTGCTTAATATAAAAGGAGCCATTATCACAATGCTACAGAAATGGGAAAATCCTAGCACACATGAGACATCTTGTTGCTCAGTGCTAGTTTTATCAGCCGCCAAGGCTGTGACTAGGAAAGAACACCAATGTGTTTTCTCATTTCATTTGGAAAATGCACAATTTCTCAGTTTTGAAGCAGAATGGACATTGTGAGTCAAAAGAAAAAAAAAAAGAACTTAACTTCCCCCAAATTACAATTCAATGGAAAAATACAGCAATGATGTGATGCTATTATCTATGATGATGTTTAGACTGACCATAGAAATTTCTTTCAGATAACTCATTGAAAGAAAGGACTCATGTGAAGCCCCTTCTAGAAACACTGCTCTACGACACTGGAATTTAATAGAGTTAGATGCATTTTCTTTCTTTACAGAGCTGACAGCCTATCAGAGAAGATGAACAAAGCACCAATGGGTGTCTTACAGTAACTGGATAAAATGAATCAACATTAAGACCTACAGGACTAAATATTTCCTTCACCATATATTATGAAATTCTCAACTTAAAGATCCCGAGATTATGAAATTTGTGACTGAAAACTGGCAAGTTGGTAAATTGATATTCAACTGGTATGCACGTAAAACAAAAAACAAAAAACAAACAAACAAAAAAAACCACCATCAATTCACTCCCTTAATCTTTAGTAGAGTGATGGAATATTAGAACGTGGATCTAGATAGGTGAGGTACATAGATATTGGCCTGCAAAGATAACATTGCTTTCTCAGAGAGGCCTTTTTTCATCATGCACATTCCATTATTCTCTATCAGAGTTTTCTTTTTATTTCATACATACATGTGCAGTTAAAAACACTGCCATCTACTAAGCGCTTTTGGTTTTTTATGGAGATTTTCTGGCATGTATTGGATTATCACCTTCCTGCCAATAGGAACACTGGTTATCCTCTACCTGCAGTGAAAGAACAGAGGTTGGCATGTGATTGGTTATTAAGGTAAATTGTAAGTGAATTATTGTAAGCAAGCTTATTATCTAAGGTTTGCTCATTTATCTGTTTGATGGAATGAATTTCAAATATTAAGTACAAAAGGAATTTATAAGTGTCCACCAGAATTCATCTTTCCTACTTAAACCAGTCCTGCATATCAATTCATGAATTAACAGCATCTGGCTAAATACAAATAATTATGTTTTAAATAGGACATAAGACAAACATCTACCTTTATCTGCTACAGTTTAAAATATTTTGTTTTATTTTGTATGTGTGGGTATTTTGTTTGCATGTATGTCTGTGTACCATATGCATGACTGATTCCCACAGAGGCCAGAAGAGAGTATCACATCTCCTAGAACTTAGAAATGGTTGTGAGCCAGCATGTGGGTGCTGGGAATTGAACCCAGGTCCTTTATAAGAGCAGGTGGTGCTCCTAACTGTTGGACTCTCTCCAGCCCCTATTAGCCACTGCTTTTAAAAACTGATTCTGTGATTATCAAATTATATGTTTATTCATAATCTTGAGCAGATATGTTTGATCACTACACTCCATTTGTATGAAGACACACAAGTGAAAGAGAATGAGTAATAATTTTGATTCCACCTCTCACAGAGAACTTTGGATATGAAACAAATAATTGAAATAACTATGCTAAGCCATATAAGCATTCCTTGAAGGTGCTGTGGAGAAACGGTGGGCAACAGTTTTTCCTCTGTATTAAGATGAAACAAAGCTGTGGAAAGCCCTGACCTTGTCTGCTTGAATAAATGGAAAGCCTTGGAGGAGACCTCTCATAGGCATGGTCTTGATGAAGCATTTTCAAGCTGCATGTGGACACACACAGCTGTTAGAGAGCTAGGCTTCCAAAAGAAATGCCAAGCATACATGTGTCAGGGATATTGGGGCAGGATCTCAGCAGGTGAGGTAGCAGGCAGAAAAGTCAAAAGTTTCCTTCCATTTAACCACAAAAAAAGCAAGTTTCCTCTTTTATGACCTTTAATGTGGCTTCAAAGATTGCCGCTAAAGCTGGATTGCTCCTTTTATAAATAATTGTTCTCAGAAATATATAACTAAGGACATGAAGACTTTTTAGCTTATGTTTAAAGAAACACACACAGTCATATTAAGGGAAGATGTGTTCATGTCACTTTTCAGGGCCTCATTTTGTAAAGTTGTATCCAAAAGTGAAGTAGAACGTACTAGTTTTGGATGTCACAGAGCTGATTATGTTCCAAACATTAAATCACTTTATGAACATTTTTCTAAAACACTTCATTTTTAAGTTGTTTTTTTTTTTTACAATATATTCATTGTATATTCCTATTGTAACCCCCTCCTTCAACCCCTCCCAGTCCCACAATCCTCCCACTTCTCCCATCCCCTTTCCTTAGTCCACTGAAATGGGGAGTTCTCTTCCCCTGCCATCTGACCCTAACCTATCAAGTCTCATCAGGACTGCCTGGGTCTTCTTCCTCTGTGGCCCGGCAAGGCCACATAGCCAGAAGCAACTGATCAAAGAGAAGGCAACTAAGTTAATGACCGAGACAGACCCTGCTCCCCTTCTTGGCCACCCACATGAAGACTGACCTGCCTATAGGTCACATCTGAGTAGGGTTGAGGTCCTCTCCATGCATGGTCCTTGGTTGGTGCGTCAGTCTCTGCAAGAACCCCTGGACTCAGATTTTTTAGGTTTGTTGGTCTCCTTGTGGGGCTTCTGATCCATCTATGCCCTTCTATACCTCCCTTCCTCCATAAAACACTGTGTTTTTAAAACAGAATTTACAAACAAGGACAACCATGCATTGTGAGAGCCAAAATGTACCCCATGCTTGAATATTTGAAATGCTATAATAATGGCAATCAAACCACTGCTTCTATGTATGATACATGGTATTGGCAACACTATAAGGAAAGGATAATTACCACTTCAGGATAGGACTGTGGGGTATTGTGCTGTTTGTGTTGTCTTATTTCTTAAGCTAGGTACAAGAGTTTTACTCTATTACCTTCCTTGATGCTGCACTTATCTTCCTCATGAGATAAAGCCTTGTTTTACAGATAAAGGGCTTGGGAAAGAGGATGTGTTTATAATTTGATGGTGTATATTGGGATCATAGAAACTTAGGAGGCAGCATTTTACTGAACAGTATGAAATCTCAGGGAAATGCCTGTGAGGCCTATATCTTGTCATTTTCTCTCAGTCTTTCCATTCCGTCTTCCATTCATCCATCCCTCTTACCCTTCCTCTTTCCTGGCTAGCATGATATAAGCAGCTCTGTTTCACCCTACACCAGAAGAACAAAATGAGTCTAATTATTTACATACTGGAAATCTTGAAACCATGAGCTGAAATTTATCTTTTCTCTTCTAAATGTATTTTCTCAAGATACATTAACTCGAGGTAATAAACTAAGATATGAGATATTATATTCTTAGAGAATGATGCTACATCTTCTCATAAGAAGTAAGAAAGGAAAAGGAGAATTCTTTAACAACAGGAAGCTAAATCATGAACAAATGTGAAGTTTCTCTGATCTTCCAGCATAAAAAGCAGTATCCCAGATTTCTGTTCTTAACAATTATAAACAATGAAGAGAGATGTGGGGTACATATTGTATAATACTGGGTGCCATCTCACAGTGTTATCAGTTTTTAGTCTTATGTCATTGCTGGTTCTTCTAGCAAGCTAACCTATGAATGGATTGTGAGGACACAATGCAAATTTCTGGATCTCTGCAGCACAGTGAGTTGCTGGGAATTTACTTCCATTCATTAAGTTACTATGTTTACAAATCACTTAAGTAAGAAACTTGCTTTAATTATTTTTTTAGCACAAGCAAAAATGATGATAGCATTCAGCTTGCGCCTTTATGTCTACGATGGAACTTGGCAGTGGAAAACAGTAGTTCATTTTTCCAAATCATTGGCGAGACATTTTATTCTGTCAAGTTTCCAAATGAGTCACATTCAAAACATCCTTGGTTTTTGAACCTTCTCTCATTTTTAATAATTTTTCTTCTTTCTTTTTGCAGCATGTTCAGCAACTTGCTGTTTCACCCATCGGAAAGAGAAATGCCCTGGAGATGAGGGATGGAATTGCAGCCTGCCTTGAGATACCCAGATCTTGCAACGTGTTATACATGTCAGGTTCACAATAAATACTACTGCATGTGAATGAAATATATTTTAAATTTACCAAGAAAACCCAAAAACAAAAACATGTTTTATATATAACTCAACAGAAAAAAATTTCAGAAATAACTGTTTTTTCATGAACCTTTTCTTTATTTTTTTATCAATATCACTATCTCATTATACAAAAATTTGAAGGTTACTGTTAATCACTGGTATCAAATATGAAAAGTAACAACTCTGAGAATATTAAACACAAAATTAACATAAAGAATACACAACTTTTAGAGGCTCTGGAGTTAAAAATACCTAGATTTAGTTTTAGATCCTTCACTTCTGGTCTTTCATTTGTGACAAGACAGTGTTTTAAAGCCATATTTTCACCTTTCGTTAGATATGCAAAAAGGAACACATTACTTCAAAGTGGCCCTGGAGCAAGCCATCCTTTTTATCATTAGGCCAATGGTGAAACAAATATGTTCTAATGTGACAGAGCAATTCAGAAGGTTTGTTTCCATTTGAATAAACTGCCATCCTTGCTTCATCGTTTGTTAACTGTATCTTCTTGAATAAATCATGCTTTTTACTTTTAAATTAAGTTAGATTTGGTTAGAATTGGGTTATGAATATAATAGATGTGGTTTTTTTGTAATGCTTACAATCTGGGGACTCCCTTATGATCAAGCCCTGAAAGAATGCTCACAGATTTACATTTTTGCACAGATTACATTTCCTCACGGATTACATTTTTCATTAACATAAATTGTGGAACTGCCTGAGTGCAACAAACTTTGTATATAAGGCAAGATACAAGCATTGACCTCCAATACCTTAATGCACACAAAACACTCAATACGGCTCCTTGGTTCCTTGTGAAACTTTGAAGTCTTTTGTATTTGATATTACTGTCTCAACTTTTCTTGTTCTTTTGCACAAAGGCTAAGAGACTCACTTCTAGTTGTGATGCTGCTTTACATTGACATGTTTTCCTACTTGTTTACATTGACAACAGCCTTTCCCTAAAGTTGTAGAATTCTAATAAACATTACTAAAGCTTTAGTCATTCAGGTGCTGTGTCTCCTAAAACCTGCCCACAGTAATTTTCTTCTCCTAGCACGTTTCAAATGAATAAGACATTTCATCTGAGTATAAATCAGAGGCTTGTGGGATCTATTTAATTTCTAACTAATTTCGGCTTATATCCATAATGATATTAATTTTGTGTGTCAATTTCACTAAACCATTTATCCCTATTATTGGCCAAACATGTGCCTGAGATATTTCTGGATGAGATTAGTATTTGAACTGTGGATTCAAGGAAGCAGATTGCTCTTCCTGATGTGAGCGGACATCATCTAACCAATAAAAGACCTCAATAGACAAGGAGACCTGGCAAATGAAAACGTAGCTGCCCAACTGCTTGATCAGCAGCACAAGCCCCTCTGCTTTCGGGTTGGATCTACTTGCTTGTTCCCCTGGTTCTAAGACTGGAAGAAGAAGAATGCCCTACACCACAAGCCTGCTTGCCATCCCAGCTTGTAGAAAGTAGGCTACAGTAGGACTTGTCTGCCTCCAGAATCTTATAATCCATTTCCTTGATTCTAATTTTTATTTTTTCCAGAAAACTTGATGAATCCAACTCTTAAACCTCAAACATTTCCTTTCCTGTTCTCTGCCTAGTGACTTGGTAGAGTTAAATTGAAAAAAAAAACTGAGCTTTGTTCAAAGGCTTACCTGCCACATCTTTTACATGATAATATTGGCTCTCCTCATACAGCACATCAAACTACCATACTGTTTCCATGTTAGTCCAGGAAAGGGCACAATTATACACTGATGGTAGAGAGAATGAAATTATAGCAAAAACAGTTTCAGAGAACCATTTTCGAGCAGGTTGTGGCTTCTGCATCCCTTTCTCTGTCTCCATCTTTGACCACCTTCCTCTGTTCTTCAGATAACCCTGGCTTCTTTGTTTCTATTATTCAGACAGATAGACCTTTCTCTCCTCCATAATCACTTATGCTTATGCTCTTGCTGCACAGCTAACTCACTTTTTTATTCTTCATTCATAAAAGTTTTTTTATTATTATTATTAGTTGGTTGTCCTTCAGTAAAATAAAAACCGTGTTTGTGTGTGAAAGATAGAGTGTGCCTGTAAACTTGCTTATATAGTCATCAGATCTTGAAACTGAAATATACCAAAATCCCCACTAGCAAATAGGGACCCATAAGGGTTCTTCATATGGTTCTAGTTCAAATCTAAAATCTGTGAATCAAAAAAAGCCATCAGAAAAAGTGTTACTAAGCAATAACGTGCTTAGTTTCAAGAAGAGCCAGTGTTCAGGTTGAGTCTAAAGTCAGGAACACAAATATCCAAGGTGGGCTTGCCTAGCAAGAGGAGAATGATGCTGCTCTTTTTTCTCTTCTATCCTTGCCTGCAGTTGGTTGGATGAGGTCACTCATACTAAAGATGGCAATTTGCTTCACTCATTGTCTATATTCAAATGTTGACATCCAGTAAAACCTTCAACAATACTCACAAATGTCTTTCCAAATGCCTGTATTGTCAAACCACAAACAAAAGTTAGGCATCGCATCTCAGTTCAAACACCCAGGTAAGGAATATTTCCTCTGTAATTTGACTGTACCCATTTTTCTTCCCTTATATCACTTGGGAGCACATTTTTAGATCGTTATTTTCCAGATCTCTTATCACCTACCCAAATAGGAAATGCCATTGAAAACAAATTCTCATTGTTAAAAGCCTAATGCCAAAGACCACACAAAATGTGATTGTGATTAACCAATGACATCTAATTTCTGTATGAACAGAAAGCGAAATGGTATGAAAAAAAAACACATTACAATTAGTATTTCATCTCTATGGTTACATTTCAAGAAATTATGTTTTTCTTAGATTTATTTGTTATGATAAGTTTTTGTTATTAACAAAATAGTTAAGAAAAAAATTTAAAGGTTTTGGTTTGTGTCACTATTGCCTCTAAAATGGCCTTTCATGGAGCCATATTTATATGGAGCAATACTTAGCACGCTCATAAAAGGCTACATCTTTGAATAAAAGTAAAAGTATGAAGAAAAACAAAGTCTGACTCAAATAAATTGTGTTTTTTTTTTAAAAAAAAAAACAAATAGGAGGTTTAAAGGCACAATTATAGTACAAAATTCAGTAAAGGGTTTTGAGTATGTTATGAAGAATAAAAAGTATGATTGCATGAATCATGAAAACATTCAGACTTATTTAATACTTCATTTTTTGTCTTTAGTTTTAGCTATACATGCTTACTGAAGTGTAGCTATTTAAAACTTTTAAAGCAAAGGATTATATTTTTATAAAAACAAAAACAAAAATAAACTAATTAGCCAGGACATTGTGACAGCCTGCCTTTACTCCCAGCACTCAGGAGACAGAGACAAGTGGATGTCTGTTAGTTAAAAGCCAGCCTGGTCTCTTCATAGCAAATCCCAGGACAGCCAGGGTGACTTAATAAGACTGTGCCTCAAAATAATAAATATAAAATGCAAATTAAATAGTACAATAGCAACTATTTTATGACAGGTAAGTGAATTAACTTAAAATTTAAAGTAGAGGAAAAACAAGACTATAATGCAATAAAAATCTCTAAATAAGATCATCAGGAAGTGAAGCTGAGGCACTCAGGATTAGAAGTATAGGTTCTCTATAATTATAATTCTCCTATTAGCTGAAAACTCAAACATTTCACACCTAAGTATTGTTTTGTACAGTTAATGCCATAAGAATATTCATTTGTTTTTTAAGATGTTTTGTCATGAATAAAAATATTTATAACAAGATGTTACTGAATATAACATCCTCCCAGTTGAGTTATAGGTATTTTCAGTTTAAAATTAAGTGAATCTGATGTATTTCCAGGTATTTTTCTGGTTCTGAGTCAAAAATGAGTACTGAAAGGGGAACAAGTATTAATGCATGAGCCTCTAGCCTTGCCCTCAGTCTCTGACTTTAAGGGCACAGCAGCCTCTGCTTCTGTGGTGAGCGCTGTTGAGGCTGCTATTGTTGGGAACAGTTGGTGGGCAGGCAGAGAGAAGAAATGAAAGGTAACTAGAAATGCACCTTGACCTGCCTTCTGAGAAGCCCAGTGGAGGTTTCTCAAGACATCAAGATAGTGATGGCGGTGGGCCTTAACTTTCAAAAGAAAAGAGGAAGAAATGAGCTGATGCAGGCTGAACCAGCAGTTGAATTGAAAATGCAGAGTGCCTGATGACTCACACCAGAGAAAGGAGAAAACAGAAATAAAAAGGAAGCAAGGAAACTGTTTCCAAAAAATCTATAATATTCTGTTTCTTTCTAAAAGAATTCAATAGAAGTTTTAATGAGTTTGAATGTCTTACAATACTTTGAGAACATTTCATTTATTTATTTATTGCAGTGCTGTAATCAAACCAAGTCAAGCATTGTACAAGTGAAATATAACTCTCACTAGGATCTGAAATTATGTTTCATATTTATTTAATGTTTTCGGTCTGTAACTGACTCTAGAATGTAAACTTTACAATGGTGAAAAATTACCTCATACACAGCTCTGGATCATTTCCAGACCACTGCCTTTCATTCAGAGGCCAGTGAATGAATAAGTGATTAAACCAGACCTAAGAAAACATTTGGGCTACACACATCCATAAGCCCATTATAATGTCAATGAAGTGATGAGAACCAAGCATGTAAAAATCAAACAAGGCAGAGCTTGCCTGCATGGAGCTCCTCCAGACAGAAAGCCAGAAATAAAAGATGCCACATAACAACTACAAATAAACAATCAAGTGTATCAGAAATACTGACACCAGCCCAGAAAATAATCACAAATTAAACTCCTTTTTTTAAAAAAATCAAGAATGTAATAAAACAGTTTTCTGACATCTGTCCTTTCATTTCTTTCATTTATTATTACTATTACTATTATTATATTGTGCTTTTTGTTTGTTTGTTTTGGTTTTTTTGTTTGTTTCTGTGTAGCCTTGGCTGTCCTGGTAGATCAGATTGGTCTAGAATTCATAGAGACAGATCTACCTGTCTCTGCCTTCCAAGTGCTGGAATTAAAGGCGTGTGCCACCAGCACTGCCTGGTTGCCCTTTTGTGTCTGTACCATGCTATTTTGGAAAAGAAAACAGTAAATATGAAATTACAATATCACAGGGAGCCTCAAATCCTGCAATGAAAAGGGAAGAGAGAAAAGGTCATACAAAGAGGCGAAAGCTCAGAAAAATAATGCTTTGCGTGTGGCACATGGTCTTCCACTCATAATGATGAGTCAATAGGCTGCCAGGGAAAATATGCTTCAAGGACCTTAATTTATTCAGCTCCACAAGGGTCCCAAGAATGATCACCATGAGTGCGCTAGTGAATGACCTCAAAAGAGTAAGTTAATAATATGTGTTTGATTATTTAAATGTCTTAGAAGGTCTAACATATTGTGATGGAGATAGATAAATTGCAGGTGAATAATAAGATATCAAAACTGATATGTGTTAAGTATATTTATGCAATTATTTTTATAGTTTTTTTTTGATCACCCCTCCCTTTCCTCAACCCTCATTCTGAGTTATGTATTTTTTTTCACCTACTTTGTCTATTACCTGATGGGTCATAAATATATATTTTATATACTTGTTATATATTCATAATATATTATTAATATCTATACTTTATATATTATATAATTATCATATATATGATATATTATATATAAGTATAATATGTTATATGTATTTTAGATATATTATATGTATTTTAGATATATTATAAATATATACTATATATATTTATATATATAACAGAGTTTTTAAATAGAACTTTCAACAAAGACAAGTGTGTATTCAAGAATACTTATGCATTATAATTATACAGTAGTCATTAATTATTAAAATACCAAGTCTAATTTACTTTCTCACTGACTCTTTACAAATTCCAGCAGCTCAGCATTTCTGTGACAGTATAGGTTATACTCTGTTTCTGCTTCTGGTTCAGCAGAGGAAGAGTGCAGCTGGAAGCCTGTCCTTTACTCTGCTTCCCCTGGCTTATCCTGAGGCTTTCTTTTTTTCTTTTTTTTTTTAACTTTTATTAATTACACTTTATTCATTTTGTATCCCCCCATAAGCTCCTCCCTCCTTCCCTCCCGGTCTCACCCCCCCCTCTTTCTGCATGCATGCCCCAACCCATGTCCACTGATTGGGGAGGTCCTCCTCTCCTTCTTTCTGATCTTAGTCTATCAGTTCTCATCAGAAGTGGCTGCATTGTCCGGGTTCTAGGTTATCTCCATGAATAGTCCTTGGTTGGAGTATGAGTCTCTGGGAAGTTCCCTGTGTTCAAATTTTCTTGTTCTGTTGCTCTCCTTGTGGAGTTCCTGTCCTCTCCAGCTCTTACTATTTCCCACTTCTTACATAAAATTCCATTCACTCTGCCAATCAGTTGGCCATCAGGCTCAGCATCTGCTTTCACAGTCTGCATGGCAGAGGCTTTCAGAGGCCCTCTGTGGCAGGTTCCTAGGTTGTTTCCTGTTTTCTTCTTCTGGCTTTCAGAGGCCCTCTGTAGCAGGTTCCTAGGTAGTTTCCTGTTTTCTTTTTCTTCTGATGTCCATCCTCTTTGCCTTTCAGGATGGGGATTGAACATTTTAGTTAGGGTCCTCTCTTTTGCTTAGTATGTTTAGATGTACAGATTTTAGTGGGTTTATTCTATGTTGTATGTTTATATAAGTGAGTATATACTGGAGAGGCTGTGGAGAAAGGGGAACCCTTCTCCACTGCTGATGGGAGTGTAAACTTGTACAACCTCTCTGGAAATCAATCTGGCGCTTTCTCAGACAACTAGGAATAGCACTTCCTCAAGATCCAGCCATACCACTCCTAGGCATATACCCAAAAGAGGCTCAAGTACACAAAAAAAGGAGACATTTGCTCAACCATGTTTGTAGCAGCTTTATTTGTAATAGCTAGAAGCTGGAAACAGCCCAGATGCCCCTCAACTGAAGAATGGATGCAGAAACTGTGGTACATCTATACAATGGAATATTACTCAGCAATGAAAAATAAGGAAATCATGAAATTTGCAGGTAAATGGTGGGACCTGGAAAGGATCATCCTGAGTGAGTTGTCGCAGAAGCAAAAAGAGGCTTTCTCGACCTCCCTCTAATAGCGTCTAAGTTTCCTTTCCTTAACCCTGCCTTTATAAACTGTCTGGTCTGTCTGTTTCCACTTGGAAGCTGGCTATAGTCTGGGGCTATCAGTCTCCTGCCTATGCTCAAGACCCCTGCACATGGCTCACAGAGCCCTCCTTAATTTCCCTGTGCTCCTTGAAGGACCTTCCCTTCCTGTTAACTGCCCTTCCCTGGAAGAGCCTGCTTCCACCTAACCTTCTCCGGATGCCCCAGAGGGATGCGCTCACTTCCTGTGTCAGCAAGTTGCTGTGTCTTTCAGATAGAGAACTTTCCCAATTAATTCTCACTTCAATACTTTTAAATAAGTACTGTTATCAGTAATTATAAAAAAATTACTCACCTCTAGTATCTGCTTGAATGGAAAGTAATAAAAATGCTCCAATGATTTGAGTAACTTATTTAAAAAACCATATGAAAATACCACCTTTTTTTTGTTTAGATTTTTTTTAAGTTGAATGTTCTAAATTCCCAAATAGGTACCTGAGGAACTCTAAAACTTCAAAGTAAACATACTTTGACCAATAAAATAAATGTTTGCAGATATTCTTTGACATTTTATTCTACTGTATAATTGAATAAGTTCTCATTAGTTTAGAATGGTGCTCATTGATATCACAGGTAATTATAAGGCCAGGTTTAACTTATTAAATTCATTGAGTAGTAAAATAAAATTTAAATGTATATGTAATATTAGGCATCTGCACAGCTTGAGTTACCGACATCCTAATTGCAAAGACTCTTCATTTTTGTACCCAAGAAATATAAAAAGAAGCACTTGTTCACACACAGGAAATATGCCCTTAGTATAATGCCGTTATGACTGGAGGTGGGAGCCGGCTGTTTTAAAATGTATTACTTTAATGCCTTCCAAATACTAAAAGGATTATCTTTAATTAACCAGAATTATTTGCACAGCAGCATTTATTAAGGAAGATTAAAACTATTATAGAACAATCAAAATGAAACTGCGTGCATTGCAAAACTGCTTTTACATAGCACCTACTATTTTCTTTCTGTGCCTTTAACTGTCTTGCTCTACCAAGCGGTAAGAAGCCTTGGGACACACAGTACCCACTGTCCTACTAGAAATGGAGGAGGCAGAAGAAATAATATCAGGCGAAGGGAAGTACTGACTTTTGAATCTAAAAAGCCAAAGACACAGAGAAGATGCCTAAGAGTAGGCAAAAGAAATGCATGAATTATCCAACCCCCGCCCTCTCCCCCATTTTTTAATCAGCTGGGGCCATGTGGTTTAGATATAACTGGCCTGCCACCGCCACCCTCTCTCTCTATGCCCTCTAGCTTCTCTCTGCCTCAGTGTCCTTCCTCTTTCTTTCTCTCTCCACCTCTATCCAATAAATCTCTTTCCTATCAGATCTGTTGTATGTGGGGTTTTTTTAAACCTATCCTAACATTGGTGCACGGTATGGGAGGGAGGAGGTCCTCTTGGAACTGCCTAGTCTGGTCATGCCAGGACCCCTCACACCCAACATGCTACCAGCAACAGATTTGTCTTCTGGTCCCCCTATTGCTAACCAAGGCTCAACCACGCAGCCTGGGACCTGCGCTGTCAACCTGTTGTGGCCTTTCACGATCGCCGGAGCCAGATTTCGTTGTTAGGTAAGCAACGGAATGCCACCCAGCCTCGGGCCCTGCCCCACAAACAGACAGTTTTAAGATTGCCCTCCATCATGGCCTCAGTTGGCTTTAAATTGTGCCTCCCTTGACTTTGTTTTTAAATTTCCTGTCACATGCCCTCCGCTTGGGTGAGCTCACGGGTGGAGGAGGGTTTTTAAATTGAGCAGATGCCTGCTCAGCCTTGTGGGGACTGCCTTGCAGACAGCAAGCACCCCCCCCCACACACACACACACACATCACCACCACCACACAAGTCCTGCCGTGCTGCCACAGCTTGGCGTAACACATGGCGAACAGAACCGGCATGTTGATTTGGGGATAAAGAGACAGAGCCTGTTTTGAATGGTGAGGGGTATACCTCAAACGACAATTAAAAAGCAAAGTATGTCAAATGCGGAGGTCAATAGGGTATTCATTACCAGCAGGTGCTATGTCATGCGTGGTGTTGTCTGCACTCTGCAGTTTTAGAACTGGCTTCACGATAGTTTGTAGACATCGGCATAAGCATTCACACGCGAGTAACAAGGCGTGCTTTGTTGCCCTGATGATGGTTGAAAGCACTGAAGCCAGCTATTTTCATCTTCACTCTAATCTTATATAGCAGCACCATACATGTGACACAGCAGCGATCAATGCGTCCTATAATTTGCTGTAAAGTGGTCTGTGTGTCTTGTCTGCATTAAAAGGTCGTGAGCCAGTGACTGATGGATGCCGTCAAGGCTCAGTAAGTACCCCTGATGATGTTTGCATAAAAGTTAAGGATTCTCAAACATATGCTCAGAGTTCAGGGACACGTGGCTGTATGGTGTAATTAGCTGCAGATTACATAAGACCTAAGTCCTTTCACTTAAGCTTTTAAGTAGAAATATTTTTTTCTTAAACAAATTTCTGATTTTTTTTAATTTTATACTCACACTGCATCCCTATGGAAAATATTTTCATTAAGATTATAAAGTATCGTATTAAATAATGCCTGGAAAACATGCACCAAGCTAGTCTCTATAATCTTTTCGAGTATGTGCAGTTGCCTATTACTGTTTTGTAATTGAGGAAGGTAATGTTGCTGTTAGCTCCAAGCAGGTGTGTACATATTCACAGGACTCTTTCGGAACAAAAGCCCCTGGCAAGCTTCTGGTTCTGATCATGTTAAAATAGCCTATAAAGTGAGATTGTGCTGTTTTGCATTTGGAAACAATCTCCATTTTGGTCCTAATTATCTTGCTATTAAATTAATATGAATGCTTAAAAAAAAAAAAAAAAAAAAAAAGGAGTCTGGAGCTGTGTTTCCATGGCGCTGTTTTCTGAGCTGCAAAACTGCAGTCTCTTCTTCTGGACTACTGCACCCCTAGCTGCCCGGTTGCCTCTTTCCTCTCCTGTGGGGGAGATTCCCTGAGAACTCCTTACTCTGCTAAAGCTCTGGGCCTAGCCACTGAGTTTCTCAGGGGTAGCCAGACCAAGCCATAGGTTCCATTCATTTCCCTTTCCTTTTTCAATCCCAGGAAAGGCTTCTTCATATTCCCTCCCCTTTGGGCAACCTCTGGCTTCTACACCTGCATTCATCCTTCTAGTCAAGTGTCTTACTATTATTCAGTAACACTAAGAACAATCAGTGAAATAAAAAGCAATTCCCTTTTTCTCTTTTCCTCAAATCCTGTTTCTCTCTGCCTGCTCTCTCAACAAATTAAAATTCTCTGATTTCTTTTTCTGCTCTCAAAACTTTTTTTAACATTAAAACTATACACCTTAAAGTGACCACATGGAATAAAACAATTTTAAAGTTTTTTAATCATAATTAACTCTCTGTTTATTTTAGCTCCATTTATACTAGGAAAACAACTTGTCTCATTTTAAATGGGTATGGATTTTTATATAAACTCAAAGTTATATTTTTTTATAACACGCTGTATATATGGTTCAAAATAATTATTTATGATGCTAAAATGTCAAGGTTATAAAGATCTATTCAGATTAACGAGCTAATTTAAAATGTATATCTAACTGCCTATATCTTTACCGGTTCCTAAATGGATAAATAAATGCTGTTTCTCCTGCCACGAGCTGCCGGTGATCTGGATTCACCACTAGGCTTTCTGGCTAATAGGTTTGGTATAATAAATTCAGTGTGATTTTAAAATTGTTTCATACTGTTCTACTGTATTGCTGATTCTAACCCTTAAATTATATTATATGATTCTGAAAATACTCTAAATTGAGGTATATTGATTTTAGGAAGACTCATTTGTTTACAATGTTAAAGGTTGGTCATTATGCTATAACTTCACTTTCAAAAAGGTTAAAACATTTGTTCTTGTTTTAGCATATGATATTATTATTAATCTATAGTATAACCTTAGATTTTATAAGCTCTTCTTATGAACTAAATCGTACAGGAAACAGCTGTACTCTCTTCATGGACACTGCCTATGACTTTTAAGGCTCTAATTTAGAAGGAATAGAACCTAAAGTCCTAGTCTTTAATTGATGATTAACAAATGCAAATTAGTAGTCATCATCTTGTAAATAATCCAGTCCTTTAATGTATCAAAATTATATTTATAGTCCTATAGATGCAGACATGGTCTCACTGCCATTTTAACTAAACAACTGAGGATGGTCTCTTAACCTCCATACAGGAGTCGGTAAAAATGATTTTTAAAATTTTTGCTTCACTATTTATTCATTGTATATCCTAATTGAATCCCCCTCCCTCAACTTCCTCAGTCCCAGCCTCCCTTCCTTTTTCCCTCATCTCCTTCCCCTAGTCCACTGAAAGGGAGAGTTCTCCACTATTGCCATCTGCCCATAGCTTGTTAAGTGTCTTCCTTCATGGACTATGTGGATCCTCTTCCTTCATGGCCTGGCAAGGTTGCATCATCAGGGGCGAGTGATCAGAGAACAATCAACTGAGTTCATGATAGAGGCAGCCCCTGCTCCCCTGCCTCAGAGATCCACATGTAGACTGAGCTGTCAATTGGCCACATCTGAGCAGGGGGACTAGGTCCTCTCCTTGCATGGTCCTCCATTGGTGCATCAGTCTCTGCAGGCCCTTCTGGGCTCAGACCTTTTCTTTAAAGCAAGAGAGAAGGTAGGTGAGTCTTCCTGACAAGCTTAATTATTGCATAAAAGTATTCTCCAGACCTTGGCTGCTGCCCTGAAGCTGTTGGCTTTCCCACAGAGGAAACAAAAGGTCTGCAATCCCCATCCCACAAGAATCCAGTTTAAGTCAACTCTACCAGGGACCTGTTCCAAATGCAGCCAGGAAGAACACTGATCCCATGGCTGCCTCAAAAAGTTATGCCCTATTTGCAGGTGGGCTGGTCTCTGGAAGTCAAAATGCTCTCATGCAAGCTTGTCCTCTGTGCCCAGCCATGGAGGCTCAACCAGCACACACTCTACAGATACTTCCCTCCTTCAGGCTCATTGGCCTGGCAGAAGACAGAAGGCTCCTAGATTCAGTGACCTTCACGAGGCACTGCAAGTCTGTTTTAACCTCACACTCCAGTCACATGGTCACACTGCCAACTTCTGTCATGGATGCTTCAGTAGCCTTCTTAGTTCTCTTCATGTGCAGGAGACAAGGCCTTAAGCCTCACTCCTAGAGCTGCTACTGTCAAGTTTAGACACTCTATTACAGATTCAAAAAGCAGGTCTCAGATGGATTTAGGGTATCTTAAATAGATTAAAATGCTACACATTTTCCCCCTGGCTATGCTGCTGCTGTATTAACTGTCCAGACCTTTGACATTTATAACTAAAACTCTGATTTATTAATCCAACTCTGCTAAAACATCCCACTAAACAATGCACTATTATGGTTCAAAGCTCAAGATTTTAAATCTCCTTTGGTTTGTCTTTTAAGTATAGACTTAGAAGTTGTTTCTCATTGTGTTAAACTTATATAAAAGCAGTCTTCTGGACAGAAGAAAGAAGTCCCACTTTTTTAATTTTTATTTTTTATATTAATTTTATTTTATTCATTTTGCATTCCAACTGTAGCCCTCTCCCACATTCCCTCCCAGACCCACACTCTCTCCTTCATCTCCTCCCATGCCCCTCCCCGAGTCCACTGATAGGGGAGGTTCTCTTCCCCTTCAATCTGACCCTAGCCTATTAGGTCTCATAAGGACTGGCTGCATTGTCTTCCTCTGTGGCCTGGTAAGTCTGTTCCCTCATGGGGAGGTGATCAAAGAGGCAGCCACTGAGTGCATGTCAGAGACAGTCCTTGTTCCCCTTACTAAGACACCCACTTAGAAACTGAGCTGCCATGGGCTACGTCTGTGCAGGGGTTCTAGGTCATCTCCATGCATGGTCCTTGGTTGGAGTATCAGTCTCAGAAAAGACCCCTAGGCCCAGATTTCTTGGTTTTATTGCCCTCCTTGTGGAGCTCCTGTTCCCTCCAGGTCCCTTTTCTTTCATAAGATTCCCTGTACTCTGCCCAAAGTTTAGCTATGAACCTCAGCATCTGCTTTGATACCCTGCTGGGTCTTGCAGTGGTCCTCTGTGGTAGGCTCCTGTCCTGCTTTCGTGATGTGTGCTCACGATAAAAATCAAGACCAAATGAGCTTTTGCTCCTTCTACCTCACAGAAGGCTTCAGCCTTTCCAGAGCTCACCTTGAAAAGTGTTTAAGCTGTTAACACAAAGTTATATGTCTACTGCCTTTTTCTACATTGCATGTTTCACTGCATATTCCAATAGTGATGCTAACATGTCTAAAGTTTATCTCATTCATAAAACTTAAAAAGGATTCTGGTAAGCTGCTGGAAATCACCTGAATCCACATTATTGACCAGTAATATCCTGGAGGTTAAAACACAGTAGCCTGAGGAAAACAGGTGAGAAATATAAGCCATGGGAAGGAAGATCACTGAGATCAATTTGAGTTCAAAAAAGGAGCTAATAATTTGTACATTAAATAAGACACTAATGTTTCTCATTCTCAAAGAGAAAGAATGAACGTTTAAATGCAGACAGGTAAGTTGGAACATGTGTCCACTTCAAGCATTCAGACATGGAAGCCCTTTTGCTGTGCACTGAATCTGCAGATTGCATTATGTCATCTCTTGAACTGATGTTCCAGCTATTGCTTCTTTACTCCAGACAAGAGTAAGAAAGACGTGAGGGGGGAATAGTTTGTCTAGTCTCCTCCAAGGATGCTTTCTTGAATTACCAAGGGAGGCTTGGCTTCCTTATCATTGGCAAGATTCATGTCACATGGTCAATATCACAAAAAAAAAAGTAGGATTTTGGGAAAGTAGCAGTTCCTAGATTCAAGTTAATATTTTTGTTAACTAAAGAGAAATTATTGTTAAAGAATGAAAAGGATATAAGTCATTACCTGTTCACAGTTTATGCTATCAGATAAATAGCAATAATTAAAATGATTGAAATAGGTGCATAGGGATAACATGACAAAGTTACAAAATTCTGTTTATTTGCTATGTTATTTCTCAAAAGGAAAAAGAAATAAAAATATTAACATCTTAAATCTAAGATGTATGTTTTTGTCTATAATTTCTCTGCACATATAAAATATTTAATTGAAAGTGGTGTAGTAGAAAGGGACACACACACTGGAAGAGTGGTAAATTTAATATTATGTAGATTTAAATTTCTTCTGTCTATAGATATACATATGTGATCTGGAGCAGATGGAGAGATCTTTTATCTCTGTCTTTTGTGTTTTGTGTGTATATATGGAGAAGAATCATAAAATGCATTGCTCAGCATGCTTTTATCTGGTTCTGACCAAACCTAGAAATGGATGGTCAGGAAAACAGTTACGCTGAATAAAGTCACTCCGACAAAGGGAAACATACTGCATGTGCTCTCTCACGTGTATCCTAGAAATCACACTTTAGTTTTGTGTGTTTAAAGTGTAGAACTGTGGAAGTAAGAAAACTAGGAGGGGAACATGAAGAGACTTAACTCTATCAAAGGGCTAACAGCAGAATAGAGGTGAAAGCACAGGAGGGGTGGGTATACAGGAGGCTTTTGGGTAGTTTTCAAAATACAAAATACATTGAGCAAAGTGACCCAGGGCATAATCATTTGAGCATACAAACTTAGGAAGATAATTAACTGAAAGGTATATTTTAAAATAGTAGATGACAATGTAATACGGTTCCTTCCTGAGAAAGCATACATTTTGGAAGGAATTCAGCCATTTGATCTGAGTTTAGAAAGAAGAGCGCAGAAAGCTGTCCTAGATGCTAGAGTAGATGCCTTTATGTCCAGACAGAGTCACGTTGGATGATGACACTTCAGCAAAACTGGAGTGATTGGCACGATTCAGTCCGTAGCAGAAAACAAACTGAGAGCAAGTGAGCCCAGGACTGTTTCTACTCTGGTATTGCATCACAGTCCTGATTCCTTCTGTATTGTGACTAAGCATTGTTACCATCGCAATCCACCTTTAAAACAGAAGGAACTCAGAGATTAATGAGTTTTCTCAAAGTTGTTCAGGTACTAAACATTGAGAATCAACTTTCTCTGACTTCTGTAACAGAAACCCTAAAAGCAGTTGGACAAGTAGGATTTAGTTTCCCTGGCAGCCACAGATCTATGTATAGTGAGGTCATCAAATGCAGAATGGGTTTTAAACTGGCCCCAGGATTTTGGGTATTAAATATATCTGAAGGAAAAATTAGATGAATGAATTGTTTGAAAGGTTAACTTTTTTTAATTTATGAAAAATAACGGGAATGCAAATGCTGCCTTGGGTAGATATGAAGAATCCTGTGATTTTTTTTTTTTCACAGAACAGCATTGAACAGGAAAGTCATTTCTAAAGAAATGCAACTGAAAGACCTGGAATGAATGCACAAATGTAATGTGGCCTGTCGGCTGGGCAAACACAGAGCACCCAAGGCCAACGAAGGCTGAGTGCCTACTTTACCTTGGAAAGCAAGTATCTATGCTTAGCTGAAAACTAAGAAGGCAAGCAAGAGGAAAAGTAGTGGATGCTGCTGCATATCGCAGACACGAAGGCACTCTGCTCTGTCTTCTCAGCACCTGCTGAGGCACTCTGAGACATTCCACAGCAGTCCCAAAAACCAGCAAAGTAAAAGCAGGCTCCTGAGATTGTGAGTCCCTCCAGAGCAGGAACACCATTCCTTTTGTGTTCTTTTGTGCTTTGTTCAGTGACCACCGTCTAGTAAGTGTTCAGTGGGCAACTGAATAGGCCTGTGCCTGGCATCCAGTGGGACCATGGATCAACGCAGGAACCTACCATTGATAAGGCTTGGCCATTATTCTTATTCTTAACTCTCTGCTGTGCCTCAGATCTTATGATCTGCTGTGCCTCAAATCTGTTAAGTCCATTCAAATTTTTCTTCTCCTAAGGTTTCACCTAGGTTACAACTTCTTCTTTTGTGTGCTCATCCCTCTTGCTGACAGGAGGACTTTTAAATAAGAACCCACAATGACACACGATGTCTACTGAACACTGTTCTTCTGGGCATGGCTATACTTGGTCCATGTGCATTCTCCCGGCACATGAATCTTTACCTTTACACCTGTTGATTCTGCTAGAAAATCCCATCCAGTCTTCAAAGTTCAACATGAATCTTTCCAAAGTCTCTCCTAATCCTCCAAAGATGATTTTCTCTTGTCCCCATGATCGCTGTATCTATATTTCTGTTTTAGAGGTGACCACATTGTAAAATTTAACTGTTAGCCAGTGTTAGAAAGATTAGTAAGACCAAAAGATAGGTGGTGACAATTTCCCTGTAATTATGTACCGACTGAATGTGATGCTCTTGACAATCAGTTTAAGGTGGAGGGGCTCTGTGCCAGTTTTGACTCAGCAGCTGACAGATGGCAGCTTTCACTTTAGTCTTGACCTTGGAGTCTTAGTCAATCCTATAAGATGTTTTATTTCTCTGATATCACCATATTTTGAGGTAGTTGAAACTAGGGTGATAAAAGGATAGGGAGAAACGAATGAATAATTAATATGTAAGACATTGCAGCTAAGGTCACAGACCCAACCAACCAAAACTACAATCTCCTGCTTGAAATGCTATTTCATAGAATATATAAATTTGCAAAATGGTTGTTGTTTCATGTCTCTAAGTATTTATATTGCTGTGTAACAATAGGAAATCAGAACAGTCATCAGCACCCATACATATTTTCTTAGCTCTCTTCCTTCTTCATTAACTGCTATAGACTTACATTTCCTTCCCTTTTTCCAAACATCAAGGGCTCAGACTTACAAACTTTCACCTAATGAATTTGCCTCCTGGAGACATTTCTGCTTGTATTAAAGCTTTAAAACCTTTTAGAAGCTGAGCATGTAGTTCAATGATAAAGCACTTGCCTGCTATGTATAGCACTACCAAATACATAAATATACATACATACATACATACATATTAAATGCAGTTCTTTGGCTTATGATCACCTTATTCTTTTTTTTTTATGTTTTAGAGCCATGCTTGCTTGTTTGTTTTATTTGTTTGTTTGTTTGTTTTGCTGATTAACTTATTTATTTACATCCCGATTACAGTTTTCCCTCTTTCCTCTCCTCTCAGTCACCCCCTCTCACCTCTTCTCCCATCCATTGATATCAACCAGCCTTAGCATATCAAGTTGCAGTAAGACAAGGTGCATCATCGTCTTTAGAGGTTAGACAGGGCAGCCCAGTTAGGGAAAAGGGATCCAAAGGCAGGCAATGTAGTCAGAAACCACCTCCGGCTCCCACTTTAGGATTCCCACATGAAGACCCAGATGTACAACTGTTGCATATGTGCAGGGAGCGGAGGTCTGTGCCATTCACGCTCCTTGGCTGGCAGTTCAGTCTCTGTGAGCCCCTGTGGGTCCAGGTTAGTTGATTCTGTAGGTTTTCTTGTGGTGTCCTTGGCTCCTCTGGCTTCTTCAATCCTTCCTCCCCCTCTTTCACAAGATTTCTCAAGCTCCACTTAAATTTTGGCTTTCAGTCTCTGCATCAGTTCCCATCAGCTTCTGGGTGAAGCTGCTCTGATGACATTTATGCTAGTCTCCTGTCTTCAAGCATGGCAGAATATTATTAATAGTGTTAGGGGTGTGTTCCCTCCTTGTGGCATGGGTCTGAAGCTAGGTCAGTCATTGGTTGGCCCTTCCCTCAAATTCTGCTCCTTTTTTCACTCCTACACATCTTATAGTCAAGACAAATTGTGGGTTTAAGGTTTTGTGGCTGGGTTGGTGTCCCCAAACCCTTCATTGGAAATCTTGCCTGCTTACAGGTACTGGCTGGTTCAGGCTCCATGTCCCCTGCTGATAGGAGTCCTAGGGTCACCATCATAGATTCCTGGGAGTCTCTATTGTCCTAGGTTTCTAGCTTTTTCCAGAGATGCAACACCTTTCACCTACCTGCAGACCCCGCAAATCCAGTTGTCTCTCCCAAAACTCTCCCAACTCATCCTCCTGTTCCCATCCCCATCCCTTTCCCACCCAGTACCCTCCTTCCATCTACTCCCTGGAGTGTCATCTATTTCCCCTCTTCAGTGAGATTCAAACACACCTCCTTGGGACCTTCTTGTGCTTAGCTTCTTTGGGTCTGTCGTTTGTAGCGTGATTATCCTATACTTTATGAGTAATATCCATGTGTTTGTGAGTATATTCCATATTTGTCTTTCCGGGTCTGGGTTACTTCACTCAGGGTGATATTTTCTAATTCCATCCATTTGCCTGCAAATATCATTATGTCATTGTTTTTAATGGCTATGTAATACTCCTTTGTGTAAATGTATATTTCCTTTATCTGAGGGACATCAAGATTGTTTCCGGTTTTTGGCTATTACAAATAAAGCTGATATGAACATAGTTGACCAAGTGTCCTTGTGGTATGGTGGAGCCTCGTTTGGGTGCATGCCCAGGATTGGTATAGCTGAGTCTTGAGATAGAGCTATTCTTAGTTTTCTGAGAAACCGCCATATTGAATTCCAAAGTGCTTATGCAAGTTTTTACTCCCACCAGTAATGGAGAAGTGTTCCTTTTTCTCTACAACCTCACCAGCATGTGCTGTCACTTGAGTTTTTGATCTTGGCCATTCTGATGGGTGCAAGATGGAATCTCATAGTTGTTTTGATTCGCATACCTCAAATGACAAGAGATGCTAAAATACTGCTGGCATACAAACAGACAGGTTGATCAGTGGAATTGAATAGAACAATCAGAGTGAAGTCCACACACCTATGGACACTTGATTTTTAACAAATAAGGCAAAAGTATACAATGAAAAAAAGAAAAAGAAAGCATCTACAACAAATGGTGCCAATCTAATCAAATGTATGCCTGTAGAAGAATGCTGATAGATTTATATCTATCCCACTGCACAAAACTCAAGTGCAAGTGGATCAAAGACCTCAACATAAAACCAGATAAACTAAATCCCATAGAAGAAAAAACGAAGATAGCATTGAATGCAATAGCACAGGAAACATCTTTCTGAACTGAACAGCAATAGCTCAGGCACTAAAATCAACAATTAATAAATGGCACATTATGAAACTGAAAAGGCACAGGACAACATCAAAAGGACAAAAATGCAGCCTCCAGAATGGGCAAAGCTCTTTACCAACTTTACGTCTGACAGAGGGCTAATATCCAAAAATATATAAAGAACTCAAACAGCTATACATCAACAGAGCATATAATAGAATTAGGAAATGGGGTGCATGTCTAAACAGAGGATTCTCAAAATAAGAATCTCAAATGGCTGAGAAACAGTAAGAAATGTTCCACATCCTTAGCCCTCAGGGAAATGGCCTCCATCAGCTCATAGGAAGTGGCACCATTAGAAGGTGTGGCCTTGTTGGAGGACATATGTCACTGGGAGTAGGCTTTGCAGTCTCAGATGCTCAAGCTGTGCCCAGTGTGACAGTCTTTTCCTGAGGCCTGTTGATCATGTTGTAGAATTCTCATCTCTTTCTTTAACATCATGTCTGCCCGTGTGCCACCATGCTTCTCGCCATGATGACAATGGACTAAACCTCTGAACTGTAAGCCAGCTCCAATTAAATGTTTTCCTTTGTAAGACTAACCATGGTCATGGTGTCTTTTTCCAACAATAAAACCCTAACTAAGACAGTGATCTTACAAGATAAAAGTCTTATCATGTCAGTCTGTAACTACATATGCTAATGGTTTTTCATCATATCTCTAGCAATGTCTAGAATCTGTATTACAGTGCTGTGTGCACTAACTTTCACAGATCTCAGATTTCCCATCTTCATCCTAACCCACCCTGTTCTTGTTGCTTGACCTTCATAACATGCCCACGTAGCCTCAGATGGTACCTGCTGTAGAGGTGCTGTTCTTTTCCCTACTGTATTCCACATGAGACATTAATATCGTAATGTAAATAAAATGGCGGCAACCAGGCCCTGGTTCCTATATTTCTGCCATATCCTGGATCATGCTCAAACTCCTCCACCCACATCTTTGAATATTTCTCATTAGAGATCACATACTTGAGAATGTTTGTGTGTTGCAATCGGGTCTGAAAACCATACTTAAAAACTGCTAAAGCCGTCTTCTTTGAAATGAAAGTCTCTAATCAGGTAGTCTGTGAAAATCAGTTGTATAATTTTGAGGTAGCAATGGCTCTGGGGTCCATCTCTAGGAGTGCTGTGTGATCTGAGTGCTCTAGATTACTGTTGCTGATGGGTTTCTTAAAGAAGTCTGGCTTTGTTTCGCTAAGTGAAAAAAAGTCCTATTTGACTCTCCTGGTTACCATTTTGCAGAGTCACTTGGGAGAATGTGAAACAACACAGAAAAAAATATTCTAAGCTAATCATTTCTCACATTTTAGAAGCAAGTCTGAGTTCTAATGAAACTGAGCAAGAGTATGCTCCTTTGAGACCTGTTTTCAGGATTTCATGTAAATGGTAACACAAGGCCTATTACATCTTCATTTAAAAAATAAAAAATAAACTTTCTCATGTACTATGCATGTCTCCTTGTGCCAGTATCCATTAGTTTTGTGCAAATTGCTTTCCTTATAGTGATTTCATAACGTTAACTAGACTCTATACCCCAGGAAGATTATGACAGTAGGTGACATTAGAACACACCAGCATGTACAACTGATACCGTGCTCTAGGTTAACCATGTCAGCATTTTCTCTTGTTCTTTAATTTCATAAGAATGTTAAAGACCCTAGAAACAGCAACACTCCTGGTCTCATCTGTCTCTCATGCAGTTCTTCTATTTTGTCATGTACAGTACTCACTTGGTTCATTAATTCTCAGTCCTGTGGTATTTTTTCTTTCTTTTTTTTTTTTTTTTTTTTTTCATTTTCAAGGTAAACCTACATAATGCTGTATTTCTAAATAAAGTCCTTCCTTGGCTATTCTGTGTGCCCTTTCCCTGAGGTGTATAATTGGATTCTTCAGTCACATATCTAAAAATATGCACAGCCAAATGGGTTGGAAAAATGTAACATTAATAAGTTTAAATGTAACAATTCAATGCATTCAAATAAAATACACAAGTGAAGATGTTTTTATCTTTCTTTGCCAGAAAGCCACTTTAGTACTTCAGACAAATTGCTCAGGGAACATTTTCTACTCCACTGTATTCTAGAACTGAAGGAAAATAAAAAGTACAATTTTGATTGCTATCACTAACAATTTGCTTCTTTTTTTATGGGCATTTTTGGGCTTTCTTAAAATAGGTGATTTAATTTCACAAAGTACATTTTCCCTTATTGTCAGATTCACCTTACCCATGTGAAAGGATCAGATGGAAGTATAGAACCTCACATATATGAACTCATCAATTATAGTGAATTATGATTCACACTTCTTTAAGGCAACATTGCACAGCATTATAAGCAGATACTTTGAAACTTAACTGCTCGGATTTCCATCTCAGCCCTATCTCTGGGCAGCCTTGGATAATTTGTGCAGCTACTCATGCGTCAGTTTCTTCGTCAGTAATATCGAGTGATGTGATAGAGCCATGCAGATGCTTTTTTGAGCAATATGAATAAAGTTGTGAGATCAGAGTCATATGAAATATTTACTGTGTGTCTACTCTTAATCCATGGATTCAGGAGTGTGACTGCTTTCAATGAAGAGGTGATCACGTTAATTTCTAGACGAGGGAATGAGATTAACTTTACACAGCGTGGGATCCTCTTATCCACTATTGCCACCAACTGCCACTTTGTTCCATCATCTCTTGCTTCCAGACATGTTCCTTCATTTTAGTCTCAGTGTAGCAGGCAGAAGAACTGCATGAAAATGAGTCAGGTCATATCTCATCTTTGTGCACAGCACAACAATGACTTCTATAAACTCAGAGCGAGAAGTGATTTTTAGGTGGCTTCTGGGCCCTGCATGGTCAGCCGTTTCCTCTCCAGGTTTTTATAGGATTCTCTGTGTCTTGTTCTCTCAATTTTCAGTTACATTGCTACCCCCACCCATTACATCTCAACTCACTACCCTTGCTAGTGAGTTCTTTTTCCTTCCTGAGAACATTGTCTTTAAGTTACCCCACAGATAATTTTATTATCACCTCAATTTTGAAGTTTTAATGAAGCCTGTCATAACCACTCACCATACATACCTGCTCCTCATTTCTTCCTGCCTGTACCGTCATCTGCTAACTTCATCTTTGAAGTTACTTTCCCCTCCTCCATCCTCCTATAAGAATATAAGTACCACAAGTGCACAAATTTGTTTTGCTTATGATTATAACTCAAAAGTTCAAAACAGAGAGGCCAAAAATTTGAGAGGGAGCAAGTTTGGGAGGTGATGGAATGAGCTGGAGTTAAAAAGAAAAATGGGAATCAAGAAAAATAGGTAATTAGTTTTAATTTAAAAACAATAAGAAAATTTTAAAAGGTTGTTGGTAAGATACCTGGGATCTAAGAGAACACCAAATATAGGAGGAAGAACAAATGAAGGCAGAGGAGGCATCACTGCAGGACTTAACAACCAGACTACAGGAGAGCAATTGTTATTGTGATATTTATTTCGTATGTGTTTATGATCTGCATCCTCAGTAAAACAATAAATATTTTTAAAATAGGTATTCAATAAGTATTTGTTGTACTAGATTATGTTTAGTTTTCAATATTAATTTAGTTTTCAATAAAAAACTAAATTAGAGCGTTTAAATGCAACAATATGCTTTTTTAAAAGCCAAATAGAGGCAGAAAAGAAAAAAGAAAAAGGGGAAATTTAAAATTATTGAAAATACCCAGTTAGACATGCTTTCAAGCTTATTCTTTTTTAGGTTACATTACAGTCAGTTAATAATGACCTCTTTTTGGATGTTATTTAATTCTTTTAAAATATCCAAAAAGTTAATGGGGTAAGGGACAAATTGATTTTTTTTTAAATATTACAAAGAAATAAGAAATGTGACTAAATGAAGCTACGTGACTTGGGCCGCAAGTGGAATGGCAGTGACCAAACACTGTATAGCAGAAGAAGGGTCACAAAAGAAATCATTTTGAAATCTGGTAGTTATTTTGCCACATTAGAAATGATACCTAACCAAACTCAGTAGATTTTTTTAAAACCTTAATAAAATTTAGTTTTCTATACATAAAAAAATCAATAATAGGATTCCACCATGTAATATTCTCAACTCAGAGTTGTAAACTTTATTCAATATCTCTGCATTCAAACTACAGCTTATGAAGATATAAAGTAACAGAAATGTAGTAAAAACAATCAGAGCTTTAATCCTTATAGCTGTTATCTATACCTGCACTAACCACACTGTTGTGTGATGTTATTGATAGTAGATTTACTTTTCTAGTTCTCAATATTTTTTTGCTTATGAGAGAAGCATAAGAAGTCTCATACCATGATACTATTCAAAATATCACCAGTAGATTGTATATATAGCAACTATAGCAATAAGTATCAAGGTCAGCGAGTGACAGTTCTCAGTCATCATACCTAATGCCTACCAAATAGAAGACTGTTTCTGCATTATATTTACTCCTTGTAACAAGCTTATGGAGTAGGTAGCAGCCTTATTTTTATCTAACTGATAAATGAATTGGAATTTAAGAAGAAATTTTAATCTGTTCACTTACATCTCCCTTTCCTGGTGTCCAACAGCTCTTTCAGAGTGTGTTCTCAGTACATCCTTTATTTTTACAAAAACAAAAAGAAAACAAAACAAATGAAGAAAACCTACAGAAAGCTTCTAAGTGAATTTAACTGGAAGCTAATAGACAGAATGATTTAGAATGTTCTATTTTGTCCTTACGTTGGTCAGTGTATTAATTCCACACTTGGACCTTATTTCATTTTTCAACCTATGCAGCTCAGTTTGTGTTAGGATTCCATACATCGTAACACATAGGAAAGCCACAAGACATCCAAAGGACAGAAAGAGATTGAAAATATATTTTAAAAAATTAGAAATAAAGAAAATGTTATGACTCTAATCATGGAAAATAAGTCAAGGGAAATACAGGATCAAATGAAAATGGTTGGAAACTTATTTGTATAAATGGAAAAACATTTGTATAGACTTAAGTCTTTTTTAAGCAATGAAGAACTTTCTCCACCCATTGAGTAAATATAAGTGAGAGCATATTTTCTCATTTTCGGTTTCTCTGAATAATTTTTGAATGATTAGGCTTTATGATACCAATGAATTGATCTAGTCTGCACTTCTCACTTTAAATGAAAACTTGTGATTTTAGAGAAGTGTAAAGTTCTTTCAAAGACCACACTGCTAGGAAGCAAAAGAGCAGAGCTACAGTCACATACTCTGCTTCTCCCTACTATGTGGCTTTCCCTGCAACAACTCCCCATGAAGTAGAAAATTGGCATTCTTAGACTCTATGTATGCAGGCATGTAACTTGCCAGGCCAGGAGAAAGTGTGAATGGCATTGTCTCAGTTTCAAAGTGACAAATAAGACCATCCTTTATTTCAGGCAGAGAAACTTATATTATCTTTCAAATATCCCACAGACATGCCTGTTGATTCTGATATGCTCAGATAGATATTCAAACTTAGCAGACAGAAAAGTTAGTGATTGCTGTTTCACAATTTATCCTGAAATCAATTCCCCAAGTGTTTTTACCAGAGAAGAATGAGATAGACCAGACCAAAAGTTTAACTTGCTGATATTTAAACTTACTCCAAGTAGATTCAAATGTTTTTGTTTGTTTGCTTGCTTTTGTTTTGTTTTTTCCATTTGTGCTGGGAATCTTGGACTGTTAGATTTCTTCTTGTCAAATAACCACATACTGGGATTGGGTGAAATTTTCTCCTCTGTTCTAGTCTTCTTGAAGGTATGACTTCAGCAGGGACATAAGACCTTTCAAGTTTTAAATGAGCAGAAGTTGTTTAACTACTGATTCACTTGGTAGGCTGTCCTAAGAAAGGCCGCAGCACAGTAGGTTCTGTGCTGTGAATTTTAAATATGTTTCCGTGAACATCGATGGTGCAGGAGATATATGCTTTCTTCCTAAATGATGAGCCAGATATCTCTCTTAGGGTTTGTTTTTGTTGTTTTGGTTTTGGTTTTGTTTAGTTTGTTCTTGTGGGGATTTTTTTTTGTTTGGTTGTTTTTTGTTTGTTTGTTTTGTCATGATCTTCTAGAAAAGAAAAATAAAACCGGACAAGGTAAAGGGAATATCCAAACCACAATGTATCAACCCTTCATTTTTTTGGAATTAATTACACTTTATTCACTTTGTATCCCCACATAAGCTCCTCCCTTCTCCCCTCCCAATCCCACCTTCCCACCCTCTTCTTCATGCATGCCCCTCCCCAAGTCCACTGATAGGGGAGGTCTTCCTCTCCTTCCTTCTGATCTTAGGCTATTAGATCTCATCAGGAGTGGCTGCATTGTCATCTTCTGTGGCCTGGTAAAGCTGCTCCCCACTCAAGGGGAGGTGATCAAAGAGCAGGCCAATCTGATTATGTCAGAGGCAGTCCCTGTTTCCATTACTATGTAACCCACTTGGACACTGAACTGCCATAGGCTACATCTGTGCAGGTGCTTCTAGGTTATTTCCATGAATAGTCCTTGGTTGGAGTATGAGCCTCTGGGAAGACCCCTGTGTTCAAATTTCTGGTTCTGTTTTTCTCCTTGTGGAGTTTCTGTCCTCTCCAGATCTTACTATTTCCCACTTCTTACATAAGATTCCATTCACTCTGCCCAATAGTTGGCCATAAGTCTCAGCGTCTGCTTTGATAGTCTGCAGGGCAGAGCCTTTCAGAGGCCCTCTGTGGTAGGTTTCTAGCTTGTTTCCTGTTTTCTTCTTCTTCTGATGTCCTTCTTCTGTGCCTTTTGGGATGGGGATTGAGCATTTTAGTCAGGGTCCTCTCTCTTGATTAGTTTCTTTAGATATATAGATTTTAGTAGGTTTATCCTATATCACATGTCTATATGAGAGAGTATATACCGTGTGTGTCTTTCTCTTCTGGGACAGCTCACTCAGGATGATCCTTTCCAGGTCCCACCATTTACCTACAAATTTCATGAGTTCATTATTTTTTATTGCTGAGTAATATTCCATTGTGTAGATGTACCACAATTTCTGCATCCATTCTTCAGTTGAGGGGCATCTGGGCTGTTTCCAGCTTCTGGCTATTACAAATAAAGCTGCTACAAACATGGTTGAGCAAATGTGTACTTGAGCCTCTTTTGGATATATGCCCAGTAGTGGTATGGCTGGATCTTGAGGAAGCGCTATTCCTAGTTGTCTGAGAAAGTGCCAGATTGATTTCCAAAGTGGTTGTACAAGTTTCCATTCCCACCAGCAGTGGAGGAGGGTTCCCCTTTCTCCACAACCTCTTCAGCATGTGTTGTCACTCGAGTTTTTCATCTTGGCCATTCTGATGTCAATCCTTCATTTTTATGCACATATGGGAGTGAGCCCAGCTCCTTAATCTTTGCGTAAGAGGAACAACCCATGTACAGCCTCAGCTATGTTTAACAACAAAGGGCATTTTGACCATCAGGAGTCACAGCCCGTTATTGTCTCTGACACACAGGCAGGTGTGGACTGTGTTGGAGGTCACCCCACAAATGTCACCATCACAAATTTGGATGGGGACCACTGTTCCCTTTACATATAATATCACTTGATTGTGAACTTCTCCTAAGAGAGTAAGGTGTATCTCATTACTGGGGTGCTTCTGAGCTGAGCTCATTTTTTTCCATCAGTCAATGTCCTATTATGAGCAAGAAAGAAGAGAGAAAGAAAGAAAGAAAGAAAGAAAAGAAAAGAAAAGAAAAGAAAAGGATTTTTCTAATTTCAACCACTTCTAAAGTTTTCTGTAACAATAAACTCTAGCATATCAAATGCTTAACTCTAAAGTAATAAATTGTGGGTGGTTATGAAAGTTATTTATTTTTTTTCCAGATGATTCACTTATAAATGCATGCAATATGATGGTTGTGACTCAAAATAATTAATATACCAAGTCAGGTTCCAGGAGAACTTAGATCTGCACTTTGCTCAGATTCTAGATTAGAAAGCTGTCAACATCTGTATGTATTCAGCCATGTGAGTCAGCACACACACTTTATAGAGGGGCCTATTGCAGAAAAGACATAGTGCTTCCACCTTGCCATTCCATAGCACTGAGCCTTACTCTATCATCCCCAGCTTTCATACAGTCAGTGATAGTTAAAGTGTATTGTTAGCTGTTCGGTTTTAGAAAATAAAATGTGAGAACTTAAGTGTAATTTTGCAAGTTAAGAAAATAAATACTTGTATTAACACTTTCATTTAAAAGGCTGCCAGGAGATGGATGTGATGGCACAGTCCTGTTATCCCAACAGTAAGGACTTGAGAGCAGGAGGGACAGGAGTTCATAATCACCTTGGTCTATACTCAGTCTAGGCCTGATGGAGCTATGTCAAACACCTAAATATGTAAGTTAATTAAAATAAACTGGCTGTTAGAGACAACTTGCCTTGGAAGTCTGAATGTTACAACTGAAATCTAACGAATCATCTCCTTAGAAAACAATAGTAAGAGAGGAAAAACAAAACAACACAACAACAACAACAACAAAAAACCTTGGACCTATGAAGTTGTGGAGTCAAAGTGAGCTTTTCCCAGTGTGAAAGCCATGAATTGGGAAATAGAATTTTTACTATGAGAAGATAATTAGAGATAAGCCTGTATACAGCAGAATTAAGTAATTTTCTTAGACCATTAAGTTCTTAAGGCTCAACCTATATGTTAGTAACTGCCACAAACAAATGCTGTGAGTTAAACTTCATACAAAGTTTTCATTCTGCATAGTATCTGACTTGAGACTGAAAGAAATACATGCTGAGCAAAGCAGTCACTGCTGAATATTTGCTGCTATTCTGCTATTGCTGATGATTTCTCATATGCCCTAGGAACTTCTGTTTACACTATTCTTGGTCACTTAAAAAAACTTGGAAGGTTCTTTTTTTTAAACTTTAGAGTAAATAAAACATATCCATAACTAATATCCTGTCTTTCATGAATATGAAATACCGCCCTCAAGGAAAATGAAAAAAAAAAGTGAAATAACACATTTGAATTCTGAATTCCATACAGTAAAAATAAAAATGTTGGACTTAATTCCCTTGTTACTAAGCAACAATCATAACAGAAACAAATATTTCATGAAAAACGAGATAAGGCAGTTGACATCGATCCTAAGCAAAATTCTTCAATAGCCTTTTAAAAACATGGCACTCTGCATATTACTCAAAGAATTCGTGTTTAGTGGAAGGCAGCAGGGAACTCACTCTTGTGACTGATATTTTCCATATTTGTTTTAGCTACTAATATCAATTGAAATAAGAGGAAGACAATAACTGAAGGGTACCTCCATTTCAACTTGAAAACATTGTTACCTGTTTATCTGATCATGAACAGGGACCAGTAACGGCAAAATTAGGATTCACTAAGATTCATAACTAAATGAGCAACAGAAATGTTCACATGTCCTGCAACTGTCAACTCACAAGGGGACAGGTAACTCACACTTGTTACTCTCCACTTAAAAGGCCAGTGACAGACTCCGGGATTAGGTATTTGCAAAAGTTAAAACATTTATTTTTGAAAGCTATCAAACCAAAGAAGATGTAAGCTATGTCTAAAATGACTGCCTCATTTGGGAGTTGAAGGGGAATGCCTTCTTCACACGGAGGCTTAGGGGGAGTCTGATGAGATACCCAGCTGCCTGGGTAGTTGGAAATTTGAGGTTGTCTGTGTTTTCGACGAGGGATTGATGGTATATCTTGGCTCTCAGACGCCTTAAGTTATAAATAGCTAAGGAAGAGTCACTGATTAGGAAGGTCCTTTTCCTAGAAATAGCTAACTTTGTGATTAATGATTAATGCTCAAGGAGCTTCTTTCTAGCAGGGGATTTGGTTCAGAGGCAGAATATTAGTTTAGCATTAAGATAACAAAGGCTCCATTGCAGGTTCAAAGGTAGTTTCTCTCTCCACAAAACAAGGATGACAGTGAAACATGGATTCACCAGGAGCAGGGGAGACAAGGTGTTTGGCAGATCCAGCCCAAGGTATCACCTACAGCAAAGCTAATAATACTTTGCTGATCGTGTGGCCCATAAAATTATTAGTTTGTATAATTAACTAAAACAGATGAAACTAGAATGTTTCATGTTTTACAAAATTTATAGAAAGTTTCTACAAGCAGATCTTTTATCTCTAATTTAGATTTTCCCCAAAGTTGTTTAATTGGCAAACCAATAAGTGGAAATGATAATCTCATCTGCTCATTGACAGAAACTAAGACCAACAATTCCAAACAGTCTGAAGCTGGCCCTAGGTGATGACTAGAGACAGAGAAGAGTACAAAAGTTGATTCTAAAGCCACCTGAAGAACAAGTGGTGCTAGCATATACCAGAAAAATAAATGTGTACAAGGAACAGGAGAGTTTGACCACAGAATTTTACAAAAGACACTGTCACTATATGGCAGATTTATAAAAGGACAAGGAGTGGGTTACCTTGTGTCTGTATTTTATTCAATGCTGAGCAACAACCCTCATGAAGCAGCATGCAAATAGAAGTGGTCAGGGAAGCAGGGAACTTAAAGGGTTTTACACTATGAGTGCCTAAAGGAGTAAGGATGCTAAGAATGATGTAATCCAGGAGGTGTGACTTCTTTGAGTTTATTCCAGTGCCAGATAGAAGCAGGGCTCACTGAGGAATTCCAACTTGTA
This sequence comes from Meriones unguiculatus, assembly GCF_030254825.1. Taxonomy (NCBI): domain Eukaryota; kingdom Metazoa; phylum Chordata; class Mammalia; order Rodentia; family Muridae; genus Meriones; species Meriones unguiculatus. The sequence continues at coordinate 167,887,566 of NC_083350.1, read as the reverse complement.
CAGGGCAGACATTTTTAAGGATTTGGTAAGTATGATTAAGGTGACAGAAGGAGGCAAAAATAAAATAAAAATGAAAACAATGATGGCACTGATACAGCTCACCGAATGCTTTGTAGATTTGGTCCTGGGGCTTTGCACTGCATCTGTGGAACACTCAGGTTTATGTCATATGTTTGTGGATGGAAACAGATACGAATACTATATGGATGGATATCTGGGATCCATAATCCACTTGTATTTATTTGTGTGTTCTGTGAATTTTTTTCTTCAGGCAAAAAATGTCTGTGCCCAAAATTACTTATAAAAGATGTCTACCAGAAATGTCTTTCAAAGATCATTTCAGGGAATCATATTCCTCTGTTTGTATATCTACCTTATGTGCCCAAAGATATGTATGTAGTACGTATGCATTTTAAGTATGTTCCTTGCTGAATGTTTAACTTGAATTGTTTTTATTGATTTGTCTCTTATGTACAATATTCATCGTTCTGATTCTCCTAATTTAAAACATTAGTATTTTTTTGGAAAATTTAAGTAGGCATTATGTATGCAGTAAGAAATATATTTGATGTCCACTCATCCCTTCAGAGTCCTAGAGAAGTTTATCTCTGCAATCATCAGTCTAGTTCTGATGTCAGTCCCATCCCAGGAAGTACCAAGAGAGTCCAAAGCTCAGAAAAATTTCTAATATGAAAACTGTGTGTGTGTAACTATATTTGGTTAGATACTTTGTAATAGCATTTATGCGATGAAAAACTTGATTATTATACAGTAAGCATTACTTTAAAAAAATCAGAGGAAGAGTTTACCGGTACGCAGGGCACATGTTTTCTACAAATGCACCATCAGTGTGTCAGTAATGGTTCTAAGCACAAGGAACACAAGAGTCAACTTTAACCTTACTGAGGAAATTCAAACAATGAGTGAATAAATATGTCAAGTGGTGAGAAATGCAATTGTGAAAGATAAAGCAGGGTCATTGCGAAGAGCATAATGAAGCTGTTAGGAAAACACTTCACCTTGCACATAAAAAGCAAAGTGTAGAAAAAGAGGTGGCCTGTGTCCACAATGCCCAGTGTTTGAAAGGTTTGCTGACCAGAGTCAACTGCCTTTTTTTCTCCTCTTTTCCCTTCGCGTAGACCTTTTCTTCTCCAGCCTGCCTGGATTCCTGTTGATTCTGTCAAGGTGGCACGTTCTGTGTAGGTTTGCGTTACTTGCCACTTCACCCCACTGAAGACTCTTCTGCTAAAAATAGAATTCTCAAACAGTTTCACTTCTATTCTTTGTGCCCTCAAGCATAGTTTTCTTCACACCTCTTTTTCACTTTATATATATATATATATATTTGTGTTTAAGAGTATTCGTTTCTGTCTTTCCACTTTTTAAGCTCATTAATCAGGTCACTGATGTATGACCTTATTTATCCTTTCTCTGCATAAAACCATGTTGATAATCAGATAAAGACACATTTGTGTATAATGCAGCAAGAAACAGATAAAACCTGAATCCCTAGCCAATTCAGAGGAAGCATTTATCTAATTTTTCAATGATAAATTAAACAAATTATGTTTCCCTTGGACAGATAAGACAAATGAATTCATATAGATTTTCAATCAATGTTATCAGATATTTTGCTATATTGATTAAGAAATTATACCATAAATTATTATACATTTTGGAGGCAATTATATAAACATAACACTAAATTAAACAATAAAATTTTCTTAACTATAAACTAAAATCATGGCAAGATTTCTCCTATGTATGAAATAGAGACCAAGGTTTATGCACAAATCTGTTTTTAAATGAGACTATAATTTCACACACACTCTCTCTCTGCTTTTCCAGTCTCCTTCTTTTTCATGCATGCATGAACCCACACCTTCCCTGTTTTTCACTAATTGTCTCTACCAAGCAAGCATAAATTATGTGAATTATTGAGCATCCAGAGAAGAAGAGACAAAGTTAGAGCTTGGAAACATTTTCTTAGGTTTTGTCAGGCTCTTTCTTCTGTTTTAAAAATTGATTTGGGTGTGTTTCACACCAAATTAAAGTTGACACTTGTTGTGATGTTTTTAAAGTTTGACACAAAAATGCTTTTCATTCTTAATAACCTTTTAATTTGCTTATTGTTTCTGTTATGTAACTATTCTACAGTTTCATGTGCGTTCCTGTTTTCTCATGAAAATTCTTATGGGGGCTTAGCATGCCACAGTTCATCTATTTGATCCACCATAGACAATAGGTGATGATGTGAGCAGTATATGTGGTTCAAGGACTTCTCAAGTAGTCCTTTGATAGCTCTGGTCTTGCACCAGGTGACTGGAGGGAGCAACACACTGAGATGAAAGGAGCTCATAAAAATAAGATTAGGACAGTATGAATAAGGTATTTCACTGTCAGCTCGGGCTCTCACTGACATCCTCTGGACCAAATGCCTCAGGGAACCAGCCTAGCTTCACATTTATGAAGGCCACAGACACAAAGGAGTGTGATGAGTAGCTGGGTCCACAAAAATTAATGGAGACTGTTGAATTGGAGATATCATATCCTTCTGGTGGACATTTTTTGCCTCAGAACATTAAACATGATAATTAACTGCCTGGTCTCTTTGAACTCTCACATTCTACGTACTTGAGCTTTCAAAATCAGCATGTATTATTTGGTACTTGAAAAATAAAACTCTGCCACAACATGAAAGGGACAGCATAACTGTTTGAGAAATGACTTCTGCCTTTAAAGCATATAATTTACCCCCCCCCCAAAAAAAAGAAGATAAAAAAGGTGACACATAAAGAGCTGGTTCCTCAAATGACCTGGAAACAGCATAGTAATTACTTCACACAAATGGTTTGGCTCCTTCTATGAAGCTCAGGTCTGGGTGGTCAAATGCAGGTATAGGTTAGAGAATGGCCGGGAACACCACCACAAGGGACTGAAAAGAGATTTTTGCCAGCAAGTTAACTCCAAAGTCCACAGTTCAACTATAGGATCTGGACTGAAACAGACAGGAGTCACAAAAAAGGCCTTCACTGCTGGGAGACAGAAGCCAAGCTTTATGTCGTTTGTTTCTTAGTTGTTGGTGGTGAAGGATTCTTGCTGGGAACATTAGTAGTGGAACTGGCACTTAAAATCATCGAAGTGTTTTTCGACACCTTCTCATGCCAACCTAACATTTGTTTGTGGTATATACATTTCAGTGTTGAAGCTGGAAACTCTTGAACAGACTTTCTTGGTGAACAAACGCTTTCATCTGATCCTAACAAAGTAAATTCGTCACCATTGTATTTCCATTTTAGCCTCCAAGCATCTGTTCCCCCAGACTATCATCTCTAGTTATCTTTCTTGAGCAAAATTTCTTTCATCAATGTCCCCAAATGTTAGGAAAGATAAAATGATAAAGCAGTATAGATCCAACTGGATGCCCAAATGTTAACTAACTACCCAATATAGAGCTTTCAAATTTACAGCCTTTTCTGCTGAACATTCAAATAATTACTCCTTTAGAATTTAGACTTTGCTATTCATAAGTGTGTATAATGAAAAAAATGAAGGTTCCAAAGGAAAAAATGTTTCTCTACCTATTAGGTATGATTTACAATATCATCCACACAGTAGGACCATACAAACCATTCCCCATTACAATTAGATTGTGTCATTCACCAAATAGTTCATTCAGTAATTATTTAGCAATGTCTGATGTGCTAAGCACTGCTGTATGATACAGCAAACAGTGAGAAACAAGGCAGGCAAAGAATTTTTTTTTTTTTTTTTGGCTGTTTGAAACATGGTTTTCTCTGTGTAGCACTTGTTATCCTTGAACTAGTTCTGTAGACCAGGCTGGCCTGTAACTCCTACCTCTTACCTCTGTAACACCTCTTGCCTCTGCTTCCGAAGTGCTAGGATTAAAGATGTGTGCCCCCACCACCAGACGGGCAGAGCACATTCAGTCTACTGCAAAGGAGAACTGACTGTGGTTCGTAGATCTAAGACCCAAATCTTATGACAGCCAGCCTTTCGTCTTCACTGTGTTGGCAGGATCTGCACATGTATTTGGTTGAGTATTGTTAACTCTGAAACCACTTTGATCTAGAACAGAAGAAAACATGATCCCAGAGTAAAGCAATGTCTCTGAAACATGTCTTTAATGTAAGCAAAATCATCAACATGCTATAACAGGGAACATTCCCAGGACAATTCTGGTTCCCAAGAATTAATCTGATTTTCTTCCATGGTTGTGTGACCAAAACCAAACTAAACCAAAACAAACGAACAAAACTATACACATTTGTAGCCTTTTCTTAGGCTTTTTTTTGTGTTTTTTAAAAATAAAAATTGGTAGACAGCAAGGATAAAAATACTTTTCAAGAAAGCATCATAAGCTGCAGCAAGTGATAGACCATGCTGGCAGCGATTCTGGAAATGTCTTTGTTATCATCTCACAGAAATAACACACTGGTAGGTAGACATTATTCAAAACTAAATGATGACACTGTCTTACATAAAACTGAAACTCACTTAAATTATTCCTGCTGAATAAATTCATTGGATTGAAAAAAAAAAAGCATTTCATTGCTTCAGTTATTCTAGGAACTGACACCTGGTGTTAGATGCATGGTTCAGGAACCTGAGCGCCCCAGTGTAACTGCTGAGTTATTAATCATGGGTGTCAAGTCTTTTCTGCTAATTAAGCTTAATTGAGCTCTGTGTAATAAAAGCACCATTCGCAATGACAAAACTTACCAATGACATCAAAATAACAGAGGCCAGTGAAGCCTAGGATAACATGACCTGCTGCACGTGAGCATCAATGCCTACTACACTATGATGAAAAATGAAATCTCTTCCCTCCTACTATGTTGTCAAAACCGCATACAACCAAATTAGCAGAATGTGTATAACATTTACATAATAAAATAATGTAGGAAAGTAATTTTGATACAACATATAAGTCTTAATTTCATACTTATTTAAAAGCAACCAGAATATAATATTTTTTAAATAAAAGGATGATTGGCTTTTAAAGATTCACAATTAAAATCTACTATGCATTAGTTAACATGACCAGGAACTAGTCATGCTTGAAACCAAATCTTTATTTCATTTATGTTCAATATCATTTCCTACAATGTTGCAAATCATCCACTGGAAGCACATTCTTCTGAAAGAAGTGGCTTTATTAGTCTGCCTGGAGAATTATAGTGCAATTATTTCTGAATCTGATAGCCAGCAAGCACTTCAAATTTTCAGTTGGCTATTTACTTAAAAACAAATCAAGAAGAAATAAGGTTTTGCTGCCAATGAAGAGATGAATTTTAAAATGGCCAGCAGGCTTCTGGTATTAGCAAGCTTTGTCAAATTCATTTCAGACATGCATGGAGGCGTTTGCACTATTTTTTTTTTCTGTTTATGCCACAGTTTCTGTCAAGAAAAGAGCTCAGATACCTAGGGAAAAGCCTCCTGAAGCACAGGCATGTGAAAATTTTTAAAAAGAAAAAGACAGACATTTAGTAGATCTACAAGAGAAAGAAAATCCCTGAATAATACCGAAATAAATTAAAGCAGAGACAATGAGGATAAGTTTAAGCTTTGATAAATTTTAAGAACAAATACAAATATTGGCAAGAAAGGTACAGGAACCTCTGGTTAATATACACGCATGTGAGAATTTGCACGTCATTAATAAGGCAAGTGAGGCCGTGAAAGGCTGTGTTTGCTTTCCAAAGGAGCCGCTCTACTGCAAGTGACTAAAAAAAAATGCTTTATCCTGGTAGGAAAAAAAAAAAGATGAATAACTATGACCTGGGAGCACAGGTTTTGGTCTCTCCAAATACCACACTCCAGGGAGGTACCAAATTTATAAATTTTTTATAGTAACAGAGCACTTGAGCAGAAACTTATAAAATGGCACAATTCTGAAACATCCAGTGTGCTGGCCACAGTAAAGTGGGAGAAAGTGTGTGAGCCTTCCATGCTGAGAGTGCTTAGCCAGTTGTTCATTTGAATTTAGAGAGTTCATTTGCACAATGTGTTTTTTTCCTTTTTTTAATTAAATTTTTATTTTTTTAATATTAGTTACATTTTATTTACTTTGTATCCCAGCTGTAGCCCCTTCCCTCATTCCCACCCAATCCCACCCTCCCTCCCTCATCTACTCCCTCCCCCTCTCTAAGTCCACTGTTAGGGGAGGTCCCCCTCCCCTTTCATCTGACCCTAGCTTATCAGGTCTCTTCAGGACTGGCTGCAATGTCCTCCTCTGTGGCTTAGCAAGGCTGCTCCTCCCTCGGGCAGGGGAGGGAGGTCAAAGAGCCTGCCACTGAGTTGATGTCAGAGACAGTCCCTGTTCCCCTCACTTGGAGACTGAGCTGCCATGGGCTACATTTAAGCAGGGGTTCTAGGTTATATCCATGCATGGTCCTTGGTTGGAGAAACAGTCTCAGAAAAGACCCCTGTGCCCAGATATATTTGGTCTTTGTGGAGCTCCTGAACTCTCCAAGTCATACTAACTCCCCTTCTTTCATATGATTCCCTGCACTCTGCCAAAGGTTGGTTATGAGTCTCAGTATTTGCTTTGATACACTGCTAGGTAAAGTCTTTCAGAGGCCCTCTGTGGTAGGCTCCTGTCCTGTTACTTGTTTTCTCCTACTTCCAATGTCCATCCCATTTGTCTTTCTAAGTGAGGATTGATCATCTTAATCCAGGTCCTCTTTCTTGTTTGTCTTCTTTAGGTGTACAGATTTTAGTATGTTTATCCTATCTTATAGGTCTAGTATCCACTTATGTGTGAGTATATACTGTGTGTGTCTTTCTGCTTTTGGGATACCTCACTCAGTATGATCTTTTCTAGATCTCATCATTTGCCTGAAAATTTCATGATTTCTTTGTTTTTAATTGCTGAGTAGTATTCCATTGTGTAAATTTATCACAATTTCCATATCCATTCCTCCGCTGAGGGACATCTGAGTTACTGAATATCACAGTGATGTACAAAGGAGGACAATAAATAGGTATTAAGGAAGCTAAAGGTGACCCAGGATAAATACTTTGTGACCTTGGCAACATTCCAAACTCCTCACAAGACTGAAGTTCTGAGCAAACATCCTTTGTTGTCATAGCTTCTTTCCAGGGATTCTTGTTCACTTGTTTTAGGAACCATTCATTTATAAGGCATCTAAAGAGGCCAAATATAAACATGAAACATATGGCTTCACAATATTAGATAATAATCAGGCAGGTACTGCCCTTATAGAGGCTCATATGGATGGGATTCATCTGTATAAAAGTCATTTCTCTAGGCATTTTAAACAGTTCAAAAAATAGTTCTACCAATTAACAACTGTATGACTATGGGTAATAACTGAAGATCTCTCCTCAATAGACTGTCATATAAAGAAAAATTTTAGGCCTGAACTATCTTATAAGTCAGCGACTACTTAACGTGTATCCAAGAAACATTCATTTAGTGGAACTGAAATTTCCATTTTAGTTATTCCAGTTAATTTAAACAGCAATGTGCTAAATATTTCATGCTACATAATGCAGGGTAGCCTTAGCTAAGCACATCCTCGGCAATTTCAGTTGCATAAGAAAAGCAAACACAAAATTTCAAACCAAAATGGACTATATTTGCTTATTTTACTGAAAAATCAAGACATAAGCAATATAAAGCCTAGTTTAATCTGTGCTTTCCATTGTTCTGTTTTTTTATTATTCCCCAAACCCATACTTGTTCTACATTTTTGTATCTAGATTTTTGTCATTGTGCTGATTTCTCCCAATGGCTGCAATGTGATTGTTAGAAGCAAATAACAGGAGGTACCTGCCACTCATTTACATTTAACAGAAGAGAGCAAGAGAGAGAGCTAGAGAAAGACTACTATTTTAAGAGTTGGTTAAGACGCACTGAGGGAAAGCTACTTCTTCCTGGTCAAAAACTAGCATATGAGTTCTGAACCCAGCCCTAGGTGAATAATAGACATTCTGATCTGTCCTAAAGATTAGAACATTACATACCATTGTCTTTTTTTTTTGAATAATTTTTTTATTATTGTTAATTACACTTTATTCATTTTGTATCCCCCCATAAGCTCCTCCCTCCTCCCCTTCCCATCCCACACTTCCTCCCCTTTCTGCATGCATGCCCCTCCCCAAGTCCACTGATAGGAGAGGTCCTCCTCTCCTTCTTTCTGAGCTTAGACAATCAGTTCTCATCAGAAGTGGCTGCATTGTCATCTTCTGTGGCCTGGTAAGGCTGCTCCCCCCTCAGGGAGAGGTGATAAGAGGGCAGGCCAATCAGATTATGTCAGAGGCAGTCCCTGTTCCTATTACTATGTGACCCACTTGGACACTGAACTGCCATGGGCTACATCTGTGATGGGGTTCTAGATTATCTCCATGAATAGTCCTTGGTTGGAGTATGAGTCTCTGGGAAGTTCCCTGTGTTCAAATTGTCTTGTTCTGTTGCTCTCCTTGTGGAGTTCCTGTCCTCTCCAGCTCTTGCTATTTCCCACTTCTTACATAAAATTCCATTCACTCTTCCCGTCAGTTGGCCATCAGGCTAAGCATCTGCTTTGATAGTCTGCAGGGCAGAGGCTTCCAGAGGCCCTCTGTGGCAGGTTCCTAGGTTGTTTCCTGTTTTCTTCTTCTTCTGATGTCCATCCTCTTTGCCTTTCAGGATGGGGATTGAGCATTCTAGTTAGGGTCCTCTCTTTTGCTTAGTTTGTTTAGATGTACTGATTTTATTGGGTTTATCCTATGTTGTATGTTCATATGAGTGTGTGTCTTTTTGCTTCTGGGACAACTCACTCAGGATGATCCTTTCCATGTCCCACCATTTACCTGCAAATTTCATGAGTTCCTTATTTTTCATTGCTGAGTAATACTCCATTGTATATATGTACCACAATTTCTGCATCCATTCTTCAGTTGAGGGGCATCTGGGCTGTTTCTAGCTTCTGGCTATTACAAATAAAGCTGCTACAAACATGTTTGAGCAAATGTCCTTTTTGTGTACTTCAGCCTCTTTTGAATATATGCCTAGGAGTGGTATGGCTGGATCTTGAGTAAGCGCTATTCCTAGTTGTCTGAGAAAGCGCCAGATTGATTTCCAGAGTGGTTGTACAAGTTTACATTCCCACCAGCAGTGGAGGAGGATTCCCCTTTCTCCACAACCTCTCCAGCATGTGTTGTCACTTGAGATTTGATCTTGACCATTCTCATGGTTGTAAGGTGAAATCTCAGGGTTGTTTTGATTTGCATTTCCCTAATGGCTAATGAGATTGAACATTTCTTTAAATGCTTCTCTGCCATTCGATATTCCTCTACAGAGAGTTCTCTGTTTAGCTCTGTTCCCTACTTTTTAAGTGGATTACTTGGTTTGCTGCTTTACAGCTCCTTTAGTTTTTTATATACATTGGATATGAGTCCTTTGTCAGATAAAGGGTTGGTGATGATTCTTTCCCAATCTGTAGGCAGTTGCTTTGTTTTGATGACGGTGTCCTTTGCTTTACAGAAGCTTTTCAGTTTCATGAGGCCCCATTTATTGATTGTTGCTCTTAGAGCCTGTGCTGTTGGTGTTCTGTTCAGGAAGTTTTTTCCTGTACCAATGAGTTCTAGGGTATTTCCCACCTTTTTTTTTTCTAGCCAATTTAATGTGTCTGGTTTTATGTTGAGGTCTTTGATCCACTTGGACTTCAGTTTTGTGCAGGGTGACAAGTATGGATCTATTTTCATTTTTCTACATGTAGACATCCAGTTGGACCAGCACCATTTGTTGAAGATGCTACCTTATTTTCCATTGTATGGTTTTGGCATCTTTGTCAAAAATTAGGTGTCCATAAGTGTGTGGGTTTATTTCTGGATCTTCTGTTCAGTTCCATTGATCCACAGTTCTGTTTCTATGCCAGTACCATGCAGTTTTTATAACTGTTCTTCTATAGTACAGCTTGAGATCAGGGATGGAGATACCTCCAGAAGATCTTTTATTGTAGAGAATTGTTTTAGCAACTCTGGGTTTCTTGTTATTTCATATGAAGTTGAGAATTTTTCTTTCCAGGTCTGCAAAGAATTGTGTTGGCTATTTGATGGGAATTGCATTAAATCTGTAGATTGCTTTTGGTAAGGTGGACATTTTTATTATGTTAACCCGGCCAAGCCATGAGCATGGGAGATATTTCCATCTTCTCATATCTTCTTCTATTTCTTTCTTCAGTGATTTGAAATTTTTTTCATACAAGTCTTTGAAAATTTTTTCATACATAACTTGCTTGGTTAGGGTTACACCAAGGTACTTTATGTCATTTGTGGCTATTGTGAAGGGTGTTGTTTCCCTAATTTCTTTCTCAGCCCTTTTGTCTTTTGTATACAGGAGGGCTACTGATTTTTTTGAGTTAATTTTGAATCCAGCCACTTTGCTGAAGGTGTTTATCAGCTGTAGGAGTTCCCTGGTAGAGTTTTTGGGGTCACTCACGTATACTATCATATCATCTGCAAATAGTGATAATTTGACTTCTTCCTTTCCAATCTGTATCCCCTTGATCTCCTTCAACTGTCTTATTGCTCTAGCAAGGACTTCCAGCACTATGTTGAAGAGATACGGAGAAAGTGGGCAGCCTTGTCTTGTCCCTGATTTCAGTGGGATTGCTTTAAGTTTCTCTCTGTTCAGTTTGATGTTGGCTATAAGCTTGTGCATATCGCCTTTCCTATGTTTAGATATGTGCCTTGTATCCCTGTTCTCTCCAATACTTTAAACATGAATGAATGTAGGATTTTGTCAAATGCTTTTTCAGTATCTAGGGAGATTATCATGTGGTTTTTTTTTCTTTCAGTTTGTTTATATGGTGGATCACATTGATGGATTTCCGTATATTGAACCACCCCTGCATACCTGGGATGAAGCCTACTTGGTCATAGTGGATAATATCTTTGATGTGTTCTTGGATTTGGTTTGCAAGTATTTTGTTAAGTATTTTTGCATCAATGTTCATAAGGGAGATTGGCCTGAAATTCTCTTTCTTTGTTGAGTCTTTGTGAGGTTTATGTACCAAGGTGACTGTGGCTTCATAGAATGAGTTTGGTAATGTTCCTTCTGTTTCTATTTTGTGGAATAGTTTGAAGAGAATTGGTGTTAGCTCTTCTTTGAAGGTCTGGTAGAATTTGGCGCTGAAGCCATCTGGTCCTGGGCTTTTTTTTGATTGGGAGACTTTTGATGATTGCTTCTATTTCTTTGGGGTATATAGGACTATTTAATTGATTTACCTGATCCTGATTCAGCTTTGGTAAGTCAAATCAATCAAGAAAATTGTCCATTTCGTTTAGATTTTCAAATTTTGAGGCATATAGACTTTTGAAGTAAGTCCTAATGATTGCTTGGATTTCCTCAATGTCTGTAGTTATGTCCTCCTTTTCATTTCTGATTTTGTTGATTTGGGTGGTGTCTCTCTGCCTTTTAGTTAGCTTGGCTAAGGGTTTGTCGATCTTGTTGATTTTCTCAAAGAACCAGCTCTTGGTTTCATTGATTCTTTGAATTGTTTTATTTGTTTTTAATTGATTGATTTCAGCCCTGAGTTTGATTATTTCCATCCATCTGCTCCTTCTTGGTGTGTCTGCTTCTTCTTTTTCTAGGGTTTTTAAGTGAGCCATTAAGTTGCTTGAATGAGCTGTCTCAAATTTCTTCTTGAAGGCACTTAGTGCTATGAACTTTTCTCTTAGCACTGCTTTCATTGTGTCCCACAAGTTTGGGTATGTTGTGTCTTCATTTTCATTGAGTTCTAGGATGACTTTAATTTCTTTCTTTATTTCTTCCCTGACCCAGCTGTCATTTAGTAGCAAGTTGTTCGGTTTCCATGTGTGTGTAGGCTTTTTGCTATTTCTGTTATTGTTGAGGTCGAGCTTTATTCCATGGTGATCAGACAAGATACAAGGGATTATTTCAATCTTCATGTATCTGTTGAGGCTTGCTTTGTGACCAACTATATGGTCTATTTTGGAGAAGGTTCCATGAGGTGCTGAGAAGAAGGTAAATTCTTTTGTGTTTGGGTGTAAAGTTCTGTAAATGTCTGTTAGGTCCATTTGATTCATGACCTCTGTTAGAGACATTGTCATTTTGTTTAATTTCTGTTTTGTTGACCTGTCCTTTGTTGAGAGTGGGGTGTTGAAGTCTCCCACTATTAATGTGTGGGGATCTATATGTGGTTTAAATTTTATCAATGTTTCTTTAACAAATGTGGGTGCTCTTGTATTTGGGGCATAGATGTTCAGGATTGTGATGTCTTCCTGGTGGAATTTTCCTTTGATGAGTATGAAGTGTCCTTCCCCATCTCTTTTTATTAATTTTGGTTAAAGTCTATTTTATCAGATATTAGAATGGCTACTCCTGCTTGCTTCTTGGGTCCGTTTGCTTGGAAAGTCGTCTTCCAACCCTTTACCCTCAGGTAATGTCTATCTTTGTGCCTTAGGTGTGTTTCTTGTATGCAACAGATTGCTGGATTTTGCTTATGTATCCATTCTGTTAATCTGTGTCTTTTCATTGGAGAGTTGAGTCCATTGAATTTGAAAGAGATTAATGACCAGTGGCTGTTAGATTCTCTGATTTTGATGTTGGCTGGTCATAAGGTTGTGCTCTTGGTTGCTTTTTGTTTTACTGTAGTAAGGTTAATTATTTCCTGTGTTTTCTTGAAAGGAGCTAATTTTTTTTGGGTTGTATTTTCCCTTCCAGTGTTTTCCGTAATGCTGGATTTGTGTGTAGGTATTGTTGAAATTTGTTTTTGTCATTGACTATCTTGTTTTCTCCGTCTATGAGGACTGAGAGCTTTTCAGGGTATAGTAGCCTGGGCTGACATCTGTGTTCTCTTAGGGTCTGCATGATATCTGTCCAGGCCCTTCTGGCTTTCATAGTCTCTGTTGAAAAGTCAGGTGTGATTCTAATGGGTTTGCTATTATATGTTACTTGGCCTTTTTCCCTTGCAGCTTTTAGTATTTTTTCTTTGTTCTGTATACTTACTGTTTTGATTATTATGTGGCAGGAGGATTTTCCTTCTCTGGTCAAATTTGTTGGGTGTTCTGTAGGCTTCATGTATTCTTATTGGCCTCTCCTTTAATTTGGGGAAATTTTCTTCAATGATTTTGTTGAAAATATTTTCTGGGCCTTGGAGAAGGGAGTCTTCTTTTTCCTCTATACCTATTATTCTTAGGTTTTGTCTTTTCATATTGTCTTGGATTTCTTGGACGGTCTGTGTCAGGAATTTTTCGGATTTAACATTTTCTTTGACAGATACATCGATTTCTTCCATTGTATCTTCTACACCTGAGATTCTTTCTTCCATCTCTTGTAGTCTGTTGGTTATGCTTACCTCCGTAGGTCCTGTTTTCTTCCCTAGATTCTTCCTTTCCATTATTTCCTCCATTTGTGTTTTCTTTAATTTTTCCAGTTCTATCTTCAGGTCTTGAGTTGTTTTGTTTACTTCCTTCACCTGTCTGATTGTACTTTCCTGTTTTTCTTTTAGTTCCTTCAACTCTGTTTCTTTTATTTCATTCAGTGCTTTAAGCATTTCCTTTCTAAAGGCCATAAACTGTTTGGCTGCAACTTCCTCTATTTCTTTACCGATTGCAATTTTCTGTTTGAGTTTATCTTCCTCTATGTCTTTATGTATCTTGTTTCCTCTGTTATCATCTTCATGAGCTTAGTTGTTAGGTCATCTTCTTGGATTTCAGTTATGCTGGGGTGTCCAGAGCTACTTGCCCCTGGGTAACTGGGTTCTGGAGATGCCATATTGTTCTGTCTTTTGTTGCTTGAGCTTTTATGCTGGCCTCTACCCATTGTGCTATCTTAGGTGTTTAGGATTATTTTCTCATGGTTCCTGGGGATCCTGTGGTGGAGAGAATCCCCTTTGCAGAAAGCTGTTTTTTCCTGAAGGAAGTCTTCTCAGCTTTTTGGGTATAGTCCCTGGATGGCTGGTGGTTTTTTTCAGGAGTTGCTGCTGCTCACCTCAGGGATAGAGACCTGAGTGGTAACTGTGGTCTTTGTTAGTCGAGAGGGTTCTCCTCTCACCCAGGGAAGTCCTGAAGACAGCTGCCCTGTTTCTGGGTTTCTTGCTGTAAATTTAATGATCAGCTGCTGTGACCCAGTTGGACATCTGGCGCGAGCAGCAACTGTTTGTGCCTGTGTCTGAAGCACAGCTGAGTGATGGCCTGCTGGTCTGCGAGACTTTTTCCAGGGAAGGATTGGGTGATTTAAGTTAGTACAGTTTCCTTCCTTCCTTGTGGATTCTCTGGAGACAGGGACTCCCAGTCTCTTTTTTTGCCCTGGGTCGCACCGCTTTGTCTCTGCCAGCTAGCTGACAGGCAGAAACTGCCTGTGTCTGCCTTTCCAGCCTTTGGGAGCCTGGGCGTCTGCCTAAACTGGGTAATTTTCCCGAGACCTTTTCGGGGTGGGGGTGTCGGCTGAGTGCTCTGAGATCAGATCAGCCGTTTCCCTCTCTGTGTGCTTGCACCGGACAGTGAAACGCAGTCTCTGGTGCCCTGGAGCCCACAGTTCTATCTGGGGCAGCGAGTCAGGTGTGCAGCCGGCTCTGGCTCCGGGCTGGCTCCTGGGGTGCCCGTGGAACCCAAGTCTTTTCTAGGGGATGTCTGGGTGACCTAAGGTCGGTCCCAATCGTTTCCTGCACCGTTGGGTTATCTCTTGACTGAAAATTCCAGTCTCTGATAGTGTGGTGTGCAGGGTTCAGTCTGGGACCATGACCAGAGACACTGGCTTGTGGCTCTGGGCTGGGGCTGGGGCTGGCGGCGGGCAGCCAAGCGTCTGGCGGAACCAGGATTTCTTCCTAGGTTTAGCTGGGTGAGTTAAAAGCTGATTGAATCCCCCACCATGGGGTATCCTCTCACCTGGGGAACAGAATCGCCTGTGTTTTATCACCCGGAGTTCTGATTGCTGGTCATTGTGCGGATCCTGCTGTGCTGCTGCTCAGAATGAGAGTCCTCCCAGCACTACCATCTTGCCCCGCCTCCCACCATTGTCTTTTATATTAGGAGTTAACCTAACTGTCAGTCACCTAGTGAAAACTGTCTCTCAGGAAAGTTGAATCACTTGCACATGTACTAAGCGCTGACCTTGACTTAAAAAAAACCAACTTTTATTTATGTTTATTTTATTTTTTTCTTCCTACTCCACCCCAATCCCTTCCAACACCAGGTAGTAGAGAGAAATGGTTAGTAGGAGAGGGGGCACAGTTCTCTTAGCTGCTTCCTGCTGGTCAGGGTCATTGTTTTTTGTTTGTTTGTTTTTGTTTTTTTATTGTTAGTTACATTTTATTAACTCTGTATCCCAACTGTATCCTGCTCCCTCATTCCCTCCCAATTCCACTCTCCCTCCCTCATCTCCTCCCTGCCCCTTTCCAAGTCCAATGATTGGGGAGGACCTCCTCCCCTTTCATCTGACCCTGTATCTTCAGGAATGGCTGCAAAGTCCTCCTCTGTGGCCTAGCAGGACTACTCCTCCCTTGGGGGGTCGAGGGGGGGAGGTCAAAGAGCCGCCTGTTGCTGGGTTTTTTGGAGCCAGTCCAATCCTCCTTTTGGGAGATCTCCAACTTCTTGTCTCACAACAGCAACCAGGAGCTACAAGGGGGAAGCAGCTGCAGCACTGTTCTTTCTCCACCATTCCACTCTCTGTGTTCTGGCATTTATCCCCTCTGCAGAGTCCTCAGATTCAAAGTATCAGCAGCTGGCCAAAAGCTCCCGTCAGTGCCCACAGGAAGCAAACAGTCTGCTGCTGTGGACCATCTGAACCAGTCCCACCCCTGGGACCAAAACAATAACACATTTATGTTCTCAAAACTAAGAGAATGGGAGAAATTATGATCCCCTAATGAGATGTGTGTATCACAGGGGTCTCTCTCTCTCTCTCTCTCTCTCTCTCTCTCTCAGAGCAGTTGCTTCCAGATCTTCATTGCTAAGTGTACCCATTTTATCGCTCTAATTCTAAAGTGTAACTCTTCATTTTCCTCATTATATCTCTCCTCTAGATACTGACAAAAATTATGATCGTGCCGATCCCAACACTGAGATCCCTCATTTTAATTCTGAAGGCTCTCAAACTGCCTCCTTCCTACAGTTATTTTCAGACCATCATTCCTGACCTTAAGTCAAAAGCCATAATTGTCCTTTTCTCCATCTCTCAGCTTGCCTGCACTGTGTGTTTTTAACTTTTTTTTTTTTAATCAGTGAGGCAAAAAAAGAAAAAAAAATGGAAGCCTTAATTGCTTACTAATGTGTTTCTTGCTCAATTTGTTGTTTGAGACTCAAAGATTCTGGACATCTGGTCACAGGACAGCCCAAGGTCCCCTACAGTAACACAATCACTTAACAAAAAGACTTGATCTTTATTCTGATGAGAGAACCTGAAGCAGTCAGTGGGCTCAGGAGAAGGCTGTGGCTAGTTGGTTTGTGCCTTGCTCTAGCATATGTCCAAACTAATTGGATTTTTTTTTTAAGAAGAATCTTAATAGCTCTTAGATTTTTTTTCCAAGACAGGGTTTCTCTGTGTAGCCTTGGCTGTCCTGGATTTTCCTTTGTAGACCAACCAGACTGACCTTGAGCTCACAGAGATCCTCCTGCCTCTGCCTTCCTGGGTGCTGGGATTACAGGTATGCACCATCATGTCCAGATTGGTTGGTGGAATTTCTAAATTGAGCTGTAGCAAAAATGTTTCTTCAAAGGAAAATTTGGAAATTGTCGGAAAATAGAAAAGCAAGGAGTGAATCCTGATAAGTTAGATAAAATATTAAAATGTTAATTATTCTAATAATCTAGATATTGCTTCAATATAGTTGCTGATGTTTGTGTATGAAGCATCCAACTGTGTCCCATATGCTATATCCTTTCTCACTCCCAGACCCTATCCCCTTTGTATACATAGGAACCAACTTGTACCAGTATCACATGGGAATATACAACAGGACCCTTAAAGCTATTTCTAGCCCTAAAAATCTATTAATTAGTAACACTGTGTAACCCCAGGGCACAGGAATAGCTGGATCAATGAAGAAATAGCTGTGCTTGAGTGCAGTGGGTGCCTACAGCTAACAAATAAATGCCTTGGCTGTTCTCTGCAGGGAGTATGGAGGTTGCCTTTCAGTGAATGTAGATGAAAAGACATTCTGTGCTGATTTCTCAGCAGCAGCCTGATCTGGTCCTTGCTGCTCTGAACTCATCGCTATCACAATTAGCCAGATGAGCAGATAGAAATCAATTACATTGAACCTTTTCAACTCAGAAGCATAAAACCCACAACTATCACTTAATCATTTTCATCTTTTTGAGACACAGTTTTAATGGGTAGCAACGGTTGAAAAATAAGGTTGTAATGATTTTTAGTAAAACAGAAATTAAGATGAAAAGAATATATGGCGTTGTTTAATGTCAGATTGCAGGTTATAATGAAATTATGCCAAATAAGATGGCCAACATTAAAGCAATAAAACAAACAAACAAAAACATAAAGAAGATTAAATGCACAAAGATATACTTTTTATCTGGAGACACACATTTTAATAACTGTTTGTTCTCCTTAAGAAGATCTTAAAGTACCACACACTCTATGAGAAAGTTGCAATGATATTTACTCAGCAGAGAATATGAAATCATGGGAAGAAACCATGGATAAGATTTACCAATCAGAAAATCAACTTAATAAGATGCTATAGAACTGTACTGCTGCCTTGGGCAAAGATGTCCATGCTTAGTCCACAGCATTTATTGTAGGTTAAAAGAAATTCACAATAAAGATTTAAAATACATGCTGTATTTTTAAGTCTCTGGGTTACTCTGTGCCAAGGTCTGTGCAGGCGTTGTGCATTACATCATTACATCATTTGATTGACATGATGTCAATCATAGATTGATTGCAATAATTCTAGACATAAACAGAGATTATCATACTACATCTTAATAACATATCTTCACTCACCCATTCTCTATTATAACCTGAGTAAAATAAACAATGTCTTTTTATGTGTTTTCTCTTTCCTTTCCTTTTTTGATATTTTTAACTTAATTTTCAGTCCATCACCTTTATTAAGTAGTCCTTGTCCCCACATGCTTCATCCACAGTCCAGCAATTAGTAACATCCAATTTTGGAAGGTAAATAATAATCAGTTCAGTTTTTAATGTGTGACTGAGTAAATGTGTGTGAGAGAGAGAGAGAGAGAGAGAGAGTAAACAGTTTATTTTAAAGCAAGAACATTCAGAAGATGGACATCAGAAGAAGGAAAAAAGAAGGAACAAGTCAGGAGCCTGACACAGAGGGCCTCTGAAAGGCTCTGCCCTGCAGACTATCAAAGCAGATGTTCAGACTTATGGCCAACCTTTGAAGAGATTGCAGGGAATCTTATGAAAGAAGTGGGAAACAGTAAGATCTGGAGAGGACAGGAACCCCACACGGAGAGCAACAGAAGCAAAAAATCTGAGCACAGTGGTCTTTCTTGAGACTGATACTCCAACCAAGTACCATGCATGGAGATAACCTAAGACCCCTGCACAGATGTGGTAGTTCAATATCCAAGTAGGTTCCATTGTAATAGGAACAGGGACTGTCTCTGACATGAACTGATTGGCCTGCTCTTTAATTTCCTCCTCCTGAGGGGGAAGCAGCATTACCAGGCCACAGAAGAAGACAATGCAGCCACTCCTGATGAGACCTAATTGACTAGGGTCAGAAGGAAGGAAAAGAAGTCCTCCCCTATCAGTGGACTTGGGGAGGGGCATGCATGCACAGGGTGGAGAAAGGGAGGGATTGGGACGGGAGGAGGGAAGGAACCACAGGGGTGATACAAAGTGAATAAAGAATAATTAATAAAAAATATTTTAAATAAAATAATAATAATTAAAAAAAGAACATTCTTATAAGATGCTTTTTCACTTAACAGTGAAACTCAGGTCCCATGATTTTTTTTAAACTTATTGACAGATCTTAATGACAGATGTGTCATGGACTCCTCTCCTTGTGACTGGACAATGAGGGTATTTGTCTTCTTTGCAGCAAACAAGAGTCATGGAAAGTGCCTTTGCATACAAATCCTTGTAGATGTGCAGTTGTAATTCTAAGAGATTGTTTTCTGCACATGTGAATACTGAAAATAATAGGAGGTCATTTGCATTTTACCCATACTGCAATGCTGCCTTTGAAAGTATGCATGTCTGGGCAACAGCTGACGATATAATCTTTGTTTACCTATTGAAAGACTGACCTTGCATTTCTTCTTTCTACTGCAAATATGTATGCTCACATGCTTGTCTGAAGTGTGCTCACAATTACTTTATCCAACCTAAATCTCATTGGGAATATTTTTTTACTGAGTTTATTCTGAAGTATTTATGAGGGATTTTATTTATTTTTAAAATTAACTTATTTTTTATTAATTACAATTTATCACTTTGTATCCCAGCTGTAGCCCTCTCCCTTATCTCCTCCCAATCCAACCCTCCCTTCCTTATCTCCTCCCATGCCCCT
This sequence comes from Meriones unguiculatus, assembly GCF_030254825.1. Lineage (NCBI taxonomy): Eukaryota > Metazoa > Chordata > Mammalia > Rodentia > Muridae > Meriones > Meriones unguiculatus. Next base: position 167,868,064 of record NC_083350.1, on the reverse strand, counting down.
CCTTAAGTCCACTGATAGGGGAGATCCTCCTCCCCTTCCATCTGACCCTAGCCTATCAGATCTCATCAGGACTGGCTGCATTGTCCTCCTCTGTGGCCAGGTAAGGCTGCTCCCTTTCAGGGAGAAGTGATTTATGAGAGTTTTTAATGTGTTGTGGATCTTGTATGCATTGAATATACTATAAATATATTAAAGATTGATTCCTTTATATTTCTCTGGGTTTTTTTGTCACAGGAATAATAAAATTAAAAATATTTTTTTTTTCACTATCAGTCTTAATAGTTTGATGGTGTCTTAAGTAGCCTATTTGCAGACCTTAACTTGTTTAAAGCAACTTACCAAGCAGGTTGTTCCCTTCCTACTTACTTGTCTTCATTACAAACTAACAATTTATTTACAGGAGTCCACATCACACTTTCTGTTCTATACCATTGCTTTACCGGGCTGATCCTTCAGAGATGACAGCTCATTTGACCTTTCCTAAGGGAGGTTCTGTTCCCTCTACTTACCACAATTATGTTTTCAAAACTTTCTTAACTGTTCTTAAGCCTTTTTTTTTTCTTATTCACTCACGTTCATTCTGATTTTTGAAAGAGTGCATACACTGTATAAGTTGGAGAGAAGTATATTCTTACATTAAAGGTCCCTCCTCAAACTATAATATAAAATTCCTCCTAAACATATGTTATATGTCCTTTAGTAAAGATACATAATTTACATTCACATTACTTTCCACTTCTCTTGTTATTTTTATTACTTGATTGTGCTTGTAATTTTATTGTATAGTGTCAATGAGTTTATTATTATTGTCAATGAGTTTATTATTATTGTTATTTCTTACCATAATAAACTACCCATTTTCTCAATTTAATTTCCAACTATCTGTTGCTGGTATGAGGGCAGCTTTTTTATGTTTACTCATCCTGTTAGTACTAACAGTTCTATATTATTATCCTCTTGGATGTTTAAATTATTCTATTAAAATATCATTAATTTTGTCTTCTTTCAAATATTTGAATGCATCATCGCTTTGCCTTAGCTCTTCTGTAGTAACTAATCTCTCCTGTACTGTAGAAAAACACTGTGCATCTAGGTTTTTTTTTTTCCAGACTCTGACTATTGTGAATAAAACTGCTATAAACATAGTTGAGCAAATGTCCTTATTGAGCCCAGAAGTGGAATAGCTGAGTCTTGAGGTAGAGTTATTTCCAATTTTCTGAGAAATCTGCAGATTTCCAAAGTGACTGCAGAAGTTTACACTTCCACCAGCAATGAAGGAGGGTTCACCGTTCTCCACATCCTTGCCAGCATGTGATGTCACTTGAGTTTTTGATCTTAGCCATTCTAACGGGTGTAAGGTGAAATCTCAGAATCATTTTGATTTGCATTTCCCTGATGACTAAGGACACTGAACATTTCTTTAAGTGCTTCTCAGCCATTTAGATTCCTGTGTTGAAAATTCTGTTTAGCTCTGTACCCCATTTTTAATTTGATTACCTGGTTTGTTGGTGTCTAATTTCTTGAGTTATTTATATAACTTGGATATCAGCCCTTTGTCAGATGTAAGATTGGTGAAGATCTTTTCCTAATCAGTAGATTGAGGTTTCATTCTATTGACAGTATCCTTTGCCTTATAGAAGTTTTTTACTTTCAAGAGGTACCATTTATTAATTGTTAAACTTAGTTGTTTCTGGATTCTGGATATTATGAATAAAGCTCCTATGAACATGGTTGAGTAAATGACCTTGTTGTATACTTGAGCATATTTTCAATATATGCCTAGGCATATTATAGGCGTATTATAACTGGATCTTGAGGAGCCTGAGCTGTTGGTGTTCTGTTTAGGAAGTTGTCTCCTGTTCCAGTGAGTTTGAGGTTCTTCCCCACTTTCTCTTCTAATAGATTTAGTATATCTGGTTTTATGTTGAGAGGCTTTCAGGACAAGATTCTAGGAGACTGCAACCTAACTATTATTTGGGGCCACAGTCAGTTTAGATCAATGATTCTCAACCTTGCTAATGCAGTAACTCTTTAATTAGGTTTCTCATTCAGTGGTGACGCCAAACCTTAAAGCTAATTTTGTGCTACTTCAAGTCTGTAATTTTGCTACTTTTATGAATTGTAATGTAAATATCTGATGTGCAGGGTGGTCTTAAGCGACTCCTGTGAAATGGTCATTTAACACCCAAAGGGGTCGTGACACACAGACTGAGAACCACTGCCTTAGTTGAAGGCTGGGGACGAATTTTCAAGCGTGCTCACATTGCTGAAGTTACGAAGCTTTGATTCTTGCCCCATGTGCTTGTCTGAAGGGCTTCTCTCCATCACAGTGTATTCTCACAGAATGAGCAGTGGTCCAGAAGACTGAGCACAGGAGCACAGCTAGAACTCAAGTCAGTCACTTCTGTCTTCTCATAAGTTACATATTGTCACTTGCTATATTGTGCTGTTCATAAGCCATCATGGTACAACAGAAACTGGTGGCACTGGGTTTATGTGCCTTTTAAAATAATTGATCAGTTCTCAAGATTCTTGGGAAGTTGATCATTTTACTCAGAAGTTACCTATTTTCAAAGCTTACTGTAAAAATCATTTACTATTATTTTGAATTACAGCCTTAATATAAACAATAAAAAGCAGTGTGGTTCTCTTCCTCTGCCATCTAGGGGAAAGGGTTAAGGGATAAGAGGATGGAAGAGTGGGACTGGGAGGAGTTGAAGGAGGGGGCTTCCATTGGGATATATAATAAAAATGTAAATAAATAGATAAAAAAAGAAAGAAATTTGAAAGAAAAGAAAAAAAGCTGTGTGGTAACACACACCAGGACGTGGAAGGTAGAGATAGAAGAATCAAGAATTTAAGGTCATCTTTGACTATATAGTGAATTTCAGGCCAGCCTAAGGCACAAGACCTTGTCTCAAATAATGCTGATAATAAGAAGAAGAAGAAAAAGAAGGATACATGCAAAGAAATAAAAAATGAAAAAAATCAGGATTTCAATGTGCTTTGAAAACCATTATAAGTATTATTATATAAATTTATATTATTATATAAAAAGTATTAAAATATAAACTGAGGTCTTGTTTTCCAGAAGTTAAAAACAGAATTGTCTAAAATGAATGAAAAGGAAAATGATATCAATAATTGAAAAAGGGGTATGTGTGCATGAGGGTGTGGTCTATATTAGCAATGTAAGTTCGGTTTTAGGATATTACACTTTGACTTCAATTAGACTTATCTACTCCAATAAATGCAGTATCAGTTTAATATATATTTTTTTATCCTGGAAATGTGAAATCAATCTGACCATTAGTCATTCTCCTCCACAGATAATCTACAATCTGCAATGCTTCTCTCACATATGCATGTATCCACAAATAGGTATCTCTTAAAAGCATGGGGAGGGATCCACATAAAAGTAGAGCTGGGGAACTGTGTAGACAAGCATGCTATCTTCATGTCTCATTGCTCTCCAGAGGGTCACCATGCTACATGTCCATCTAGAACGCTTTGACCTCCAATAATTTCCATTCGTGGCAACACATGGTATTGAAAAGGTATTATAATATATTATTATATATTTTAATATAATTATTATATTATTATATGTTATTATATCATAATAATATTATTATATGTGGGCTAAAAGCTGTGTAAAAAGAGAGTGATTTAAATTTACTTCTTATCTATTTCTTATCTAAATTTACAAGCTAATCTACTTTTATATATTTCCAAATTTCTTTAAGATAGTGACTATAAAGTAGTAAAATTAATCAAAATAAAACACAGAATTTGAAAATTAACAAATTGTAGACTCAACATAATTACCCCTCTTCAAGATAAATCAGTAGCAAGCATCACACTGAGTTGATGAAATCTGAAGACATTCTCTCTAGAACCAGGAGTGAGACAAGATTGGGTACTGTCATCACTCATTTAATACAATACTTGAAATTTTATCCAAATCTATAAAGCAAGGGAAAAAATAACATAGCAGAAGCAAGAAAGAAAGAACTCAAATTACGCCTATTGGCACATGATGTTCCTGAGAAGACTCTGAGGTCTCCACACAAAGCATAGAGATCTGATTTAGAAATTCAGCAAACAAGTACAAATTTAAATATGAAAACCATAGAGTCTTCAGTACACTAACAACAAAATTATTGTCATCTTTCCAACTAACCCCAACACACAAACCAAGAAACCAAAAAAAGAACCCACAAAAAAATAAAAAACAAAAACTCACTCACCCACAAAACATAAAACACCTAGGAATAATCCCAAGAAAGAATGTTCTATGGAGTTATCTTCAATGATAACTACAACTACTAAACACTGAAAAACCACAGTAGAGTATGAAGAGGCTCACCTGGATTACGGTTTGGCTACATTAATATGGTGAAAATATTCACATGAACAAAAGCAAGTACAAATTACCGAATCCTTATTCAAATACGCATGACGTTCCTTAGATGATTAAAAAATATAATCCTAAAATTCAGATGAAAGCTCCAAATCCAAAGAAATCTTTAAGGAAAAGAATAGAAGCAAATACAAAGAAGCACAAAGAGCTAATAATCAGAATTTTAAAATATTAAACTTTTTTTTATCTATGAAGGGAATTAAAATCAAAACTCTAATGACATTCTATCTTACCCTGAGAAGATTTAAAAAAAAACAAAAACCTGAGCCTGTAGTGAAAAATCTCTGATTCCAACCTCTTATGAGATAGATGCAGGAGGCTGGCACATCCAAGACTCAACATAACTTCCCTGAACTACCAAACGGGGGTAAGGCGGTCTGAAGAACGTAGTGATACCCTGTCTCAATAAAGTTAAAAATGGTCTGTGGCTATAAGCATCATGGGTAGAACCAATTTTTAGTACAACAGAAGGAAGGTGCTGGTGAAGACACATGCAAAGGAACCCTTATACAGAGCTTCAGGAAGAAAAAAGGAACCCTTATACATGGTCACTGGAAATGTCAATCATTTAACCACTTTGGACGTGAGCAAGGATGCCCTGTGAAATCTCTAAAAGTGGAACTATCACGTGACCTACTAGTCCTCAATATATAGCAGAAGGAATCCAAGCCAGTAGATGATGAAGACACCTGAATGTCCAATATTTTTATATGACTGTTCCCAAGGGCCAACTTACAGAATCAGCTGAGCTCTCTGTCAACAGACAGATCACGAGATATGATGATGTATGTATAGATAGCTAGATATAGATACAGTGAAGTATTATTGAGCTGAGAAGAATGAAATATTGCCGCTTGATGGAAAAGGGACAGAATTAAAAATCATGTCAAACAAAATGAACTGGAGCTGGCAGTGGTGCTGCATCCGTTAGTCCCAGCAGTCAGAATCTAAGGCAGATGAATTTCTGAGTCGCAGGCTAGCTTTGTCTACAAAATGAGTTCCAGGCCAGCCAGGGCTATGAAGTGAAATTCTGCCTCAACACAAAACTGAAAACAAAACAAGAGGAGCAAAAAATAGACTCCAAAAGACATGACAGTGAGGGGAATGATATTAGAGATCATCAAGAGTATGATCTCCTTCACGTATGGAACTGTCATAATAAAACCCGTGTCTATGCACTGACTACTATGCCCTATCAAGAGATTCCCCACAGAGAAGCTATTATGATAAAAAACTGAGACAAATTGCTTTCAAACTTTCCAGCAACAACATAGAATAGCTAGAATATATATTCAAATATATTCAAATGTTTTGATGAAAATTTAGTTAGAATCCAGATTTTTATTTCCAATTTATTTTTAAATATAGAGATAGAAAGATATTTTAGAGCACAGAAAATCTGAAAAGTTCGTAATTCACAAATCTTCTCTTAAAAAAAAAAAACACTTCATCATGAATAACTAATTCATAGATCCCAAGGTGAGTGAGTCTGTTCAAGAAAGGAAGGGTGAAAGGAAAGATGGGAAGGAAGAAAAAGAAAAACATGAAAGGAAAGAAGAGAAAGAAAGGAAGGGAGGAAGAAAGGACAGAGAAAAAAGAAGGGACGTATGGAGGCAGGTAGAAGGTAGACAGGTAGACAACATCTTCTACTGTACTTGATTTTACTCCAAATAACTACCTGGCTGAACTCTCTCTGGCGAAGTGTTGTTCTGTTTTTGTTTTTCTTGAGTCTTCTCTCCTGCTAGACTCTGGAACTTGGTCTCTGCTCATGTGCACAGATCTTTGACTTGGTCAGTCAGTACAGGAAAGAGAGGCCTTGTGCTGCACAGACCGACTCTGTGATGTCCCACACAAAGCAATGTTACTGAATGTCACTGCAATACTTGTTTTAAGCATGTTGGGTTCAATCGAGGTTAGGAAGTCTCTTTTTTGTAGTATTTCCCTGCCTCTGCTACATTGATATGCAATAGGAATTCATTGGAGACCTTATTGTATGGGACATTGGGGTGTTAAACTTATTTGTCCACACAGCATTCTGAAGATTGGGAATGTTTGAAAGGACCAGTGCTTTGAAGCCTGGGAATTTGCTCCGGAAGGTTTTTTATCTAAACTGTTGATTCTTAATTTTTTATGTTAATGATCAAAATGTAAAAATAAATAAAAATAAAAAGCATGCCTACTTTGCTACCTGATACATACTGAATAGTATCTTACACACAGATTTCACAATCAAAAAATTCACTATCATAAAAATACCCTAGAAGGTAGTTAATATGTCTGTGGTAAGATTCTGCTACCATTAATTCTGGAGTGTAACTTCACATGGTAATCGACAGATTGAAAAGAAAGCGAAAGTGTTAGTCTATTTTTAATAGGATTACATGCTGGTTATGAAAAAAACAAAAAAACAAAATAGGAATCACTAGCAAGGTCTTCAGACAGTGAAATCCCCAGAGTTCATTCATGGAGTCCAGAAGTGGTCATCTTCAACCTTCAGGCCCAGTTCCAAGCTGGTCTGAGCATGCATTCTTCGGTTCACCTCAGAGCATCTGCGTTGACCAGGGTTGATGCTGTCCTTCCTTTGTAGCATCTCACAAGTGTTTGCCTTCATCAGTTTGAGCGTGTTCAACACCCAGACTTTATGCGAATAAATGCCTCCCCCTCCTTTCTCTCAGTCTTTCCCTCACTGAGCTTGATATGACTTATTAAAGTAGTTAGATTTGTACTAAGAGAGGCAAACAAATTCTGTGACTGTCTACAGAACTGGAGCGGACAGTCAGTAAGCTGTAATTAAACACGTGATACTACAGAATTCTGAGGGAAATGGACACATACACACAACTACCACCTAAGAAAATAAAATTATCTAGTCACAGACTTTTTTTTTGGTAAAAAAGATAACAATAAATTATTCACATCCCTCCCCCAAATTTAGTAACTCTCTTCCCCAGGGTCAGATGATTGTTCAAGGTTCCTGAATAAACTGCATTGAAAAAAAAAAAGAGGCAGTACTAGTCAGATTCGCCCTTTGTGCTGGTTGTGTTTATCCGATGACTCTTGAAAACCATTATTATAAAATCTTGACTGTGCCGGCTCAGAATATGTTACGCTGTATTTCGTTGCACTGATGCCTGTTGGTGCTATATGTAGTCACTCTAATTGAGCACATCTGTGATAATTACCGGAATTGAAGTGCCTGGATGATACCTCTAATTTTGTTAAGTAATGAAGTTGTACTCTTATGTATTACTATATAACTGTGGAGTATTGAAGAAGAACAAGTTTGTTACTAATTTTCTCTTAAGACACAGTTTTAGAATTTCTTAATTCCTGTGCACCATAATGTAACTTAATTTTATTAAATATTATTTTGTGGTAAAAAAAATAGCACAGAATGAAGGGACCACAGTGTTTTTTTTTTCTTTAATAAATAAAAATATTTCTTGTCATCGACCTTCTCAAGCTGATTTAAGGACTTTACACAATAAACTGTATAAAATATAAAAACACCGTCAGGATCGCCCTGTAATTATAACTTCTTTGGCTCCACACATCCCTCTTAATAATACTGGCTCTAAAAACAACTTCGTGCCAGAACATCTACTGTTCTTTTTGAAAGGCAGATTGCTCTTTTGAAGAGACTCCCTCATATGGACTGCAGTTTCTTCTTCTGTTTTCTTATTGAACTGTAGTTGGACAGGGGACCTCTTCCATAGCATGGAAACTCGAGTGTAGGTCATGTCAACCTTTATCCGCAGTCCTGACAACCTTGGTGTTCACAAAGTCAGATATTTGTTATTTTTTAATATTTCTACTCCAGCCTAGGTCTTTTAACAATATTTTTAGTTGTTGCTAAAAACAACTGAATGTTCATTGAAGTGGATTTTGTCACACTAAATCCATACGTGTAAGCAGAAAATGCAATCAAAGAAAGCACTGTGGCCAGGTGAGGCAGCATCTCAGCACTTGACAGTCTGCGGTGGAAGGATAGTAAGAGCTAGCCCATGCTACATCAAAAGATTCTGTCTCATAAGAAGGTATTTCATAGCTGGGTGCAGAGGTGCATGCCTGAAGTACCAACATGTGGAAAGGCAGAGGCAAGCAGATTGCTGTCAGTTCAAGGCCAGCCTGATCTGAAAAGGATGTACAGGATAGCCGAGGATGCACAGAGAAACCCTGTCTTGAGAGGCAAAAAAAAAAAAAAAAAAAAAAAGGATCTCATTTGTTTCTATTTTAGTGGAAATGATGACAATTTACAACTGTCCTTTTATGAACTACATTGCCCATTTTCAGTTCACTTCCTCCTGAGAGACACATGAGAGACACATCATGGGCAAAGACTCTCAGCTTTCCCTCTGCCTCTGTCTGTGAAAATTCTTGACACACTTGTTCCTCTGAATTGCTTGGTGAGTAGGAGTGGGTTCAATACAGGATAATCAACAGGAGAGAAAGGAATATGCTTTACCTGTTGTAATATGCAATGCCTGTTGAAATAGAGGGTCTGGACAGAACAGCTAAATGAAGATATTTCCCTAAAAAAATAACACGATTCATATTTTTTAATATGAATAATAAAAAGATTCTTTGTACTCTATTTTTTCTGTGACTGTTCAAGTTTGAGGATGGAAATCGATAGAATGTCTGTTTCTTTTAACTTCAAGGGAAATGGCTGTATGAAACCCCCTTTACAAAATTCTTCTTATGCAAGCATTTTAAATAATTCCTCTACGGGCAGCAGTGGACCCTGAGTGAATGGTGTGGCGTTATGAAGTACGCCTAATGTAAGATTTTGCTTCTGCAGGCTTGTCAATGCTCCTTACTGCCACTGCAATGAAGTGGAAATCATGAAAGCTTGGAAAAAATATTCTCCTCACCCTGATACTCTTTATTAACGGTGGAATTGTACTATTTTCTTCACCATGGCAACAAGACCCACTGAATAGAGTTAGCAATGACCTTCCCTGTACAAGGTGACAGGGAAAAACCAGCAACAAAGAAAAATGAAGCAAATGAAGGCTTCAAAACAGGAAGTATAGAAACCATGGGCCCAGGCTAGCAAAAGCTCAATGCTCAGCATCAAGGACTTCCCAAACATCAAGACTTCCCAAACAGAATAACAGAATGTATTGCAGGAGGTAACAGGACATAGGGAAAGCACTTTTAATTTATCTCTGACATAATCCAAGATTAGATGGCCTTTAATGTTACACCAGGCAACTGCGAAGTAGATGCAAATAATTGCATTTTCCAGAAAAATTAATGTCAGTAAAAATGTAAAAGCCTAGACCGACCTTAAAATGACTTTGAATTACTCACCTAAATCATTATAAAAGCCAAACAATATTATTCTCATCAGCACAGATGGTTCTTCTGCTAATTTTCTAAGAATGCTGTTTTGGACTATGAAACATTTTAGTCATATGCTCTTTTCACAGAAATTAGTTTAAGATCTCATCTATTCTATATTTCTTCAATTTGCATTGGTCAAAATATTCAAGGCAATTTATCTTGGCCTTATAATATGAGATTGGTGGTAGGTTGCCTCTGAGTATAACATACTAGTCCAAGCAAAATTAATCAAAAATGGTGCCAGTAGATTTGTCTATTTCAGAAAGAGAGGAACAAAATCACCCCAAAGTTTTATTCTATAACCTCACGAAAAAAATTAACAAAAAAATCAATGAAGGCTAAATCAAACTCAAATAAATCATTTCATTACAACCAGAAGTCTAAGATGTTTGAATCAAAGCAGGCAGTGGTGCCACCTGACGTTAATCCCAGCACTGGGAAGGCAGAGTCAGGCATATCTCTTAGTGCCAGGCCAACTTGGTTTACAAAGACAAACCCTGCCCAAACCCTCACCAAACCAAAACTAACTAACTAACTAACTAAATAAATAAATAAATAAATAAATGTAAAGAAAGAAAGAAAAGACAAAAGAAAAGAGAGAGAACATGTTTGAATCATGGGATCCAAGCTGTGTGAGATTTTATTTTAAGATAAAAAAAAAAAAAAAACAGAAAGAAATGGAAAACAGGCCGGATAGTTCAGTTTTACTATCTCAAATAAGATAAATAACAAACACTGTATATTTGTTCTTGAGACCCAGCTAACTTGTGGTAACAGGTTATATTTTTTAAAAAAATATTATTTGTGTCTGGAGAACAGATTCAAAATCATATTGAGATGGACAAGAAAAATATTTTAAAGGACTTTCAGAAAAGATAATGGAAAAGGTGTCAATATTTTTAATTTAATTTATTCATTTTACATCCCTGTTATAGCCCCCTCCCTCTTATCCCAATCTCACCCTCCCTCCTCATTTCCCCTATCCTTGCTCCCCTACTCAGGGGGAGCCAAAGATGCTTATTTAAATATAGCTGTCTTTGATTCTCAGTCAAATTAAAGAAATTAACCCAAAATAATAAAAAGTAATAGTGCCATTGTTAAATGTGAGTATTAAATTACTCTTTCCAATATTTGGACCAAGCACAGTGTGCATATTGAGTTTAAGCTGGTGTTTGCTTTTTCATTTAGGCTCGGGTAAAGAAAATACCTGGCATCTCTGTGAGCCCACACATCCCAGGTTCCTACGTAAACACTTTATTTTCCTGTGTTATGTTCATGATTCTACTCCATAAATTTCTTTATTTTCAATTAAGTATGGTTTTTGTTTTGTTTTGTTTTGACTTTAAAACTTATCCATGAGTGACCAAGTATGCAATTTCTAGTTTTCCAAGGAGAGAGTTTTAGAGTACCCAGTTTGCCGCCCTTAAGGTGGGGAGTTCTGGGTTCAATGCAATAAAGAGCTCAGTGGGAAACCAAGGATGCAGAAATCACGAGGGGCCGAGGGACTCAACCTATGGGAGGTGAGGAGAGGGAAACAAGGCAGCAAAAGCTATATTGCTGTGTCTTAAGTTAGTAGACATTGCTAAAAAGAGACCAGATCTCCAGCCAAGCCTATGTGGCAGAGAAATGCAGACTAATAGACCAGAGCCCACGTTCTAAGCAAAGGGACCTACACAGACAAAACATGAACGGAACAAGTCAGTATAAATAAGACTGCTATGAGACATATGATGTGGTGACCCTGAAAGCTAGCCTGGTCAGGACCTTCCAACTGCACTGAGCCCTGGAGATTAGGGTATATTCCCTAATCTGGCTTGGCAGCAGAGTTTGAGACAAATGGGAGGACATTGCCCATGAAGTGGGTCCTTGGACATCAATACGCAATCAACAAAATGAGCCACATACATGCCAATGGGTCAGTCGGGTAGAGGTTATTCCTGAGTTGATGTTTCCTCTATCCTGGCATGTCAGGTTAATAGCCAAGATTAGCAATCGCTAGTTCCCTCATCCAGGTGCCATCTCCCCAGCAAGTGTATTGAGGAAAATACAATTAGGCATAGAGACTCCTTTCTACTCAACTGTCTAGAATGCCTTTAGCACTGCTAAGGTGTATATTAGACACCATAAGTTAAGGCACAATATCCTAGAAAGGCTAACTTTTCGAACAAGGTTAGGTCTAGGCTGGCAAAATGATGACATATGAGTTACAATTAGAAATATGACTTAAGTGACACAGTGATTTGGCTTCCAAGGTCTAAAAGACAGCTCTAAGGTTGATTAGGGCCAACTGTACCCAGAGATTCATTGTAGCTTGTTGTTAAGTCTCACCAATGCTATAAATATACATGTTACAAATTTTTCTATTTGTATCATTATAGTGTTTAAAAATCATATTGAGTTCAAAACAAATTATTCAGCAGTATCTCCTGATAAACATGATGTTTGGATTTGTTCCTCTTTAGTGTTCCTATTTTGCGATTTCTCTAACTAAACAGTGAAGATTCTCCTACTGGGATTTTATATCCTTTGTCTTGATTTGCTGAGCTTAGTATGAGTGAAGAGGTAATGAATATAGATGTCTTTGTGCAGTAACTCGGTGTAAGTATTCAGTAGACATAGCGTTTTCCATGTAACGACAAAATATTTGTTTTTGAAGAGTTTTAATGTATCTTAATATGGCAAAGTTTCTCTCAAAAGAAAAGCCTACCACATTAATAAATATAAGAACTGATACTCAACTTTAGGATTCTGATGTGATTGTTTTTAACACATTTGGGTTCCAAGTACACTAAATGATCCTACCAGAGACCTGGTAGGCACATCAGACAAATTAATCATATTTAATTAATTAAGATGCGTAACTATTGCTATGCCAACTAACGTATTAAAAAGAATTTCTAGATTAGAGTCCAATGTGTTCTTTGAGGACTTATAAGTATTACCCTCGTAGTGTTATTTTCCCTTTCGCACATGTACTTTCTTCTGTGCACCCAAATTTTATTTCAGCTGCATGACTATGTCCTCATACATTGTAGATAAACAAGAAAGCTGTGAATATCATATACCTTCTATAGCTGAGGAGTTGGCTTGTTTGAAAGAGAAGCGTCAGAATTTATTCCATTAAATTTTACAGCACTATGCTTAATGCAATGGCATGTCTTTTCATTTAATATCAGTTTTTTTTTCAAAATAGATTAAGATAGATTGATGAATTCTCGAATTAGTGAATTGTATCTGAAAGTCACTCTCTGACTAATCTGAATATGTAAATACTGAAAGGTTGACTGTACCTATGCTCTGACATTTGTGATTAGAATCTCCTGCAGAACAGAGAACCAAAAAAAAAAAAAAAAAGGGAGTTTTACATAGGACTGTCCAATTAAAAAACAAATTGTAGTGGATAGAAAAGGAATATATGATAAACCCAGGCCAATTGTGTGGGAGGGGATTAGAGATCTTGCCTGGAGAAATGAAAGTATAAGCACAAATTCTCATGGGGACTGGGTAGCCTGTGTTTGTGAGATATGACAAATGCAGTGATCTCTGTCTCTCTGTCTCTGCCTCTGTCTCTCTCTGTCTCTGTCTCCCTTTCATTTCACCTCCAGGGTTTTTAACTATTGTGAGAGTTCCAGCAGATGGTAGTTTGTAGGTTGTAAAGATGGGTCAGCCTCATTATTTGGCAGATAGCCAGTGCAGTGGATTAACAGCCTTCCAAATATTAGCACATAGTAGCCCCTAGGGACTGAAATTTGTCTTAAATATTATCTTAAATAATAAAGTTTCTCTGCAGGTATGACTTGCATTTTCCAAAAGAATATAGGGTACCAGAAGGATTGTCACAAGAAAAAAGTAAAAATATTTTAGAATCAGGAAAACCTTTGACAATAGAATACTGGAAGCAGAGCTGTCACAGGTATAAAAACTTAGATATTAGCTATGAAATCTGCATTTTACAGAATTGCATTACAAGTCTTTTATGTGTGCTCTGCTGCAGACTGTTTTAATAGTATACCATAATAATCAGTGACTATTTGTTTTATGAGCTATAAATTTTTCCCATTTGTCCTAAGAATTCCTAAAATAACTTTTCAGAAAATGAATTTTATTTCTACAGGTTCCATAATTAATAGGCTAAATAATAACTCGAATGTTTTCTTTTAAAATATTAACATGTTATTATAATTATATCTTTGTACACTTAGTGTGATATTTCGATATACACATAAGCAAGGACCAGTCAACTACTGTTTTTGCAGTCACCTCCCACTGTCTGTCCAAAACCTATTGATCAATCCAGCATCATCCTTGTCTGCCTGCCATCACACTCCTCATCATTGTGATAATAGAATAACCCTTTGAAACTCCAAATCAAGCTCCTAATTAAATGCCTTCCTTTATAAGTGGTCTTGGTCATGGTGTCTCCTTTCTGCCCTGAAACATTATTAAGATAGTTATTGAGAATAGTAGTGCAATAAACACAAGCACACAAATATCTCATATCCCTTCAGTGTGTATTTCATGGGGCAAAACCTAGTATCAAAGGGAACCTTTATTTTTCTCAATTTTAAGAAGAGCCACACAGTTCACTCTTGTAGCTAATGGCTATCCTATCAACAGCTGATAACTATTCTTTTATCTTCACATCCTTCTCCAGAGCTTGTCACTATCATTCTTTGTCACTGCCAATTCTGAGATGAGATTATATCCTTTACAGTTCTGACTTGCATTTCCCTCATGGATAATGATACAAAGCATTTTTATATTCTTGTTGGCAATTAATATTTCTTCATTCGAGAGATGTCTATCTAGATTTTTTTTTTTAGTAAAACAAGCAATTTAATTGGTCTTACAGTTTAGGATGATAGAGTGAAGGCATGGTGGCAGGAGCAGACAAAAGACTACATCCCAAACCACCAGCAAGAGTCAGAGGAACAAACTAAACCTCAACTCCCCTCCTCCAAGACACACCTTCCCCAACAAAGCCAGGTTTCCTTTCCAAGCAGTTCTACCTACTGGGAACCAAGTATTCAAACATCTGTCTGTGTTTTGTTTTGTTTTCTTTTCTTTTATTGACAATACATATTTCTATATAATATATCCTGATTACAGTTCCTCTTCCTCTACACCTCCCAATTCTTCCTCCCCTTCCTTTCCATTAGGCCATATCCCCCTTCTGTCTCATTAGAAAATAAACTGTCTTGTAAGAGATAATACCAAAATAAAATAACTTAAATTTGTATATATATATATATATATATATATATATATATATATATATATCAAGATAAACAAAAACTACCACATTGGGATAGGACAAAGGAAAAAAAAAGAAAGAAAATAGCCCAAGAAAAGGCAGAAAAAACTACTATAGATGCAGAGACCCACTCATTTCCGTACTCAAGAATCCCGTAAAACACTAAACTAGGAGCCATAATATGTACCAAACGAAATGCAGGGTTAAAAGAGAGAAAATATATAGATAAATAAAAAGAAGATAATTTTTGAAGCCCTGCCATAACATTATGAGACAAGGAACCCCAAAGAAGACAAAGAGTTCATTTGCTGTTGACCATCTTTGCTGCATCTATTTGGATTCTTCTATTTGCAGCCATCCAGTGTGACCAACACCATTTGTTAAAGATGCTGTCTTTCCCCCAGTGTTTTCTGATTTCTTTATCAAAAACCAGGTGTGTACATTTATGTCTGAGTCTTTAGATTGAACAGTGTCTATTTTTGTCCCAGTATCATTCTTTTTTTTTTACACAATCATTTGTCTTTATTATAATGTTTTAAACGATACCTTTAAAATGAAATGGACATCTCTTACATTTAGACAACCTTGTATAGAATGTTGAAAAACCAGGAAAATATTGATACATTTAAGACATTTTTTGTTTGTTTGTTTGGTTGGTTTTTATACAGGTTCCCATGTAGACCTGGTTAGCCTAGAATTCACAGAGATATCCTAGCCTCTGCCACCTGCATTCTGGGATTAAAGGCATGTGCCAACACACCTGGCTCCAGCAAATCTTGACAAAGCGTTTAATTGCAAAATAGTAGTATAAATTTGGTTTGGCTTCTCAAAACTCACACTGGGGGTTAATTTTCATGAGAATTAAAAAGTTGGAAACCTGGTCTGCCCATGTATTTAGAGATGAGGCCTTGAGAAGGAATGAGGATGGGATGAGTTCATCAGGATAGATCCCTAGTGAGTGAGAATTCCTGTGGCTTTATGAGATCTGAAGCAACACATGTTCATGCATGCTCCAGTCCCAATTTATTTCTAATATCAGAGATCAGACCTCTACTCTTGCCTGATGCGTCTAAAACAAAAAGGGGGGACTGTAGAGAGCTGCGTAATGCCGCGCCTGAAAGATGGAGCTGGTTTCCGCCTTCCACCTTCCCGATGGTGAGTGCTCTCTGTCACAAACAACTCCACATTTGGCTAAGGCTGAGGATCTGGCTTGCTTCCATGTATGTGGACCTATCTGCATTGCCCACGTGGCAAGCTGGGGTTGGCTACCCAGAGGCTATATAAGCTGTGGGCTGGCTTTCCCCAGGGTCAGATGATTGTTCAAGGTTCCTGAATAAACTGCATTGAAAAAAAAAAAAAAAAGAGATGGGAGCATGCATGAACATGTGTTGCCCCAGTATCATTCTTTATTGCTATATTTCTGTAGATTTGAGATCAGTGATGGTGATGCCTCTTGTAATCTTTCAATTGTCTGTTTGGGGTGAGTGTGTGTATTTGTGTGTGTGTGTGTGTGTGTGTGTGTGTGTGTCTGTGCGCGCATGCGCGCGCGCCTGTGTGTGTTTTCACATGTCATTGGAAATTGCTCTATCAAGATCTGAGAATTGTCTTGGAATTTTGATGGGAACTGAAGTGAATCTGTAGATTGCTTTTTGTAGCATGTCCATTTTTACCATATTATTTCTACCAACCCATGAGCATGAGAGATCTTCCCATCTTCTTATATCTTCTTCAATTTCTTTCTTAAATGTCTTAAAGTTTTTATCATATAAGTGTTTCACTTGCTTGGTTAGAGTTACACAGATATTTTATATTATCTGAGGATATTCTGAAAGGTGATTTTTCCCCAACTTCTTTCTCAGTCAATTAATCATTTGTATTTAAGAAGGATACTGATTTTTTTTGTGTGAGCTTAATTTTGTATCCAACTACTTTGCTGAAAGTGTTTATCGGTTGTAGGTGTTCCCCAGTGGAATTTTAGGGTCACTTATATATACTATCATTCAATCAGCAAATAAAAATAAAACCTTTGATTTTTTTCTTTTCAATTTGTTTCCCTTTAATCTTCTTCAGTTGCTTATTGCTCTAGCTAAGACTGCAAACACTATATTGAAGGTATAGAGAGAGTGGTCAACCCTGTCTTGTTCCTCAATTTAATGGAATTTCTTTTAATTTAAATTGATGCTGTCTATAGGCTTGCTGCAAACTGCCGTTACTCTGTTGAGATGTATCCCTTGTATCCTTAATCTCCTAAGTACTTTAGGATGCTGGATTTTGTTGAGGACCTACTGTGAATCTAATGAGATGATCATGTGTTATTATGTGTGTGTTTCAGTTTGTTTTTATGCTGAATTACTTTTAGCTATTTACATATGTTGAACCATCTCTGTCTCTCTGGGTTGAAGTCTATAAGATCATGGTGGATTATTTTTTGATGTGTTCTTGGATATGAATTGCAAGTATTTTATTGAGAAGTTTTGCATCTATATTCATAAGGGAAATTTGTTGAATTTTTATGTTGATTGGTTATCCTAATAACTTGGGCATCATAAAGTGAGTTTAGCAATGTTCCTTCTGTTTCTATTTTGTGGATTAACTTGAGATGTATCAGAATTAACTCTTCCTTGAAAGTCTGGTAAAATTCTACACTAAAACCATTTGGTCCCGGGTTTTTTTGTTTGTTTGTTTGTTTGTCTTATTTTTAAGTTGCTATATTGAAAGTCCTGGTACTATTTCAGTTGGGGTAATAGATCTGTTTAAATTTCACATCTGATCATGATTTAATATTGGTAAATGGATTTTACTGAAAAAAAATAATCATTTCTTTTAGATGTTTTTCAATTTGGTAGACTATAGATTTTTAAAATATGTCCTTACAATTCTCTGGATGTCCTTAGTGCATGTTTTTATGCCTCCCTTTTCATATCTAATTTTATTTCATATCTAGTTTTGTCAATTTGGATAATCCCCCTCTGCCCATTAGTTCATTTAGATAGGAGTTTGTCAATTTGTTGATTTTCTCAAAAACCAACTTTTAATTTCATTGATCCTTTATATTGTTTTTCCTTGTTTTCATTGAACTCAGCCCCAACTTTGATTATTTCTTTGTGTTTTAGAGCTTTTAGGTGTGTTGTTAAATTACTAGTTATGAGATCTCCACAATGTCTTTTTTTTTTCTTTTTAAGGTTTAATTTATTTAGCCGTATGTACTGTTCTGCCTGCGTGTATGCCTGCATTTCAGAAGAGGACATGAGCTCTCATTATAGATGGTCCTGAGCCACCATGTGGTTGCTGGGAATTGAACTCAGGACCTCTGGAAGAACAACCAGTACTCTTAACTCTGAGGCATCTCTCCAGGGTCCTCCACAATGTTTTTAGTGCTAGGAACTTGAGTCTTAGAACAGCTTTCATTAGTTTCATTTGTGTCTCATTAGTTTCATTATGTTGTGTACTCATTTTCTTTCAGTTATAGTAAGTCTTTACTTTTTTCCTTTGTTTCTCTCTTGATCCCTTTTTCATAAAGTAGTGAGTTGTTGAATTTCTATGAGTTTGTAAGCTTTCTGTTTGTTTCTGATGTTGACATCCATCTTTAATCTCTTTAATTGATGGCAGTCATATAGGAGGCAAGGTGTTATTTCAATTTTCTTGTATCTTTTGAGACTTGCTTTGTGTTTAAGTGTACTGTTAATTTTGGAGAAATTTCCATGAGGTTCAGAGAAAGTATATTATTTTGTGGTTAAGTAAAATGTTTTTTTAAATATTAGTGAGGTCCATTTGGTTTATAATATCAATTAGATCTAAATTTTTTTCTGTTGTTTTTATCCATATGATCTGACCATTGGTAGACTAAAGTATAAAAGTAGCCTTCTCATAGTGTGTGAGAGTTAATATCTAAATTGTAGTAGTTTTTCTTTAATGAAGTTGGGCATCCTTGTGTGTGGTGGAATGTCCTTGTGCTGGCTAGTTTTATGTCAATTTGACAGAAGCTATAGTCATCAAATAGGAGGAAACATCAATTGAAAAAAACCCCTCCATAAGATACAGCTATGTGCAAGCTGGGAGAGCATTTTCTTACTTAGTGATTGATGCGAGAAGGCCCAGTCCATTTTAAGTGGATTCACCCTTGGGCTATTTGTCCTGGGTTATATTAGAAAGCGGTTGAGTAAGCCAGTAAACACCATCATCCATGACCTCTTCTTCAGCTCCTGCTTCCAGATGCCTGCCCTGCTTGAGTTCCTGCTCTCAACAATGAGAGTTAAATAAACCTTTCTTCTACAAGTTATTTTGGGTCATGCTGTTTCATCACAGCAGCAGTAGTTCTAACTATGACAGTCCCTTCGGTGGATATTCCTTTTCTTTTATGAGTATGTAGTGCGCTTCCTGTCTCTTCTGATTAGTCTTGGTTTAAAGTCTGTTTTGTCAGATACTAAAATGGCTACACTAGATGGCTTCTTGGTTCCATTTGCCTGGAATATCTTTTTCTGACCCTGTACCCTGAAGCAGTGTTTATCCTTCATGTTAAGGTGCAGTTCTAGATGCAGCAGAAGGACTGACCTTACTTTTGCATCTATTTGTTAATCTGTGTCTTTACCTAGGGGAGGGGATTGAGAACATTGATGTTGAGAGATAACAATGAGCAGTGTTGGTTAATTCTTGTTATTTTGTTAGTGTATGCATATGTGTGTGTATACTTTCTTTTTATTTGCTGGTCTGTGATTATTCCTTGCGTTTTCCCTGGAATGGGTTCTCTTTAGATTGAAATACTTTTTCTTCTACACCATTTTGCAGTGCTGGATTTGTAGAGAGATATTGAATAAGATGTTCTTTTAGATCATGGAATGTCTTATTTTCTCCATGTGTGATTGAAGTTATTGCTAAGTATGGTAGTCTAGGCTGGCATCAATGGTCTCTAAGAGTCTGTAGAACATCAGTCCAGGCCCTTCTAGCTGTTAAAGTCAGCACCGAGATATTTGGTATTATTCTATTAGGTCTTCCACATATATTGCTTGGTCATTTCCCCTTGAAGCTTTTAATATTCATTCTTTGTTCTGTCCATTTATTGTTCGATTATTATGTGTAAAAAAGTAATTTCCTTTCTGGTCTAATCTATTTTATGTTCTGTATGTTTCATGTGCCTTGAAAGACATCTTCTTTAGGATCATCTTTGTTTTTGTTGATAATATTATCATTTCTTTTTCATTTTTTCTCCTTCTTCTATTCCTATTATTCTTACATTTGTCTTTTTCTAGTGTCCCAGCTTTTCTGGATGTTTTGTGCCAAAATATTTGTTGTTGTTATTTTTAGATTTAACACTTGTTCACTAAGGTGTTCACTTCTTCTATTGGGTTTTCAGTACCTGAAATTTTCTTCCATGTCTTATATTCTGTTGAAGCTTTCCTCTATAATTCCTACACAAGTTCTTAATTAGTTACTTTCTATATTTCCCTCGGCTTGGATTTTCTTTATTGATTCTATTTCTACTGTCCAGTTTCCAGATGTTTTATTCATCTCCTTCCACTGTTTGTATTTCTATAAATTTCTTTGAGATATATTCATTTCCTCTTTTAGGATCTCTATAATATTCATAAAGGTTATCTTAAGGTCTTTTCCTTGTGCCGAAGCTATGTTGCAATCCTCAGGGACTTTTGTGGTAGGGTTAGTGGGCTCTAATGGAGTCATATTGTCTCGGCTATTACTGTGTTTTTCCACCACCATCTAGGCAGTCAAATTTGGGAAGATTATAATTCTATGTGATAATAGCTGGTTCTTGGCTTTGTTGGGTGGATGTTTTGTTTCTTGTCTGTTGCCCTCTTTTGTTCTTAGGTAGCTATTGTTAAAATAACTTTTATTCACCTGGCTTAATTGTCTCTGAGGCTTACTGCCTCTTTCTGCTAACCTAGGCCTAGTCCTGGAAGCTGGTGGCCTCCATACAGTCTAATCTGGGCCTAGAATTCTTTCAGCTCTGAGACTTATTGCTGAATAAGCTAATCCTTTCTAGTTTATTTTTTGTTTGTTTGTTTGTGTTTTGTTTTGTTTTGTTTTGTTTTGTTTTTTTCTGAACTCTGGCTGGCTGGTTCAACTTAGTTTTTCTGACTCAGACTCCTCTCCAAGCTGACTGATTCAATCTGGATTCTTTCTAGGTCTCTGAATTGCTCTGTTTGGCATCAAACCAACTCTAGCAATCTGCTCTAATCTTCTGGTTCCTTCTCATTCTTTGGCTCATTATGTCTTCATCTGTGTGTAGCTTATTCTCTCTTCAACTTCTCTCTGTAAAACTCTTTGGTAAAAGCTGAGAGTCATGGGAGGAGATGAAGGAGAGAGGGTAAGGATTGGGAGGGAATGAGGAAGGGTTCTACATCTGGGATACAAAATGAATAAACTCTAATTAATATAAATTTTTTAAATACGCAAAAAAAAGCTGCCTGTGAATTCCACAAACTGGACTGACATGAATTCAACTCCGCTGCATTGCCTCTTAACTTACTCTCAACTGAACTGCCTAAACAGCATTGACTAGAACTCAGAGATCTGCTTGCGCTTGCGTCTGTTTCCTGAGTCCTGGGATTAAAGGTGTAAACCACCATGCCTGGACCTAAGCTTTTCTTTACCAGGCTGGCTTTAAACTCAAGAGATCTGCTTGCCTCCGTCAACTGGGAATAAAGGCATGTCTGAATTCCAGCCAGATTACACAGACCTAGAAGATCTTCGGATGTGATCTCTTGCCAGAGCAGCCGAGTTCTGAATTAAAATTCCTCTACAGATATGGTAGCTGTGTTTTGCCTGGTAAGGAATTCTTCCTGGATTTTGTTAGGTGTTAAGGTTGAGAGTTCCATGTAAAATGAGCTTCTGGGTATTGGAAGCTGACACCTACAAAGGGTATGGGCAAGGAGGTGGAATAAGGAAAGCCACAGGACAGGGGGATGCAGGATGTTCCAAGCAGGATCACCCTAGGATTGGGGGCCCTCGGGCCGGGGCCAGAGAGTGAGAAGAGGTCATAACTAGTAGTTTGCTACAGGTGGGGATGAGAGTAAGGATTGTATTTGGAGGAGAGGAGGCAGTGAGGCAGTGAGGAAGAATCACCTACCTTCTTTGATTGCTTACTTGCTTCTCTGTCAGGCTTTCCTGAAGAGTTGCTGGGGTACGCCTGCTGGAATTGGGGCCTGAGATGACAGAATTAATTGGGAGGAAGGTTGGGGGAGAATCTGCACGTTTCTCTGGAAGTGTACCTGAGAGGAAGGGGAGGCCACAGCAGGTGATCTGCAACAGACTTGGGAGAGAGCCAGTGGGGCAGGAGTTATACTGAGAAGAGAGGAAGGAAAAGTGAAATTCCCAGTCGTAACTCCTCCCCTGTCCAGAGAGACCTCTGGGTTCCCAAGGAATGCCTTTTGGAATTGGCAGCTTGCATTAAATTGATGAGTTGGAAGAAGGAACTTTGGAGGGAAAGATCTGTGTGATACATTGGAGATGAGGCCAGGCAGGGATTGCAGGCAGCACCAGGAGCTCTGCTACTGAGCTCTGGATGCCACTGGGTGACTGGATTTGGAGAAGAGGGAGAGGTAAAGATCTACAATTAGCCTACCTGTTTCTTTGGCTGAAAGTTTTCAGGAAATGATATGCCTGTGGTGATGGCAGCTGGGATAAGGGGATGGGTGAGAGGGGGAGGAAGGTTGGAAGATAAGTTCTAATTAATTTGCTGGAAATAGGGACAGAGAGGGAGAGGATGCTGCATCAAGTGGTCTGCTACAGAGCTAGGGGATTGGATTGAGAGTGGGGGTTGGATATTGAGGAGAAAAGAGAGGTGAAAATCTGCAATTAGCCTACCTCTATCTGTATATTTTTAATTCAGTTATCATTTTATGATTTTTACATATTTTAGATTTTTATATATTCTGAATTTCATCTGCAAACAGGAAAACTGTTGGTAAGTGTTTTATGTCATGGTATAGCTTCTAACTGAAGATTCTTTGCTGTGATTGTACATTTTTATTTTATATAATCCCATTTTCAATTGTTGCACTCATTTCCCAAGTTTCTTGGATCTTGTCTAGACTTCTGGTGTCTGCAGCATTGCCTTGAAGCATGTTCTCTTTCATTCTAATTGCTTTATAGTAAGTCAGATTTCTTATAAAGGTACATAGACTAACCTCACCATGAAAGCCAATGATATTAAACAAAGGTCAATTAACGTAAGTGGATGTTTATTGTTGACTCTTAATCTGGTTCCTATTTTCTTTTCATATAACAAAATGCCTACAACAAACAAAAGACATATGACACAGAAACTAAAGAAGCTCTTTAACATCCATACAACTACACATGAAGTCAGAAAGATGTATTGGCTATGCTGGAAGTAAGAACTAATTTCAAGGAGCAATACTATCTGTATACACATCACTAAGGCTGTCACAAAATTTCTTTTCCTCTTCTCCTGAGTACTACAAGATTTGGTCATCTTTCATTTTCCTCTCATGCTCTCTAAAATGGGGCCTCTGCTTCTGTGCTGCAGACACAGGATGGTCCCATAAAATCAGAAGGGAGCTGAGTCTTCCTGTTGCCTCGTGACCTGTAATTGTCCTAACAGCTTCACTCACCATGTTATTCAAGTGTGTAGTGAGGCTGATATAAAGAAGCCTACTGTATTTCTGGCCTTTAAATACATAGCCTGTGTTAATTAAATACAGCACATATTTGGTAATAAATGGGCATATGACATCTTTATCTATTTACTATGCTGTGTTTTGTATTGACATTTTACAGTTTACTTCCACTTATAACAAAAATTATAAAATAGAATACTGTAGCATACAACAGCGGCTACTGAGGTTTTGTTTATCCCATTGTGAAATTGAATCATTTAATTTGATTTCGTGTTTTGCTCATTACTACCCTAGAAGCAATAGACTATACCATTCATCCAACATCCATGCGTACACACACATACATATACACCCATCCTGCCACATAGTTTAGATGTATAGCAGACTATACCATCCATCATCATGTAAATCTAAGATGCCCACATCATGAAAAAAATTCATCTAACGACACACTTCTCAGACTAAATCTCTGTTGCTAAGCAACAGGTGGTTTCATGACCCGTCTGACACTCCACTTGGGTTTTCTCAAAAGCCTTCTTTGTCTAGCTTCTACTCTGAAAACAAGAAGCTATGCCAATCAATAACATGTAAATTAGCATACACTTGGCTTATTATGCTTGTGTTGAATTCAAGTATATATATATATGTATATATATGGATAGATGACTAAATAATGAATAGAATTCCTTTCCAAATATTATTTGACACTTTGAATTTTTTCACTTACTGCCTTCCCTTTCATGCATTAACATTATTCTACTGTCCACCAACTAATGAGCATACCATTGCAGAAAATACATAATATGTATATATGTTGGTGTGTTATATGTAAAATTGTTGTATAAATATATAAATTGCATAAATTGAATGAAACAGAGTGAATGAAAGAGTCTTGTCACTGTCATAGCTAAGTGAGCAATGAAACAGTAGAAACATTATAGAACAATAGAACATGGACTTTGGATCAAATACCTGGGTTTTCAGATGCCAGTTGTGGCCCACATCTGTAGCATGTGCATGTCACTTTTACTTACCTCTCAGTGTCTCAACTTGCACATCTGTATTTGGCAATATTTACATTGATAACCTGATGACCTTACTTACAGATCAACCCTAAATCTGGCAATTAATCTTGTCTTAAAAGCAGGCTTACATCTTTTTTTTCTCAGCTGTATGGCAGGAGAGGCCAAGACTGCAAATGCATTTGGCAGAGCATACTGAACAAAGTGCCATGCCAATATGAGCGCTGTTAAGCAACTGACAGCAAAATATGGGAGATTCATGCTAGCAGCAAGGAAACGACTCATGGAAGCAATGATAATTCTACAGATCCCGAATAATTCAAGCAATAAAATTCTGACAAAAACTAGAAAAAATAACTGTAGTTCCTTAATTCTGGTTGGTAGCTTTTAAACATCAATTTCTATTAAGGAGATGTAGAAAATATTAGGGCAGCAGTCAGTGACTGGAGTGTTGCTATTCTTTTTTTTAATTTTTTATTTAACTTTTATTAATTACACTTTATTCCTTTTGTATCCCCCCACAAGCCCCTCCCTCCTCCCCTCCCGGTCCCACCCTTCCCCCCTTTCTGCATGCATGCCTCTCCCCAAGTCCACTGATAGGGGAGGTCCTCCTCTCCTTCTTTCTGATCTTTTTTTTTTTTTTTTTGTTCTTCTCAATGCAGTTTATTCAGGAACCTTGAACAATCTTCTGACCCTGGGGAAAGCCAGCCCACAGCTTAAAATTCTTAAAAAGAAGTCCTCCTGAGAATTCCTCTGGGTTTACTTGACCAAGTTTTGTTTTTTAACAACAGTGACAAAAAAGATATTCCTCCTTCTAATGCTCTCACTTAATTGTAGTTCTAGTCTCTCTTGTTGTGCATGTCATTCCTAAGGTACAGTGATGTCCAGTATCTTACACAGGTTTACCTTTGTCTTCTTAAGATTATTTTTACCTAAAATAGATAGGAAGGGAGGGGGTGTTGTTGTAGCTAAAGCCCATGTTTATTAAAGCACTGGACACCTCATTCTAACCTTATCCTCCAGACTCTGGTGCTAGGACTAAGTTGGAGGCAAAGACAACAGACCTGCAGTTTCCTACAGTTTTATTCCCTTGGGAAGTCAAGCAAATTACAGTAGTGATTATCAATGAGAAGTGCTTTTCCTGCTATCTCATACACTTTGTCAGTATTTGAATACTTTTTTAGTCCTTATTACTGGGGCATTCATTGCTACAAATATCTAAAGGCTAAAATAATAATAAATATCTTGCAATACGCAGAACCATTCCCCAGATCACAAAATCATTCATTCCAAGATGAAATGGTGCCCAACTGGGAAACGACCCACTACAGTGATATATTATGCATTTAATCCAATCTAGGAATCCATGAAAAATAGCTACATTGAAATATGGAGTAAGGGCCAGAGGGATAGTTCAGTGGTAGAGAGCTAGCCTAGCATGTGTGAGGTCTTGAGTGTGATGAACTTAAAAAAAAATGTGTTGCTCAGGAGTGTTACTTTCCTGTTTCCTCAAAAGGATGTTGTACATATGTTATATTATATTATATTATATTACATTATATATCATATCATATCATATCATATCATATCATATCATATCATAGCAAGTCTCAGAGCCTGTTTACTGCTAAGGATTCATCAATGTTGGAAATTTGCTTGTTATGAATTTATTTGGTGGCATAGTAGGCTTTACCTGATTTTTTAAAAAATTTGTGAATTATGATATTGTTTTGTTGCTATAGTTTCCTGAAAGCTGGGTCACAAAATGTGCTATGCAGTTATACTTAACAAAGTGCTATAACTTAGGAATATCTCTTAGCATCCATGAGCTTTAATAACATGATTAAATATTATAGTATGATTATATATATAAATACATTTACCCCTATGCCAACTTCATGGATAATTTGTTTTTTAGCATGTATCAGTTGTAGAACATGGGTTTTATTATGATATTATTTTTATTGAAAATAATGTATTTTTCATACAACATATTCATTTTTATTTTTATTCACTTTACATCTTTGCTGTAGCCCCACCCATCCTTCCCCTCTACCTCCCTTCTTCCCTCTCCTCTTCCTTTTTCATCAGAAAAGGGAAGCTCCCTTTTCCATCCACTGAAGCTCATCAAATTGCATCAGGACTGAGCTGAGCCTTTCCACTTCCCCTGTGGCCTGGAAAGGCAGACTCCCAGGGAAAGTGATCAAAAAGCTGGCAAGTGAGTCCATGTCCAATGCAGTCCCACTCTCCTTACTAGAAGACCCACATGAAGTCTAAGCTGCCCATCGGCTACATCTTTGTCTGGGGCCAGTTTTTGCATGGTCCTTGGTTGATGTTTCAGGCTTAGCAAGCCTCTATTCTGATCACAGTATCTCCTCTCATTTTCTCCCATATCCTTCCCACCTCCCTACCCTTCCAACTCTTTTTCGTTTTTCTCTCTTTTAAGAAAAGAAATTGGCAAATAAAAAAAGAATCAAACAAAACTAGCAAATAAACAAAAACAACAAAGAAAAACTAAATGAACTGTATACTTATAGACACACACAAAGAAAACACTTAAGTGTGGTTTGTACACCCAGTGAGACCCCCTTGGAGAAACGAATCCTTTCTTTTGTGAGCAGTTGTCAATTGAAGATGGCTTCTTGATTAGAGATTGGAGCTCAAGTCTATTTCCCTATCTCAGATTTGAGACCCTCATCTGCATTAGACCTATACAGGCCTATGCATGCTCCTCTGGGCTCTGAGTTCATATGTACTTTGGTCCTATTGTCACCACGAGACTCTATTTCCTTGGCATTATTTCTCCACTACAGCTCCTTCAATCTTTCTGCTTCATCTTCTGCATAGCTGCCTGAGCCTTTGGCGTGAGGAGATTGGTGAAGGCATCCCATTGGGGACTGAGTGTTCCAAGGTCTCTCACTCTCTGCACATTGTCTGTCTACTTACAGGTCTTTCTATCTGTTTTCATCTGCTGCTGGAGGAATCTTCTGTGATGATGGCTGAATAAGACACTGACAAATGAGTATAGCAGAAAGTCATCAGGACTCAATTTATTCTTTATTGTTTTGAAAGTACAATATTATTTTCTTTTCTCCTATATCCATGGCCTATTTAGTCTCAAGTTCTTGAATATCTGGACAGTGTTGTGCATGGATTCCATCTCATGGAGTGGGGCTTAAATCCAAAGAGATAACAGTTAATTATCTCCACAACGTTTGTGCAACGATTACACCAATGCAGCATGTGTGCTGGTTACCATTATGGATTGAAGAGTGCTTTGTAGTTGAATTAACGTTTGCCTTTCTGTGTGCAGAGTGGCTTTTAGTATTTATGAGTGATTTTAAGCATTTTCAGAATTATAAAAGAATGATATAAAGTGCTATATACTGTAACTCTCATGTTTATAATAACATTTTAAACTTCTTTAAAAATAATCAAGCGCTTAATTTTATAGTGTTTTTGTGTCTTATGAACATTTATTTCACTCTTTTCAAGATTTTCACCCTAACACCCACAAAAAGGGGCTGCTTGCTAACATTATGTTTACTAAGGAGCTAGAACCTTCATTCTACATTTATCCCTCCGATGTAGTGTCAGTCCTAAAATGGCATAGCCAATCAATGGTGATGGAATGTCATTTTTCACAACTTCATTTTCTTGGCTGCAAGATCAGTTCAAAGCACTGTATCTCTATTTTTGCAGCATATTTCTTACAATCACACTCCACACCGCCAAATTCATGTTAATGAAAGGTCAGTGATTTAGATTTTAAACTAAATCTAATTCAGTTTATCCATTTTAACAACATTATAATTTAAATACGTACAGAGCAACTTAACTTTTAAGTTCCTGGTTGTATTCATTTCTTTATATTTTTTGAAACTTGTATTCTCAAATCATTAAAAATCTTAATTTTCCAAAGGAAGATTTTTTTCTTTAAAGACATTGTTTTTTTTATTAATTAAAATTTATTCATTTTGTATCCCAACTGTAGCTCCCTCCTTTGTCCCTTCCCAATCTTACCCTTCCTCCCTCTTGTCCTCCCATGCTCCTCCCCCAGTCCAATGATAGGGGTCCTCCTCCCCCTTCCATCTGACCCTAGCCTATCAGGTATCAGCAGGACTGACTGCATTGTCTTCTTCTGTGGCCTGCTAAGGCTGCTCCCCTACTCAAAGGGCGGTGATCAAAGAACCAACTACTGAATTCAAGTCAGAGAGAGCCCCTGTTCCACTTACTAGGGAACCCACTTGGACACTGAGCTGCCATGGGCTACATCTGTGCAAAGGTTCTAGGTTATCTCCATGCATAGTCCTTGGTTGGAGTATCAGCCTCAGAAAACACCCCTGTGCCCAGAATTTTTGGTTCTGTTACTCTCCTTGTGGAGCTCCTGTCCCCTCCAGGACTTTCATCTCCCTCTTTTTTCATAAGATTTCCTGCACTCTGCCCAAAATTTGACTGTGAATCTCAGCATCTGCTTTAATACCCTGCTGGATAGAGTCTTTCAGAGGCCCTCTGTGGTAGGCTCCTGTCCTTTTCAGTTTTCTCCCTCTTCCGATGTTCATCCTGTTTGCCTTTTTGAGTGAGTTTTGATCATCTTACCCAGGGTCCCCCTCCTTGCTTAGCTTCTTTAGGTGTCCATGTATTAGTATGCTCATCCTATGCTCTATTTCTAATATCCACCTATAAGGAAGTACATACCATGTGTTAAAGATATTACTTTAAGGGTCAGCTTATGCCATAGAAGTACAATTGCCAGTTAAAAGATCATTTTTGTGATCATTACCCTAAGCTAAAATCACGATGTTACATAAATGTTATATGCTGAGAAGAAGTGAGCTTATGTACAAAATAATAAGATAGATACATGAGATTAAACCTGGAGGACAAAGCCAGTCACATACCAGCTCAGTGTGCGGCCACTTCAAATTTAGTTGAGAATGTGTTCATAGACTTTAAGCAGCAACCCATTCTTTCATTAGAGCCTAAGAGCCACCAAGTAGCAGAGACTGAAATTTCAGTGTGTGTGGTGGGATGAGGGATGGGTGTGAAACCACATATTTTGTGGTTGTGTACAGGTGCTGTCAACTCAGGTGTTATTCACGTCCTATTCCCTTTGGCTTTTGAGACAAACTCTCTCATCAGCCTGCAGGTTACAGATGATGCTGGAGTGTCAGGCTACTGAGCCACTGAGCTCTGTCTGGCTCCCTCTTCCCAATGCTGGGGCAATTGGTCAGACTTTTCCACATGGGTTCTGGCTATCAGTTCCGGATCCTTGAGTTTGCAAAGAAGCATTTTACCAACTGAGTTATCTCCCCAGTCCCCAAAGTTCAATCTTCTAGAGAGCTCTTACTAAGGTTGCTTTAGAACCTCCCTTTGCTGTAAACCATCCCCCAAATGATCTTGAAGAAGAAAATCTATAATTTAAATTGACAAAAATATCTGCTTTTCAGAGAAGTGGTCTCTAGTCCTTATGCATTCAGTTCAACTAGCAAGTGGTAAGTCATATGCACAGCAGGAACTGCAGGGTCTCTGTGAGTCTGTTAATTCTAAATGGCAGCTAGGAATGCAAAACTGAGATGATGTTACATCTCAATGACCCTGGAGCTGTTTGTTATTAGTGGACACTGCACAGAAAATGTAGATTTGATGGACATGAGAGAAGAGGGTGTGTCTTAGTTATATATAGCTTGACTAGCATGCACAAGGCAATAGATTTAGTCCTCAGTACTGGGAAGGGATAGAATTCTTGAAAATAAATAAACAAAGAACAAAAGAGCAACAACAAACTGAAAGGTGAGAAGATAGATAGACAGATAGATAGATAGATAGATAGATAGATAGATATTAGATAGATGGATAGACAGATAGATGATAGATAGATATATGTGTGTATGTATGTATGTATGGATTGATAAATCAATGGATGGATAGATGATAGATAGGTGGATAAATACATAGATGATAGCTAGATGGATGGATAGATGGCTTGGTAGGTAGAGAGAGAGTCAGAGATATTAGGGAGATAGATGGGTAAATGGATGGATAGATAGATAGATAGATAGATAGATAGATAGATAGATAGATAGATAGATAGATAGATAGGGAGAGAGACATAACATGAGGAATGTAGTGGCAGAAGATTGGAGGAATTAATGGAAAGTGACTCATGGTTACATGATGAGTTCAATTTTAGTCTATGCTGCCAGTGAGGACAAGAGCCCCTATTTTTTGAGACTGTCCATCTTCAAAGCAATGGTTCACAGAAAACTCTAAAAGGAATGTTGAAGAAGCCCTTCTGGGGTCCTGCAAACACTCTTTCATTGAAAGAAAAATAAAAAGTATAGCTACAAGTGATTCTTAAAGAACATTCAAGTTCATTCAATGGCAGTATTGTTAGTCAGTAAAACCAAAGAGATTGTGTGAAAGAGGACCACTCTAGACCAAAAGAGGTAGATACTACTGATGAGAACAAAAGTTAAGTTCACTTTGGTCCCAGAAAGGGGTTCTTCTTTTTTTTCTTTTTTTTAAATTATTTTTTAATATTACTTACATTTTATTAACTTTGTATCCCAGCTGTATCCCCTTCCTCATTCCCTCCCAATCCCACCTTCCCTCCCTCATCTCCTTTCTGCCCCTTTCCAAGTCCACTGATGGGGGAGGACCTCCTCCCCTTTCATCTGACCCTGGTTTATCAGCTATCTTCAGGACTAGCGGCAAAGTCCTCTTCTGTGGCCTAGCAGGGCTGCTCCTCCCTTGGAGGGGGGAGGTCAAAGAGTCTGCCATTGAGTTCATCTCAGAAATAGTCCTTGTTCTCCTTACTAGGGTACCCACTTGGATACTGAGCTACCATGGGCTACATTTGAGCAGATGTTATAGGTTATTTCCTTACATGGTCCTTTGTTGGAGAAACAGTCTCATAAAAGACTCTTGTGTCCATGTATATTTGGTCCTTGTGAAGCGCCTGTCCTCTCCAGGTCATATTAACTCCCCCTTCTTTCATATGATTCCCTGAACTCTGCCCAAGGTTTGGTTATAAATCTCAGTATCTATTTTGATACACTGCTAGGTAAAGTCTTTCAGAGGCCCTCTGTGGTAGGCTCCTGTCCTATTATTTGTTTTCTCCTACTTCCAATGTCCATCCCATTTGTCTTTCTAAGTGAGGATTGATCATCTTATCCCAGGTCCTCTTTCTTGCTTATCTTCTTTGGGTGTATAGATTTCAGTATGTTTATCATATCTTATAGGTCTATATAAGTGAGAATATACCATGTGTGTCTTTCTCCTTCTGAAATACCTCACTGAGAATGATCTTTTCTAGATCCCACTATTTGCCTGCAGATTTCATGATTTCCTCATTTTATTTGCTGAATAGTATTCCATTGTGTAAAAGTACCATAATATCCATTCCTCCATTAATGGACATCTGGGTTGTTTCCAGGTTCTGGCTATTACAAATAAAGCTGCTACAAACATGGTTGAGCAAATGTCCTTGTTATGTACTTGAGCATCTTTTGGATATATGCCTAGGAGTTGTATAGCTGGATCTTGAGGAAACGCTATTCCTAATTGTCTGAGAAAGCGCCAGATCAGTTATAGAATATTTGGTCTATCTGATTTCCAAACATTGAGAATGGTTACAGGCATTATCTTGATTTTAATTATGTGGACATTCTCTGTCTTATAGCCACAGCTATAAAGTTCTTTCTCCTTTGACAATATTGACAGGAATTTTTCTTTAACATAATACCTAAGCAGCCTTGGAATATAGCAGCAGAATTATCACTTTTTTTCCAATCTGCAGATGTAAAAAATTCCCACAACTTCCTTTTGTTAATATGGATTTAGATTACACATGGTCCTCCTACTTAGGTATGTAAAATTATATGCTAGCACAAATAGGCCTATATCTTCCTGAGAATTGTTCAATGATATCTATATACCCTTCAAAATCTATTTGAGGTGACTATATCTAAAACCTACAAGAATAAAGATTTAGAAAGACAATGATCCTCTATATTAACCATTTCATCTTAGAGCTAGAGAAATTAAGAGTCTTGGAAATTAAATAATTAAATGAAAGTCATTAATAATTAATAGAAAAATCCAAACTAACATCATCTCACTCCCAAAGGTTAGCTTTTCTGGAAACTTAGACCTTGTGATCCATGGCATTCTGATGTCTCCTTATTCCCTTGAATAGTAAAAGACAGAAAACAGCAAGTGTTAGCACCCACTTTATACTGAGCTCCTAGCATCTAAAAGACACCTAGTAAGATTTCAGAGTAGAAGACCATAGGGAACCACACGCCTGCACCTTTAAATCCACTGCAAGACATGTAGATGGAAGTGAGCTCCTCATAGATGCTGTAGTGTTTCTCTCTCTGCATTTCCCTGGAGACTGTCTGCTATACATTCACGTATCAAACAAGGTGTTTCAATTTAAAGGCATTCAATAAATGTTCAATGAGCTATAACATTAATATTTTTGTTTCCCTCATATTAGGTGTCAAGATAACCACTGCCCCATTTTAAGTACTGAAGCTTCTGCATTCTGAAAAATCCATCAGTTCTGGACTAGTTAAAATAGCTGACTATTTTATACCTAAGTAGCCATTATTTGCCCTGTAAAATATATTTCATCAAAGTACCAGCAAGATATTAATAACTTATATTTTTATACTTCTGATATAAGAGAAACCACTTAGTAATGTCAATACCATGGTAAACTCAGTCTACTTAAGAAACAATAAATAATGATGTAAGTATATCCCAGGTGTCATATCTTGGTTGTTGTTTTATTCATTGGTTTGTTTTGAGATAGGGTCTTCTGTAAATGGAACTTGCTTTGAACTTTCAGTGCAGGTGTATATTGGGGTATGTCTTCATGCATTCGGCTACAGATTCGCTGAAGCTGGAGCCACAGGTAGCTGTGAGCCACCAGACAGGAGTGCTGAAATCTGAACTTTAGTCCTCTGGAACAATAGTGCATGC
Organism: Meriones unguiculatus; assembly: GCF_030254825.1. Classification (NCBI taxonomy): domain Eukaryota; kingdom Metazoa; phylum Chordata; class Mammalia; order Rodentia; family Muridae; genus Meriones; species Meriones unguiculatus. The sequence goes on along the minus strand of NC_083350.1, from coordinate 167,834,431 downwards.
CCTTTATCATGGAGCTATTTCCCTCACCCCAACCTTCAACTTCTGATCCTTCTGCCTCCTTCACACAAGAGCCGGGATTACTGGTACGTATCACAAAGCCTGGATGTTTCTTAATTTTGAAGAGTCCTCATTATTGAGAACTCGTGATCATATCTTTGGCTCTAGTAATATTTCAGCGTGCAATGGGGCACAACTCAGTCTTCAAAAGAGGATAACTAATAAAGAGGGTAACTGGAGTTCCATTTATAACTGCCATTTATCAGCTCTCTATGAATAAGCAGAAATATTCCTTTTCCTTCTGGTAAACATGCTCCATCCCACGCCCACAGTCTCATGTTGCCAGGACCTGGTGGTACTTTTCCACATGACTTTTTTTTTTCCCCAAAGAATCTCCCCTGGCCTTAAGTTTAAGTTTTTGGACAGAGAACAAGTTAATGACCCATTTTTAAATTACCTCCTGAGTTAGGGAAAGTGATTCTAGCACAGCAACTTCTCCGTCAAGATTCCGCAGTTTAAGGCACTCATGGATCATTTATGAATGTGTGCCATACACACCTTTCTGCACCTTCTCTTGCACTTCTCCCACCCTCTTCAAAGCTCCTGCAAGTGAAACGAGCTTGAATGAGAAGACGGAAGTTCTCTCATTTCTCATTCCCCATCTAATGTCTTTGTATGAGTATCTGGAATCTATGTTGACTTCTCCATTTAAAATCACATTTAGAATGTGACTTTGCACTTTAGCATATCTGATACAAAACAAAACTTTTTTACTTTTAAGTGTAATCTGTATTTTCTGTATTTGACTGTTAGAAAGAGAAACAAAAGCAAAACAATTGTTAGTTAATGAAACCTTTAAAATGTATGCAAATTATGATGTAAATTTATGAAAGATAAGTAAAGGATAAGCTACCTTAGTTTTGCTGTGATAAAAAAAAAATCCCTCCTCTATAAGATTCAATAATAAGCTATTACACTTTTTTCCACCAGTTCCTTTGAAAGATGCACATGCCAAACACTGTCTCTTTCCAGCACTTCCCCTTGGAATTCCTGTCATTCTTATTTAGCATACGTTATTTCTTCAAAGAACTAGCACTGTTTAGTTTATTAAAAATTCATGGAACACAATTTTCTCTTGAGTACATAAGGCCTAAGGCTTTCAACCATGTCTGTATTATTGCCTAAAAACTTACCTATATTTAAAAGATTTATAAATTTTGCATTACTATTGGCAGAGTGTTGGCAATAACTTTTTTTCAAGTTCTAGAAACATGGGATTAAGAGGAACCAGAAAAGGTCATTTGTCCCCTCTACTTGTGGCAAGACTTGCCATATATAAATAAAAGCTATTAAATAATGTATCTTATTCTTAAAAAATAAAGTGTAAGCACTCATTGTGGTTCGTGGATATTTCAGTAAAGAGACTTAATTTGTGTGGAGCAGAGCCTTTTGTTTCAATGGTACAGTTTTTCCTCTCTAGGTGAATAGAGCTCTATGTTGCCTCCAACTTCAAAACTGATCTTGTGACTACTTATGAATATCCCCCTCCTAACTTCTCTGTAAAATAGAAATTTCGATCTCACCTTGATCCAGAACCCACATAGTATTTTATCCTAAAACTTCTGTTGTTTCACAACGTTTGTTCTACATTCTATTGTTTATTTTTATCTGTAGCATCTATGATGATATTGCAAGTCCCAAAATGCTTAAAGTCAAGGACTTAAAGGAGTTAAAGATTCACAAAAGCTCATCAATATTTTTGAACCTGAGAGCTTATAATATGGGGCAGAGGAACCCAAATCGCTCTGTCTGGAGTTACATTTGATATGTTAGCTCTCATCCGCTCTTGCTGTAGTCCAGGAACAAAGTACTTCATTTAGCGAGTTCTGCTCAATGGTTCTTAATATATTTACTAATGATGATCTTGAGTTTGTCAGAACTGTTCATCTAGATTATTTTCCTCATTCACCTCCTCAGAACTTTTAGCTGTCTCCCAGATAATATATTAAGACAGTGGAGATTATTATTGAGCTATGAAATTATGAAAAGTATTTATGCATCATCACCTTGCCTTGTCTAATATTAATAATAGCAGTGTTTGTCAGACAAATTCCATGTTCTGAGGACTACTGGAAAGTACCTTGCACAGATGCCATTTTATTTCTAACTACCATCAGGCAGTGTTAACACCTCCACTCTCACTGGAGAAAACCTTAGAAAAGGCACGCGGTTCGTCCACAGTTTCAGCGCCAGAGAGGAAAGGATAAAAGATGAAGTTAGGCTGTCTGATTACAAAACCTTGTTTGTCCTAGCGTGTCAATATTTCCTACATTAACGACCTGAAATTCAATTATTAATGCCACCAAAAACTCATACTTCATAAAAGCATGAAAATGAAAGCCATAAACCCTTTTACAAAAAATTGTAAGTACATAAAGTTAGTAAATAAAGTGCAATGGATGATTTGATTCATAGAAATACTGCAGCACAATGACCACCCTCAGGATACAGAGGACTGATATAAATGAAGCCAAATAGTTTTAATTCTTCATGATTGGCATATTTCATTTCTATCCTCATGGTTTTTATATAGTATATTATATGCCCAAATTTATTTCTTTTTTATTTCCTTCTCTTCTTCTTTCTCCTCCTCTTCCTCCTTGATCTTTTTCACCTCTTGTTTAAATACTCCTTTTCCTTCTTTCTTTCTTCTTATCCTTTTCCAAACACTTTAATATTGAAAGCTACTCTGAAAATTTCCCTCCTTTTTAAGATTGAACAACATTCCATCTGTGTATCAGATTTCATTTTCAACAGACATTTGTTTTGCCTCCACTTTGGCTATGGAGAAAAAGGCTGCTATGAACACAGGTACACAGATAATCGCTTCAAATCATGCTTACCAATTAATTTGGGGAGATGGTCAGAAGTGGAATTGATGGATGGTGAGTTAACTGAATTTCATAACCTTTGAGAAATCATCATAACACTTCTAACTGTGGCTATATAATTGTGCATTCCCAACAATAATGGACTTTGGTTTCTTCTTCTTCATGACTGTGCCAGCACTTCTTATTTTCTATTTCTATTTTGTTGCCACTTTTTATTTTTATTAATTACAGTTTATTCACTTTGTATCTCCCCTGTACCTTCCTCCTTCCCTCCCATTTCCACCACCCCCCCCCTTTTTTCCTATTGTGTCCCTTTCCCAGTCCACTGAAAAAGGCGGTCCTCCTCTCCTTCCCTCTGATCCTAGTCTATTATGTCTCATCAGGCATGGCTGCATTGTCTTCTTCTGTGGCCTGGTAAGGCTGCTTCCCCTTCAGGGAAGAGGTGATCAAAGAGCAGGCCAATCAGTTCATGTCAGAGACAGTCCTTGTCTCCATTACTATGGAGGCCACTTGGATACTGAACTGCCATAGGCTACCTCTGTGCAGGGGTTCCAGGCCATTTCCATGAGTGGTCCTTGGCTGGAGTATAAGTTTCAGAAAAGACCCCTGTGCCCAGACTTTTTGCATCTTTCGCTGTCCTTATGGAGCTCCTCTCCTATCCAAGTCTCACTATCTCCCACTTCTTTCATAAGATTCCCTGTACTTTGCCCAATGTTTGGTTATGAATCTCAATACCTGCCTCAATACCCTGCAGGGTAGAGTCTTTCAAAGGCCCTCTGTGGTAGGCTCCTGTCCTGTTCTCTGTTTTCTCCCTCCTCCGATGTCCATCTTCTTTTCCTTTTTCCTTTCTGAATGGGGATTGAGCATCTTAGACAGAGTCCTCCTTCTTGATTCACTTCCTTAGGTGTACATATTTTAGTATGTTTATGCTGTATTATATGTCTAGTATTCACTTATGAGTGAATATATACCCTGTGTGTCTTTCTGATTCTGGGATACCTCACTCAAGGATGATCTTTTCCAGTTCCTACAATTTGCCTGCAAATTTCATGATTTCCTTTTTTTTTTTTTTATCTTTAAGTAATATTGCATTGTGTAGATGTACCACAATTTCTGTATCCATTCCTCAACTGAGGGGCATCTGTGCTGTTTCCAGCTTCTGGCTATTACAAATAAAGCTGCTACAAATGTGGTTGAGCAGATGTCCTTGTATACTTGAGCGTCTTTTGGATATATGCCTAGGAGTGGTATAGCTAGATCTTGAGGTAGCACTATTCCTAGTTGTGTGAGAAAGTGCCAGACTAATTTCCAGAATGGTTGTACAAGTTTACATTCCCACCAGCAGTGGAGGAGGGTTCCCCTTTCTCCACATCCTCTCCAGCATGTGTTGTCACTTGAGTTATTCATCTTAGGCATTCTGACGTGTGTCAGATGAAATCTCAGGGTCATTTTGATTTGCATTTCCCTGATGACTAAGGACATTGAACATTTCTTTAAGTGTTTCTCTGCCATTTGATATTCCTCTATTGAGAATTCTCTGTTTAGCTCTGTACCCCATTTTTAAATTGGATTACTTTATTTGTTGCTGCTCAACTTCTTGAGTTCTTTATATATACGGGATATTAGCCCTCTGTCAGATATAAGGTTGGTGAAGAATCTTTCCCAATCTGTAGGCTGTTGTTTTGTTTTGATGACAGTGTTCTTTGCTTTACAGATGCTTTTCAGTTTCATAAGTTCCCATTTATTGATTGTTGCTCTTAGAGCCAGTGCTGTTGGTGTTCTGTTCAGAAAGTTGTCTCCTGTGCCAATGAATTCAAGGCTCTTCCCCACTTTTTCTTCTAACCGATTTAATTTGTCTGGTTTTAAGTTGAGATCTTTCCTTGGTGTGACCCTAACCAAGCAAGCTGTTGCCACTTTTAAACAATAATATCCCAATGAGTGTGAGGTTATAACTTATTTTTATACTTGATTTAGATTTCCTTAATGGTTAGTGATATTAGGGATCCTTTCATTTGGTTGTTAGTATATGTGTGCCCTCTATAGGGAAATGTCTATTCACATTCTTTGCCTATTTTCAGCCAAATTGTTTATTTTTTTTTAGGTTCACTTACTGGGTTAAAGACCCCAACTTCATCCTTGTTACAGCTTCCATTCCAGCCTCTAACCATCCCCCAGCAGACAGGAAAAACTGTACAATCTCACACAAAATGCCAAAGCACAGACCAGAACTGCAGTTCCATTTATTTACTCTTCTCGTATGAAATTTGAACACAAGAAAGTCCTAAATTTACAAATATTATATAGCAACATTTTAAGATAACCAAATCGTTTTACTTGGTTTAGACTCTTAAAGTTACATGACTTAATGTTAGTAAGACTGACATTCAAGCTAGAGTAGAGTTGAGATAGCACCTAATCCAATTCCGTCCTTTTGTAGATAAAAGAACATCAAAGGAGAGGAGGTGTCTGTTACTCAGATGACATTGCTATGGCCTGGCCTGAAATCATGCGCTGGGGGGCTGCCAGCCAGCATTTGTTTCCACTTTCTGCACTGTTTTCCCCAAGCCAAATGAAGCTGAGAACATTGCTTAAAATTTACTAAAATAGGAACTGAAGCACCAAAGTTTTCATTCAACTCTACCAGGATAGACTTAAGATTTTTAGTAAGTCACTTAGGGATTTTGATTTTCACTATTCTGCACCAATAAACAGGTGTAAAAATACCTTGTCTGATACGAGTTGTGCATGTGAGGATAAAGCATGCTAAAGCAATTTGAAAGTATATAGCTCTGTGCAAGTATAAGGTGGCATTGCAATTATTACTAGCAGCATGTAATTTTTGTGAAGATCTACATAAAAATGACTGGAAAGTCTGATAGTAAGAATAGCTTTGATTCTAAGCACTTAGGCCTACAAAGCAGCTCATTGTCAAGTCTTCAACAATTCTTCCCTTATTTTTTTTTTTTTTTTTTGTCAAGTCTTCAACAATTCTTCCCTTATTTTTTTTCTGGATTCTACTAATTTTTGTAGTAAGAAGAGCTATGTGAGAAGGATACTCAGACCAATCCAATCTAAATTCTTGTGATGTTGGGATAAGTGTCCTGCCAGGTTACCTTCCAACTAAAACATCTTCTAAGCTAGTAAGTGCTGCTCTGAACCATATTGCTGACACTGAGGCTGCCTTCACCACTGTTGTTTTGCAGACTTGGGAAAACAAATGAATAAAACCTCTGATTAAGGTACTAGAGAGATCACTCAGTGGATAAGAGTTAAGATATCACTAAGTGGTTAAGACCACTCACCTGCTCTTCTTACAGAGAATCTGGGTTTTGTTCCCAACAACCATAAGGCAGTTAACCACAGTCTGGAACTCCAATTCCAGGAAATCCAAGCCCCTCTTCTGGCTTTTTGCAGGAACTGTACTCATGTGGCATTTAGAGAAACATGCAGACAAAAACACACCTATACATAAAATAAAAATAAATATTTGAAGGAAAAACTCTTCTGTTTTTATATCCCGAATACTGAGGTGTCTGTCATTTGATATCATTTTCCCTCAAAGATCAACTCCTAAATGAAATAGTAGATTAGACATGTTTCTCATCTTCTCCCACAGCAGTAAAGCACCTTGTTGAGAAGCATCCACTGTGGAGATCTTTTGATTGTTGAGGGGGACCTTAGTTCTTTAAATATCCAGGTCTGTAGACTAATAATATATCTGTCACATTAGTTCCTATTGCATATAGCCACAGGCAGTACTGAGTGCAATAACCTGAGTTGGAGGCACAAATAAGTGAGTATCAAAGAACCAGATACTGAGAAGATGCAAAGTTTTTGTTTGCTCCCTTCCCCTTCCATATGGGGACTAGGACAGCCGGGTCTGCAGACAAAGCCATAGTTCTCCAAAAGTGAATGCTTCTTTATAGAATTCCTTGAGGAAGAGGAGAAGCCATCAATAGAGGGTTATTTTTCTCCCTCGTGAGACATGCATGATAAGACTGACACTGGGGGAAGAAGGCAAGCCGCCAAGCTGCAGACTCACCTTGAGCAGGGATGCTGCAGGAGACAGGGAGCAGGCAGATGGAAGCTTACCACATGATGTGAGCCTCTTGCTAGGAGGCTAAGGAATGTGGACTGTGGATAATGAGGTTTCTTTCTAGTCAGTGAGGGATGGCAGTTCTGCATCTCAGTTTTCAAAAACAGTTGGGTGAGAGTCATGTCTGGTTTTGTCCATGTTTTGTTAAAGGGAAGGTGTGCTTGACAGGGATGGGAGTATTCTTTAAAAGAGTACATTTGAATCCCAGATTGGAATACAGTCAGAGGCTTTTGCTGTTTATTTGGTTGTTTGTTTGGTTCATTTTGTGGGTTTTTGTTTTTGTTTTTGTTTGTGACGGAAACTCTTGTAGCTCAGGCTGGCCTCAAACTCACTATTTAGCCACCGCTGACTTTGAACTTTTGATTCACCTGTTTTTACACATCAAGTACAGGTATGTGGTATATGACTGACTGTAGAGAAAATTTTCAGTGTTTATGTTTGTGAATAACTTTTCTCTGTCTACCTCTTTACTAATGTGTGTGTTTAGTTCAGACTGCTTTCTATTTAGAAAACAAGCCATGCTAAAGTCTGCTTGAATTGAATCTTGTTCAAAATACTTGAATTTGCAATTGATTCATATGAATCTGGGCAGAGCAAAACAGGTTGCTAAGCACTTCCTCTATTTGCTCTAGCAAGGACGTCCAAATCTACTTTTCTGTCTCAGGTGGTGTTCACTATAAATGAAGGTTTCTCAGCCTCAGCACTGGAATATTTGTGGTTGTGTTATTCTTTGTTGGATATGTCCTATTAACCTCTGGATGCTTAGTAGCATCCTGCTCTGGACCCACTAGATGTCAATAGTACCTTTCCCCCTTCTTGTGACAACAAATCCATCTACAGAGATTGTCACATATGCCCTAGAGAAAAAAATCATCCCAGGCTGACAACACTGATCTAGCAGAAATGAAAGATGTATGCACACTAAATCATAAAACCTATTTTTTTAGGTGTGCATTGTCCTATACATATGTGTTAAGATACTCTACATAAGGATAACAAAAGAATAAAATATGTGACAAATAAAAAAAAAGTTAGACAAGGCTAAAGTGAGTATAAGAGCAGTATTTCAATATAATGTTGATGTTGGAACATGGAGACAGTTTCTTTGTCTGTTCTTGCAATGGGTTTGCTTAAAAATACCATCTTATGCAGATACTTTTATAAACAGCAGCAATTTAGTGATCATATCTGTAGAGATTAGGAAGATCAAGATGAAGAAAACAGCAAGTTCTGCCTTCAGTCCTATTAGAAAGTGTGACCTCCCAAGCTGACCAGTGCTGTGTCCTTCTGTGATCAAAGGGGCAGAGGAGAATGTAGCAATTGCTATCCAAAGCCACCACTATAAGGACAATCATGAGAGAGGAGTCTTTCTGAATGAAGCATCTGCTAAAGACCCCTCCAGTTAGTAATTCTCATACGGAAGTTTACATTTTAACATGGTGTTTGGAAGGGACCTTTGGAAGTAAATGGGAATTTAAAACAATTTTAACTGCAATGTCAACAGTTCTGCTGAAAAAGGTGGATGCCATAGGTAATCTCAGCAGAAAGCTAAAACTATGGGAAGAACCATATGAAAACACAAGAAAACAAAGACAAAAGTGTAGACTATTATCAAGGAACAAGCACATTCCTGAGGTCCACGCAACTAAGGGAGGAATCAGCGATCCTGGTGGCCCATCAGTCGAGACTGCCTGAGAAAGGAGCTTACCTCAGGTTTTTCCATTTACACTCAAGCTTCCATGCTAAGTAGCAGTGTACATTTTCATAATGATTTTATTTTTCTGCAGTTTCTGTGGTGAAACAGCTTTCACGGCTCCACTTCCCTCTAAAGCATTTTTAAAATATGTTAGGTGGTTGAAATATTTTTATTTTATATCTTAATATTCTTTTTTTAGCTTATCACTAGACTTAACTGATAAAAACATAGGCTCAAAATTTTAAAGACCTTTGTTCACTATCTTTAAATTTTTCATCATTGCTCATGGTAGAACTTCAGTTGTTCCCAGTTTCCGTTATGGTAAGCTGATTCCTTTTTTTTTTTTTTTTAAATACTTCCAACTGTTTTTGTTTTTCCTCTGTGCAGAGTTTATTTTAAACTAATAAGGCATAGGTGGCTTTGTCTGCTAACTCAAAAATCATTTTAATTTAATATGAGTACTAATTTCTTGCACACAAGGAATTTTCTATGATTTCACAAATCTTTGTTTATTATTTATTTTGTCTGTTCATTCTGTATTGCCTTCTAATGGACTATCTCTAAAATGCCAATATAAATCTTGAGTATCTTCACATAATTGTTTCATGTTAATGTCAAATAACTCTTTATTTGTAGTATGTCTGCTAGCTTTCATTTTCAAGATCTCAAAGTTTCCCAAAGGCATATTTGGTCCACTGTTCGGTTGGTTGATTAAATTCAGTAATTTACCAATCATTTTAAACATTTCAAGTGTTGTTTTTTGTCTAATCTACAGATACCTACTTCTGTATTTTTCCTCACTTATAGTTGTATTTTATGACATTATAGATGAAAATTCTATTGAATTTTTTAAAATCCATTAATAAGAAAGATTGGAAGGTTTTTTTGTTTTTTTAAGTTAAAAGTAGATTTAATTTTCATACAATATATTCTGTTTAAGGTTTCCTCTTGCCAAACTCCTGCTAAATCCTTCCCATCATCCCACTCACCCAAATCCACACCCTTCCTTCTCTCACTTATAGAATACAAACAGGCATCTAAAAAATAATAAAACAATTAAGCCAGAATAGTATAAAAAATAAAAATAAAAGAAAGAATATAAAGCCACAGAAAGAGCACAAGAAAAAAATACAGATACAGAGATACATGTACACACAGAAAGCCCATGGGGGGGGGGGTTGGATACCATATAATATAAGCAAAGATCTGTAAGGTTAGAAGGAGGAAGAAGGAGGAGAAAGCCTAGATAGAGCACTAGGAAACCAATAAATAGATGATAGATAGATAGATAGATAGATAGATAGATAGATAGATAGATAGATAGATAGGTACTAACGCCGCTGAGTTAGTTAATTTTGTGTTGACCACCTAGTGCTAGACATGGGAAACTGTGCTTAAGTGTGGTTTGTACACTCAGTGAACCTCCTTTGAAGAAAATTGTACTTTTCTTTGGGAGCTGTTGTCAGCTGAAGATAGATTCCAGCTTACTACTTTCCCTTTGACCACTGGGACGCCGTCTGGTTTAGAGCTCTGGAGTCCCTTGCATACTGCCACAATCTCTGAGTAGATATGTGTGTCAATACCGTTGTGTCAAGAAGGGACTGTTTCCTTGGCGTCTTCCACCCTGGCTAGATGGAATATCTTACAATCTTTCTGCCTTCTCTTCCACAGAGTGCCCTGAGCCCCCAGAGAAGGGATTTGATGAAAACATCTAGTTTAGGACTGAGTGTTTCAGTGTCTTTCACTCTCTGCATACGTGGGTCTCTTTTTTTTTTTCACACCTACTGTAGGACAAAACTTCTCTTATGATGGCCAAGCAAGGTACTGTTCTATGGGTATAGAACACCATCTTTATGGTCATTTTATTACAATGTTTCTTTAGTAGAACAGTAATGTTGGGTTTTCCCTGAGTTCCATGGCCTCTATCTAGTCATGAATTACTGACCACCTGAGCAGTACTGGCCATGAGTTCTATCTCATGGAGTGGGCCTTAATTTCACGTAGAAAGTGGTTCATTGCTCTCACAACATGTCTGCCACTTTGGATTACCAGCGTGTCTTGCAAGCAGAGGATGATTCAAGGTTTTGTAGCTGGGTTAGTATATACCTTTCTCTTCTGGTAATGTGCAAAGTATCTTCTAGTGCCATGAACATTAGTCATCTGGGTGAAGGCTCCAGGTAGGCTTGACTTCTTCATGTTCAATGAATTATGTAGATGTTGTCTTCAGCAACAGGGCCCTATCATCAGTTTATGGAGAGCAACCAGCAGTCCTGACAATAGCCTGGGTTGTTTGGGGGAGGGGAATTTCCACAGAGCCTCTTTAGCAAAAAGCTCAATTAGATGCACCCCATGCCTGCACTGGAGGATTTATTTGGTAGCAAGAGGTGTCTAGTTGTATTTTTTTCTCCCTGTTATTTGGTGATTTATTTAGATTTCTTTCATATATGTATATGGTTTAAGAAGGTTCTACTATAGTAGTTTCTATATAAACACTTAAGTGGACCTTACTTTTTGTTGTCCATTCCCATTTTTCAACCCCGAATTCCCTCTTTCCTATCTCTCCTCATTTAATCCTCCCATTCCAGGTGCCTCATCAATAATCATCTATTCTATTTCCACTTCCTAGGAAGATCCTTCTTTCCCCCAGCACATTACTCTATTCTATTTAGCTCCATCCACTTGCCTGAAAATTTTATGATTTAATTTTCTTAACAGCTGAGCAGTATCACATTGTATAAATGCACCATATTTCCTTTATCCAGGCATCCACTGATAGACATCTAGGCTATTTCCAATTTGTAGCTATTATGAATAGAGCAGCAGTGAACATGCTTGAGCAAATGTCTTTTTAGTAGGATGTAGTCCTTTGGGTACATGTCCAAGAGCAGTATAACTGAATTGTAAGGCTTATCAATTCTCAGCTTCCTTAGGAACTGCCTCACTAGTGTCCATAGTGACTTTACAGGTTAATTCTTCCACCAGCAATGGAGGAATATTTCCTTATTCCGAATTCTCACCTGATGAGCTGCCATTTGTTCTATTAATCATGGTCATTCTTACTGGTATACAATGAACTCTCAAAGTAGTTTTGATTTGCAATTTCCTGGTGACTAAGGATGTTGAATATTTCTTTAAGTGATTCTCATCCATTTGCATTTCCCCATTTGAGAACACTCTGTGTGGATCTGTATCTCATTTTTAATTTGACCATTTGTTTTCTTGATGCTTAGCCTATTTATTTATTTATTTTTGTTTTAGTTCTTTATCCAATTTAGATCTCAGGCCTCTATCTGATATGTTGTTGGTGAAAAAAAATTCCCATTCTGTAGACTGCCATTTTGTCCCAAATGAGGGTCTCCTTTGGACTTTTAAGTGTCATAGGTCTCATTTATTAACTGCTTTTTAAAAATAATTTTATTTATTACAATTTATTCACTTTGTATCCCAGCTGTAGTCCCCTCCTTCATCCCCTCCCAATCCCGCCCTCCCACCATCATCTTCCTACTCCCATGTCCTTTCCCCAATACACTGATAGGGGAGGTCCTCTTCCCCTTCCATCTGACCCTAGCCTATCAGGTATCATCAGGACTGGCTGCTTTGTCTTCCTCTGGGGCCTGGTAAGGCTGCCCTATTCCCACCCCTGTCTGAGGAAGGTGATCAAAGATCCAGCCACTGAATTCATGTCAGAGACAGCACTTGTTTCCATTACTAGGGAACCCACTTGGAGACTGAGCTGCCATGGGCTACCTCTAGGTTATTGCCACGCATGGTCCTTAGAGTATCAGTCTCAGAAAAGACCCTGTGCCCAGATTTTTTGGTTCTGTTGCTCTTGTAGAACCACAGTCCTCTCCAGGTCTTTCTATCTCCTTCTTCTTTCATAAGATTTCCTGTACTCTGTCCAAATTTCCTCTATGGGTCTCAGCATCTGCTTTAATACCCTACTGGGTAAAGTCTTTCAGAGTTGGCTTCTGTCTTGTTCCTTTTCACCCTCTTTTGATGCCTATCCCATTTGCCTTTCTGAATGAGGCTTGAGCATCTTACCTGGGGTCTTCTTTCTTCCTTCACATTTCTTAACTGTTGATCTTAGTGCCCATGCTAATGATACTCTCTTCAGTAAGTCTTCCTATGACACTGATTTCAAGGCTATTCCTCACTTTCTCTTCTCTCAGGTTCAGTGTATAGTCTCTTATGTTGAGTTCTAGATCCACTTGGACTTGAGTTTTGTGTAAGGTCGTAAGTATGGAACTATGTGGATTCATACATGCAGACATCCAATTTGACCAGCAACATTTGTTGAAGATACTGTCTTTTTTCAGGATGTATGTATGGCTTCTGTATCAAATCACAGGTGCCAATGGGTGTGTGGATTTATGTCTGGGTCTTCAATTTAATTCTTTGTCTGATTAATTTATTTTCTATGAGGTTATTTATTCTCTATAACACATTTTTAATTTTTTCAGTTATGTATTTTGGTTTTGATTGTGATTGTTCAGTTATAAGCTTCCTAATTAAAGTGTTTATTGAAGCAGGACCATCTCCACCAAGAGCAGATTTTGAATGGAGTAATAAAATCCTGGTACTTTTCCCATGATCTTTTGGCAATGAAATTGAGACCAGTGGGTTGGTGGTGCCCAACAAATGAAAGTGAAACTGGTGGGTTGCTTTTGCCTGTGCCTCATCTTGTCAACAGTCTTGCCTACTCTGAGCTGCCCTAGACTCGCTGTTCTGGTATAGTTCAAATCCTTAGCTACTCCTTCCCCTCTACTTCTATCTCTGTACGAATACAGTTCTGGTGTAACTCAAACCCTGCTCTTTTCTTCAAGTATTTGCTCACAGTCACTATTTAATAAATGTAAACCAGGAATGAATTTCCTATCCCATGAATTAAGAATGGGGCATATCATGTTTCTATTAACTTGAGCTTGTATCTCTCTTATATCTTACAGTGTAATTTTACTTGCGATTATTCGTGTGTTAATTAAGTACATCTACTTAAAAAAATTTTAATATGTCTTAATGCTTCATTTATTAACAAGTCAAAACCATTTACAAATCCAATCCGTTTACATTTTAAAGTGAGTATTTTCTTTTTAAAAATTTTAAATTAATTAATTAATTTTACTAATTACAGTTTATTCACTTTGTATCCTAGCTGTAGCCTTCTCCCTTATTCCCTCCCAATACCATCCTCCCTCTTCTCCTCCCATGCCCTTCCCCCAGTCCACTGATAGGGGAGTCCTCCTCTCTTTCCATCTGACCCTAGCCTATCAGATCTCATCAGGACTGTCTGCATTTTCTTCCTCTGTGGCCTGGTAAGGCTGCGTATTCCCTGATTCAACAGGGGGATGTGATCAAAGAGCCAGCCAGCCACTGAGTTCATGTCAGAGACAGTCCCTGTTTCCCTTACTAGGGTACACACTTGGACACTGAGCTGCCATGGGTTACATCTGTGCATGGGTTCGAGGTTATCTCTATGCATGGTCTTTGGTTGGAGTTTCAGTCTCAGAAACAACCCCTGGGCCAGATTTTTTGATTATGTTGCTTTCCTTGTGGAGTTCCTGTCCCCTCCAGGTCTATCTCCCCCTTCTTTCATAGGATTCCCTTCACTCTACCCAAAGTTTGGCTATGGGTATCAGCATCTGCTTAAAAACCCTGCTGGATAGAGGGTTTTGCTTTTCTGAATGAGGATTGAGCATCTTACCCAGGGTCCTTCCTTATTGCTTAGCTTCTTTAGATGCACAGATTTTAGTATGATTATCCTATATTATATGTCTAATATCCACTTATAAATGAGTATATACCATGTGTGTCTTTCTGTTTCTGGGATACCTCACTCAGGATGATCTTTTCCAGTTCCCACCATTTGCCTGCAAATTTCATGATTTCCTTGTTTTTAATTGCTTAGTAGTGTTCCATTAGTTTTAAGTGCCTTAAAAATATATGGAGCTGTGATATTAATTCTTTTTCAGAGCTGATATACTTTATTGTCATCATTTTACTTTTTCACATTTCTAAAAAGACTTAGCAGAGAAGACAGATTCATGTACTTAGTCACCATCTGGTTTTGCTGCTACATGGAATTTCTATCCTTTCCTTGTTGTTTTAAGAATTATTCTCAGTGTTGACAGTACCGTGGAGTGTGCTTATAAAATATTAATGCCTGAGCCTCAGTCAAAAGGACAATGATTTATTTAGTCTGAGATGGAATCCAGACCTCAGTACTGTTTAAAGCTCCCTGGGTGATTGTTATGTGGCATCAGCTTGAAAACGATTCTGGAAATGTATGAGTACTTAAACAGAGGAGTCACCTCTCAGATTTCAGTGTCTCTAAAAATACTCAAAGAACATCCTGAAGCTCCACAGGCATTGAGTAAGAGGACTTGGAAGGTAAAGAATCTTCTGCCAAGCTGGGCAACCTGATTTCTATTCCCAGAACACATGTGGCTGAAGGAGGAAACAAAATCCAGAAAATTGTTCTCTGACCTCTGTCTGGCTGCTGTTGCTCATGTACCCATCCATCTTCATCCTTATCCCCTACCACACAGAGAGAAGGAGATAATTGTTTTAAGATTAAAAAAAAATAGAATATATTGTTTGTACTTGAAATTTCTGTGTGGAGTTGGGAAACCTTGTTATGGATCAAGTTGAGTGTTTCTCAAGTGCTCATATTATCACAAATATTACTAGGGGTTCTTTTAATGGAGACTGCAGGTAGATGAGAAGCAACTGACCTGAGATTAGGAATATCATATGAGTCAAAACAAGTATGCTGATGACTTATATGACTTATAGCTCTATGCTTTCAAAGCCAGGGGCTTATGCTAGTGACTGAAAATAGAGTCATATGATTCACGACTCAGAGGCTCTCAGAGGCTCAACACCTAGTGTCAAGATGTAAAACTGTGACCCTATTGGGCTCTTTAACTCTGATAGCTCTCTCGGAGTCCCGGTGACTGGGGTGTGCAGACAGTCTCCACCCTAACCTTTCATTTCTTCTCAGCTTCCTTCCTTCTACAATTTTAAGTTTCTCTGCCATTTCTTGCCTTGTTCTTTGTAGTGTCTCATTTGGCAGTTGCTATGCTCCAAATCTCTCTGAACTTCTTCAGTCATTTCATAGCTGCTGTTGTCATTGCTGAAGTCCCTGCAATTTGTCTGTTTTTAACAAAACAAACTCATCCTGCTCTAGTCATGACAAAGACTGCAAATTACCTATTTGGTCTAAAGTTGAAGCATCAGGGACAAGTATCATACACAAACCTCCTAGAATAATTAAAAATTAAAGGCAAGCATCCTGCTTAAGGAGCCGAAAGTGGGCAACACATAACTGCATGAACCTGAATTCTATTAGTCACAGGCAGAAATGTCCCGGTCCCTACTTCCACCAATCCCAAATCGTACAAGTGTGCACCTCTCAAGTCTTTTACATGAACCTTTTAGGTGAGACAATCGTAAACTTCCTATACTCTAAATCACAGGTTTTGCTCAGGCACTCCTCCTCTTGAACCCACTGAGAATAACTCCTGAATGGTAGCATCCCCTGGAGTTCCCTGAGGTTTGTGCACAGCACAGATTGTCTAAGGTGGCTGTGACTGGAGCTCAGGAGAAGCGGTTTCAGCAGCAGCCATGTGTAACATGCTCTTTGCTGCTGTAGTACAGTTTCTCCTAGGAATCTGTGAACTAGTGAAGCAGACAGAATCTTAGAACTGAAGTGAACTTTTCTGTAGAACTAAAATGCATGTGTGAGTCTCGGATGATTTCACAGGCCACGGTGAGGGCTCTTCCTTCCATTCTGGCCATGATGACTTGGCATAAAAATTAAATGCTTTTGAACAGACTGTCAAGTGAAAAGATAAAATATAATGAATTTAATAAAAATGCAGAAAAACAGTGTTTAATTCCTGCTGTCTCAAGTAAGTAATTCCATGAACTAATTTTTGCCTATAGAAATTTTAATCACAGGAGGATAAAAATAGAAAAAATAAATATGCTTTAACTTAAATAGAAATTATTCTTCACTGTTTATATCATCATTATGAAAGATGGAATCTATCTTATCCTTTATAACACATGCATTCGTATTCCATAAAAATATGTGTAGGCCTTTTAAATCGTAATCTAATTAACATAATAGTGCATCCAATTTACTAACTCTTAATTATATATTACAGAAGCAATAGAGGTTTTGTTTGGTTTACTTTTTGTTTTGTTTTGTTTGCTAAAAATGTCCTATAGACAGAAATTAAATTGTTTGGAAACTATATAATTAAGATATAAGAACCTAAATATCAATTAAATAATATATGAGACAAAAGCAAGTGATTATAGTTTTCTGTGAGATATATAAATTCTTATGTGGAAATTTTCTATACATTAAAGTAAAAAATTAAGGTGGCTCTCATTTGCAACGTAATACGCAGATAAAATCAATGTATCAGAAGATGATAGTGATAAAAGACTGCTACCAAAACACATGAGGGAAAACATGCTATGATTTCCAAGGATAGCTCATGCTAATGATGTAAATACTCCTTTGCAAGATAAATGGAACAGAAAACAGTCATTCATTGGCCAACAAATATGTGTCAAATGACTGCTAGCTGAATAGATGTGGGAGGTACAACTGAGCATTAACACTGAGCTCTGCCCTACGTGGCAGGAGTTGGTCCAAGAGAATATTCACATGTGGATTCAACAATTACATGTTAAGTGATTAATATAAGTTGTGATAAGTTCTATGAAGAATCAGATACTCTGAAAACCTAGATCCAGTTGGTTTATAAAGCAAGGACTCTGTAAAACATATCTATACATTTGGTAAAAGATAAAAATTAGTAAAAAAAATTTACATTCATCAATATCTATGAACACATTTCAGCAACAACAAAACTTCCCAGCTTAATGGAATGAAGGTGAAAAAAAAAAAAAAACAATTAAAGATTGTATAGAACATTACCAGGATAAACTATGGTTAATGTTTGTTGGTATGGAAATGGTGAGGGATCCTGCAGTTCATTTCTCTAGAATTTCTGTACCCAAAGTTAAGCCTTTTTAGACATATTTCAATTCAAAGAAGGAAACAGAGATTGAAAAAGATGTGACTGAAAAGCTTGTCATCATTTTAAGTAGGAACCATGAACATCAAGGAGGAAGACAAAAACCTCTGGCTGATCATGGTGTTAACTGGACTAATGTATGTCTAATAAAGAACATAAAGCTTGATTCAACTATGGAAATCTTTGTCCCAGAGTAGTAACAGATGCAAAGCACGAAACTCTATCATTAATATTGTAATAATAAACCAGTTTAATTTCTGGTAGGATTTGTCAGCATGAGCTGTATGTTCACTTCTAACACAAAGACATCACGAAACTTACTAAAACTCAAGCTTTTGGTTGTACTAACGTCTAAGACAGAAATTTAGTATTGAAAATATTCTGTGAAATATACTTTCTCAGCTCATTTCTAGAATCCAAAAGAAATCAATGGAGAGTTCCCATCATGAGATATGTGAATTGTCTGAACTTTAAAAATACGTAATTCATGTAGAAATATTTATTTTAGGTTTTTCTTAACCAGATTCTTTAAACATCCAGCATTTCATTCTGTGGTTCTCAAGACAGTGAAAAAATGTCATTCTTATTCTAAGATATAAACCTTCACTGCTTAAATTATTAAAAGCCTAAGACACGGACTCTAAGAAAGCTGCATCTGTTATCACCCACAGCTAACAAAAAAGAAAACCTCACATCACTCTGTCGTGGGTTCTTTACACGCTTACAGGCCTTATTCCCAACCCTATTTACCATTTTCAAAGGTATGGGGTTTTGATGTGCAATTACACAGTAAATAACAGAGCTCTTCCTATTTAGAATAAATAAGTCTGATCTATGGAATTCATAAGCTATATTTATATGATGTGCTTTAATCCCAGCTCAATAAGCAGAGTGGAAACGCATTTCAATGCTGAGATTTTTATACATTCAAATGCAAGAAAATACAAAGTTTATAAGAGCATTTAAATGAATTCAAAAGCACAGAGTGAACATTACTAGAAACTCAACAGATTTGATAATACCCTAGCACAGAGAACAGGAAACAAATTCAAAGCTTTCCTATTAATTAAAATAAATTATATTATAATTGGTATTTATAATGTAGAAATAACTACTGTGTTGTAATTTTAAATAAATGTATTTCATAACTACCTATATAAGTTCAAAATTTAAATAAACTGAATGACTCAGACATATTACAAATATTTTCAAAATTATTTAGAGATCTACAATAAATTCTCAATGAATCCTGATATTCAGGCATAAATATAATGTTGAAAATGGAGAGGAGTAACTTCCATAAGATTCTATTAATCCTATCTTCTTATTCTAATGAAAGAAAATCTAAAACATATGCTACTCTCCCTTCCAGAAAAGCTGATAAATTAACCTTAAAATGCAGGTTGAAAGAATACACCTTGACTTTTCCTCTAAACTTATGTCTAATAAAATTTTTCTGGGAATCTCAAAATGTAATCCATTAATCAATTATAATTGTGGTTTGAAAATATGAAATCATCAGTTGTTAAGTTGGAATGAAAAATTAAATCAAACAGTTCACCTAATATAACACAGAGTGAATTAAAAGGGGATAAGCCTGAAATATTCTGATATTAAAATCTTATTAAAAAAGAAAGGCCACTAGAATCAGTAAATTAAAATGCTCAAACAGAAACATTCTTGTTGGAAACTATCAGTATACACATAGCGATGCAAAATAGAAAACATTCAGATGGAAATTTATAGATTTCGATGGCTTACAAAGAAAAATAAAGCCCAGAGAGATATCAGTGATCAGGAGCTTCTTCTATTCCCAAAATGGAGTGGAATTTAGTTCTCAGCATACACATAGACCTGTAACTCAAGCTCAGGTTATACAACTGTTTTCCAGCTTCTCTGAGTGCCCACATGCATGTATATACACAAAGAAACACCAACTCATTTCAGAAAGTAAATGTCACAAAATTAAAATGATTAAATTATGGAATTACAAAGCTTCTGACTCAAAAACATTTAAAGTTAAAAATAAAACGCAAAAATACAGTTTAAAAATGGCAGCTAAAAAGCATAAATTGATGAATTGAAAACAACAAAATTCATAATGACTCTAAGACTTGCTAAATGCCAATCAATATTTTTAGAAAAAGTTGTCATCAGAATGTATCCAAAAAGCTCATATTAGTGTAAGGAGACAGGGGCAGCAAACGGTGGCTCATAAGAGGGAAAGAAGGAGAACTCTCCCACATAGTTTTTTTCGTTTTTGGTATCCTAATAAGCACTGAGAGAGAGAGAGTGAGAGAACCTGGCTAAATAAGCCTGAAGAACTCCATGACAGGCTTCATTTTCTTCCTAGACAGAACAGGTCTAAGAATTATAGGAAAAGACACCTAAATGAACATCAGTACAAAGTCCCAATTTATTTCTAATATCAGAGATCAGACCTCTACTCTTGCCTGATGCGTCTAAAACAAAAAGGGGGAACTGTAGAGAGCTGCAGAATGCTGTGCCTTAAAGATGGAGCTGGTTTCCGCCTTCCACCTTCCCGATGGTGAGTGCTCTCTGTCACGAACAACTCCACATTTGGCTAAGGCCGAGAATCAGGCTTGCTTCCATGTATGTGGACCTATCTGCATTGCCCCCGTGGCACGCCTGGGTTGGCTACCCAGAGGCTATTTAAGCTGTGGGCTGGCTTTCCCCAGGGTCCGAGGATTGTTCAAGGTTTCTGAATAAACTGCATTGAAAAAAAAAATGCATGATGCTTAGCCAACATTATCCCATACCTAAAAGCACTAACATTAGAGTAACTATGGCTTCCTACTGTTATTTCCCACCAATGTCTTCTTCCAACTCTCGTAAAATGCCTAGAAGTCTCCTATAATTGTCCTAAACCTGCAGTAACCTTGATTCCAGGAGCAGCAAAACCTCAAGGACAATCACTCCATGATAACATGTCCACCAAGTGGGAACATCCAGATAAGGGGTCTTTTATGAGACTTTCTCTAACCAAGGACCATACATGGATATAACCCAAAATCCCTGCTCAGATGTAGCCCATGGCAGCTCAGTATCCAAGGGGTACCCTAGTAAAGGGAACATGGACTGTCTCTGATATGAACTCAGTGGCTGGCTCTTTGACCTTCCCACCCCACATGGGAGGAGCAGCCTAGCTAGGCCAGAGAGGAGGACATTGTAGTCAGTCCTGATGAGACCTGATAAGCTAGGGTCAGATGGCAGGGAGGAGGACCTCTGCTATCAGTGGACTTAAAGAGGGTTAGGGAGGAGATGAGAGAGGGAGGGTGAGATTGGGAGGGAATGAGAGAGGGGACTATAGCTTGGAAACAAAGTAAATAAACTGTAATTAATATAAAGATAATGATTTTGGGGTGTAAAATATTCTTCACAACAAAGTTTTTATTTCTCCTGTTCCAATTAAAAATTAGATGCATGTCTTTTTACACAGAAATAATAAATAAGTTACAAAAAAAAAAAAACCAACACAGAAAAAGGGCAACCAATCAGTAACAGTCAAGGTATCCGGCCTTGTAAAGCACCTAAGTCCTGACCAAAGTCAACTATCCTCCATGTACCCATCAGTCCTGATCAGAATCACATTACCTCCATGGTTATCAGCCAATCCCAATCGAGGTCACATAGCGACAGTAGCCTTGGGTTGAGGTTGTAACTGTGAGAACCTCATAGAAATGCTGGGAACAAACCATCAGAAATGTATGAGACTCCCTTCTTGTAAATATGACAGCAGGAACTTTCACATTTTCCATCTAGAACACTCATGGTCTCAGAAACTTCATGAAAATCACCATTTTTGTTACTACCAGTTTTTGTTTGTTTGTTTGTTTGTTTTCCCTGTAAATACCTGCTCAAGTTCACATGGCTTTTCTGAGATTATCTGTGTTCAGTGGTCTTTCTGATTTCAGGGTAGGTTGTTCTGCAGCCTGAGTTTTAGAGTACATTAAAATGACAAGACAATCAACAAATTGGTTGGAACCCTTTTCTCTACCCAGATTGTAATGGTGGGCAGATGAGAAACAAGTCTATTTTATGTTGGTCAGTGTAGGCCCTTGAGTATCTAGAGCCTAGGAACTGGAGTAAGGAGGGCCCAGAGACTTGCCGCACTTCTCAATGAGTGTAGAAACCCATTGTTCCAGGCTTTAGAAGCCAAAGACCAGCCATTGAGCACATGTCAGAAACAGTTCCTGTTCCCCTTACTAGGACCCACTTGGATACTGAGATGCCATGGGCTACATCCAAGCAGGGCTTCTAAGTTATATCCATGCATGTCAGTCCTGAAGAGACCTGATAAACTAGAGTCAGATGGAAGGGGAGGAGGACCTCCCCACTTAGAGAGGGGCAGGGAGAAGATGAGAAAGGGAGGGTGGGAATGGGAGGGACTGAGAAAGGGGGCTACAGCTGGGATACAAAGTAAATAAACTGTAATTAATATAAAAAATACAAATTTAATTAAAAAAAGAAGCCAAAGACCTATAACGAGGCACTTGGTGTGTAAGTCTATCTATCATTCTGGACTTTAATCATCTGCTTTGCCAGCAATTAGCTGACATAATAATAAGACTTTGTTTCCAGCAACAGTAAGGAGTGGAGGCAGGTCAGGTGGCTGAAAGAGTTAGAACCTTCCAGGATTGACTCTAACATAGGCATTGGATGCCAAGAGCCTCAGCCTTTAGTGACAAGTGTTAAGGTTCTTGGACCCAGAATATAAAGATCTGAACTTCAGTACAGCTAGAGTTGTAGTTATCAAACTCTGGGCCTTAAAACTTTCTATAATTACTGTAACAAATCCATGGCCAACTTTGCTCTGAATGGGGGAAAACTGAAAGAGTTTTTCTCTAAATTTGAGATGTGCATGTCCATTCTCTCTGCTATTATTAATTGTAGTGCTAGAAATTTTAGGCAGAAAAGTTAATCAAGAAATGGGAAGCATACAGTCAATAGGGGTGTAAAATAAATTAATCAGGAAAGAAATCCCGTATATAATCATCAAAAAATACTCAAAAAAAAAAAAACTAGAAATGAGCCTGTTTCTCACCCTGCACAAAATTCACTTTAAAGTACTTCAGTGGAAGGGATCCTCATCAACCCTACAACTAAAAGAAGGCTAATATCCAGAATATATAAAGAACTCAAGAAATTAAACACCAACAAACCAAAATAATCCAATTTACAAAATGGGGTACAGAGCTGAACAAAAATTTCTCAACAAAGGAATATCAAATGGCAGAAAAACACTTAAAAAATATTCAGTGTCCTTAGTCATCAGGGAAATGCAAATCAAAATGACTCTGAGATTTCAACTTACACCCATCAAATTGGCTAAGATCAAAAACTCAAGTGACAACACATGCTGGAGAGGATGTGGAGAAAGGGGAACCTTCCTCCATTGCTGGTGGGAGTGCAAACTTGTACAACCACTTTGGAAATCAATCTGTGCTTTCTCAGGAAATTGGGAATAGTGCTGCCTCAAGACCCAGCTATAGTACTCCTGGACATATATCCAAATGATGCTCGTAGTGTGATGGCTGTGGAGCTGATAAAAGCATCATCCATGCATCCACTGGTGCTGCCAAGGTTGTGGGCAAGGTCAAACCAGAGTTGAATGGGAAGCTCACTGGCATGGCCTTCCTGTTCCTACCCCCAACATGTCTGTCGTGGATGTGACATGCTGACTGCAGAAGCCTGCCAGATGTAATGACATCAAGAAGGTAGTGAAGCAAGCATCTGAGGGCTCACTAAAGGGCATCCTGGGCTATACTGAAGTCCAGATTGTCTCCTGTGATTTCAACAGTGACTCTTCCACCTTTGATGCTGAAGCTGGCATTGTCCTCAATGACAACTTTGCAAATTTCCTGGTATGACAATGAATTCGGCCACAGCAACCGGGTGGTGGACCTCATGGCCTACATGGTCTCCAAGGAGTAAGAAGACTTGGACCATCCACCCCAGCAAAAACATGAAAGCAAGAGAGAGGCTCTCAGCTGTTGAGGAGTTCCTGCCCCAACTCAGCTCCTGACACTGAGCATCTCCCTCACAGTTTCCATCCCAGACCTCCAGAATAGCAGGAAAGATCCAGGGAGCCCAACTGTCTTGAATACCATCAAGAAAGCTCACTGCACCCCGCAAACAAACAAATAAAAACAAAACACAAGTAAATCATGAAATCTGAAGATTTGATGGAAATGATGGAACTAGAGAAGATCATCCTGAGTGAGGTAATCCAGAAGCAGAAACACACATATAGTCGATACTCATTTATAAGTGGATATTAGACATATATTATAGGATAAACATACTAAAATCTACAGCTCTAAGGAAGCTAAACAACAAGGAGAAACTTAGGATGATGCTTAATTCTCATTAAGAAGGGAAAACAGAATAGACACCAGAAGCAATAGAAGAGAGGGTACAGGATAGGAGCTTACCACAGATGTCCTCTGAAAGACTCAAACCAGCAGGGGGGATTGAAGCAGATGCAGAGACTCACAGCCAAATTTTGGAAAGAGAGCAGGGAGTCTTATGGAAGAAGGGGATATAAAAGGATCCAGAGATGATAGGAGCCCTACAAGGAAACCAACAAAGCAAAACAAAGAAACAAACAAACAAACAACAACAACAAAAAAAAACCTGGGCCCAGGGGGACTGCGAAGGCTGATGCATCAAACAAAACATATGCATAGAGAGTACCTAGACCCCTGCTCAGATGTAGCCCATAGACAGCTCAGTCTCCATGCGGGTGTCCTAGTGAAGGGAGAAGAGACAGTCTCTGACTTGAAATCTGTTGCCTGCTTCTTAACACTTCTCCCTGGCAGGGCAACTGAGCCAGCCCACAGAGGTAGAGAATCCAGGAAGTCCTAATGAGACCTGATAGGCTAGTGACAGACAGTAGGGGAGGAGAACTTCCCCTATCAGTAGATGAGGGGAGAGGGATAGGGGAAGAAGGGTGGGACTGGGAGGACATGAGGAAGGGGGATACAACCGGATTACAAAGTGAATAAATTGTTAATGATGATGATGATGATGATGATGTACACCAGTGACTTTAATTTAAAACCTGAAAGTGCTGCAGAAAAATGTTAAGTAATGCACTTCAAAATATAACTATTGGCAAGGACTGTGTGTATAAACTGTTACAATAATAACTGTCAGTCATTGTATCAATACCTTCAGAGTTCATCTCTTCCTTTCTAGCACTTGTTCTGCTCAGGCTCTTACTGCTGGTTTTATTTTGTTCTTTCATTTTCTTTAGTTTTATTCAGTTTTTCTATTTTCTTAGAGGACTAAGAATCCAAATTCTGGGTCTTCTTGCAGATTAACAAGTTCATAAAGGTTATACATAACTTTGAGTTTTGGAATATCGAGTCTATGCTAGACCGCAATCTTTAAGCTAGTGTTCTCTGGTTTCTCTCAAAAAGCAAAGAGGCCAGGTTTACTAGGCAATTTACAAACAGTGCTTGAGCCCCACCCCCCCCCTGATGTTAGTGGGCATTGCCAAGTCTAAGATTATATTAAAATTAAGCTGAATTTCTAGCTGTGCTGTGAACCTCAAGCCAACTTAAGAAGACACATTGATACACTATCAATGACATAAGCAAACCCCTTCCCATCTTGGGGTTCACCGCAGGAGTTTTGAGAATCAGAGCAGAGCTGCTCTTTCTTAGTGATTGATTACTCATCTACTTTCTGACCCTTTGTATTTGCAGGCTATTTGAGGACTCCGTGGAGAAGTATAAAGATGCCTTGCTTGTTCCTGTGTACAAATCCAGCTCTCTCTCGCTTAACCTCACTCTTTTCCCTGTTATGCCCTGGTTTCCCCCTGGTTTAAAATTTGGTTACCTCAATTTCGAAGCAGAAGTTTAAATTTTATGTTTCTTTTTAATTTTTTCAACTGATTTCTCTTTCTTGTCTCTATTTTTTGTCTAAAAAAAATTCACATGCTTCTTGTGTACAAACAAACATTGTTATCACAATCAGGTCTCTGAACTGAGAACTCTGGAAATCTAGTACTGTCTTCAAAATATATATATATTTTTTTTCTTCTCAATGCAGTTTATTCAGGAACCATGAACAATCTTCTTACCCTGGAGAAAGCCAGCCCACAGCTTAAATAGCCTCTGGGTAGCCAACCCCAGCATGCCACGTGGGCAATGCAGATAGGTCCACATACACAGAAGCAAGACAGATCCTCGGCCTTAGCCAAATGTGGAGTTGTTCGTGACAGAGAGCACTCACCATCAGGAAGGTGGAAGGCAGAAACCAGCTCCATCTTTAAGGCGCGGCATTACACAGCTCTCTACAGTTCCCCCTTTTTGTTTTAGACCCATCAGGCAAGAGTAGAGGTCTGATCTCTGATATTAGAAATAAATTGGGACTTTGTACTGATGTTCATTTAGGTGTCATCCACCCAAAGAGCATCAGACCCGTCCGATACCTTTTTCTCAGAGGCGGGACCTGGGGCATCAACCCGCATGCAATCAGACATGTTCTTCTCTGGGTCGAAAGCGGCTGACCCTGAGTGCAGTGCTTAGCCTCACATCCTGAGTGTAACATTTTAGCTTTTTATAGTAGCCAACCATGCTTGGGGAGACTGTCCTGCTTCAATGACTGTAAAGGCCTAAATGATCATGGCTGCATTACGCTGTTGTTAGGCTCTAATCTTGCACATACACCACAGGCAAACCAAGGAGACCAACACCAGAAGGCCTGCTAATGCTCCCATGCCCGCCCATTCCTTCAGATGATTCATGGCTGCAGCAGTCCATGATGATAATCCTGTGGCTAGTCCTGCATCCACTCTGGTAGAATTTATAGTAACAATGGCCACTCTCAGCTGCTCCATCAGCCGCCATTGTTACTGCCATCTCATTGGCGGCTGTTGGAGCTACCATCGTGGCATTAGCCATGAGTCATACTGTGCAGACTGCTCAGACCCTAAATAATCTTTTAGCCAATGTAGCTCATGCCTGAGATGTACAAAAAGGAATTAATGCTCAACTAAAAGGAGGCTTGATGGTGTTCAATCAGAGGATTGACCTCGTGCAGGAACAAATTGATACCCTATGGCAAATCGCTCAACTTGGCTGTCAATAGAAGTATGCTGGACTTTGTGTCACTAGCATACAATATGAGAATTTCTCCCATGTTGCAAATCTGTCTAAACAATTGTCTAGCTATATTTTAGGTAATTGGACTGGAGAATTCGATACTGATGGAGCAGCTGAGAGTGGCCATTGATACGCAAAATATTTTTTAACATTTAAAGAGAAAATCATTCAATTTTGCATCAGTTGCTAATACTCTTTTCTTTTTATTTTAAAAATTATATTTAGCTCTTTCATATAACTTGCTTTAACAAAAATAACACTTTGGAGAATGTCTCTAAAAATCAGTAGATTTCTATTTCTGCTAAAACTTTAGCTGTAAATGGCATGGGATATCAGAATAGATCATAACAAGTAAATACTTATCCATATTAATTACAATAACTCCAATTTATTATGTGGATAATGGTTGAAGTTTTTATGTTTAGCCAAACAATATACTGCCAGCAGTAACATTTGAAAGTCTTACAGGAGATTAGAGTTTTACAGATGTCACATTTTGTCAAGATGTCACATTTCTATGACAGGAACATCTTTTTATAACTTTTTCTTAAAAAAAATTACAAAACAAGTCCCTATATTTCATATTTTATTCACACATCTGTGGAAAATGTAATCCCTATTAATAGAAATAATATTACTTAACAGAGCAGAAAGAATTCCTGTATAAATGAGATAACCTTTTTTTCCTAGTGGTTACTGTAATTATCTTCAAGTGAAAGAAAAATGGCAAAGTAAATTGGCATCGGAGAGTTAGTACTTCTGTGTGTTATCTCTGTGTTCCGTTTACTTACATGAAGAAGATAAAAGATTTAAGCAAGTATTTAATAATATCCTATCATAAGGACAGTTTGAGTTCAATAACATCTTTCAATAAGGCTAGAATTTTTATAAGCTGTATTATTTTTCATTATTCACAAAACTTTGTAATGTACGACATCTCTTATATCAGTGTCATGCTGTTGCTTCAGACAGCTCAAAAACACAACCTATGATTAACAAAATAGGACACATAAGAGCTCTCGTTTTCAAGATAAAGCCAATAAAAATAGACATATGTTAAAGGATGACAAGAATTTCTGTTTCACATATGAAAGTATGCAAAACCCCCAGAAATTACTCTTAGCCTACACTAAAACCAAGTGAGCTGTTCAAGTCCAGCAGAAAAGATCTGCTTCCTACCTTATTATAGCAATAAAAGCTGAGCTACTCAACACAAGCTGAAATTAGAAAAACAGTGGACAGCAAAGGAAGACAACTAAAACAAACAAATAACAACAACAAGAACAGATTGTGAGCAAGAACAAGCATCCTTTCAAAAGGGAAATGGCGCCAGAGGTATTACATCACTCCCATTAGAAGACGACATCATTGATGAAGACACAGAAGTGTGCACCTGCAGCAAGAAGCCTTGGTACACTGCAGACACCAAAAGAACTCTGCATTTATTAAATGACTACACACGCCTGTTTGAACTGGGCTGGCCAGTGAAGAGTTTGAGACAAAGTCTTAGAAAGTTTTACCAAACTTCCCAGAGAATAGCAATGTAAAAAGTGAAAGACTTAACCAAAGAAAATGATGAATCTGAACAGAATGTTTATGGGCCTTAATTGCCTAGATATTTGAATGAGTCACTGAGTCACTTAGTGTTTTACAATATCAAAATCCTAAAATAATAATAGTTGTTGTGCATGTCCTTGAATGTTGCAGAAATTTTTTTCAATATTTAGGTAATTCCTCCAACAGTACTTTGAACATAGAACACAGGGTTGTTCTAGACAACACTAAACTATTTTGTCTTAGCAAGTGTTGGGCTTGGTTAAATTCAAGCAACAAAGCTTGGCCTGCTATATTTGTGGCTTGTAATTCCAAAGCCAGTTTAGTGTTCAAGTTGTCCAAGGGCTACTTTTGTTGACATCTCATGAATATTGCCCAGCAGCTGATTTCAAACCTCGGCAGAGGTCTGTAATTTAGTTCTCAAAACATTTGCTCTTCACAATTCCAATCAGCTGTGTACATATGCAAATTAGCAGTGACCTCAGCTCCCTTTTGTCTGGGGATTCTATCTTTTTTTTTTTTTTTCAGGCCTCAGAATCCTCTTTTCCAGATACTCTGATCTTCAAGGACTACCTTATCTCTATTGAAAATAAAAAGGGACCAGTCATGGGCAGAAACGGCTTATTGATTGCCAAGACCCACTTCAAAATGAGTATCTAGAGCACAATCTTCAAAAGTATTTAGACTTTCAAGGAAGAGTCAACTGAGCATTTAAAACACTGTGAGCCATTCTGAACATGAGCCTTGGGAAGTTTTGTTGATTGCATTCCACTAAGCTTTCACAACCCTGCTGAGACTCATGGCCTAACTAGCAGAACAGAATGGCATAAAGCAGCATGCTGTTATGGATGCTTAAACATTTGGTATAAGCATCTTTGCTTGGTGACAATATTCCCAAATACTCAGAAGTGAAAAGGAGCTCTATTTGTCATAATAGTATCTGTATATTTATAAAAACAGTAAATCAATTCTCATTATTTGCAAAGCTCTTAGCATGAACTATCCTACTCACTAAACTTTATTCACAGCACCAAACCCATGCCTACATGACACCCTACAGTCATTTGTAGGGTGGTACATTGCACATGAATAATACAGTTATGAGGTCCTTGAAAAGTGTTATTTTCTATAATGAGTAAATAAATAAGAGCATATATTAAACATTCCATCTCAGATATTTATCAGTCTTTACTTATTACCTTTACCAGGATAATAACTCCTTACAAGATTAGCAAGATACAAGAATTCTTTTGCCTACTTTAAAACTGAAGAAAAAGCTCCAAAATATCAATAGGACCAAGCAACTAGTCGCTGATGGATCAAACATTTAAATGCTTATATCTATGGGTCATGTATGTACAATACATATAGGGTCACACTGATTCATCAAATTTTCTATCATTTCCTTATATCCTCTGATTCAAAGTTCTTTACAGTAAGTGCAACAGGAGGATGGAAAAAAGCAAAGATTACTTGGAATCAGGTTGACTAAAAAATCTCCTCTCGAGGAACCACCCTATTGTTCACACAAAGTTATTATGTGGTGACTTGTGTGAAAATTCTTTGCACATTTTATTGGCTCTTTTAGCCATAGGATCAATGGTAGGCTGGTAGCCACTTCCCAGCAAGGAGATGAATATGGCTTTAAGGGGTTTCATCTTACTATAATGTGATAAAAATAGATGGATGTTTGAAATAGCCTTCCTCTGACACTTCAAGGCAATACAGAACAGAACAAAGGCTATCTCAGAGAGCGTCTTGTAAAACGTGTTGAAATTTAAAACATACGACCCAGAAAACCTAATACAAACTTAGTCATAAGGTGAGGTTTGGAATGAAGACAGATGACTGTGACTATACAAACAAGCATTACTCAGTGCTTTCTGTGTACCAGGCCAATTACAAACTTCCTACTAGTTAGAATAAATATACATAATGCAGACAAGCACATACACACACACAAAAGCTTCATTAAGTTTTATATTGCAAGCCAGTAGTAATACATGACAGGCTTACATCCTATATTTACATTCATATTCATATTGTAAGCCCAGTAGTAATGCACAACAGGTCTTTGTCCTCCTTAGACTGAAAGGGCATAAGATAAAATAGCCTCTTGTGCCATGAACTGTTAAACTATCCGACATTTGTATTTCATGAGGTAAGAACATTCTTTAGCTGATATTTAATAAATTAAAGGTGGAAAACATTGCATTATGAATTGTTAACGCATTATTCTACTTCATCACTAATGGGGCCACTTAAGTTTTAACAGCATTTCTGATCTTAGTAGATATAAAAGTGATCAGGATTTTACCAATGAAATGGTAAAAGTCTGCTTTGAAGATAAATTACAATGAATAGAATATTTCCCTCGATTTCTCCATGGAGGTTGAGGCTGAGGGAGCACAGACATGCATTTCTTTATCTCTGTTGAAGTTGATGGAGTCAGAGAGGAGCCAGTATAGCACTGTGACCATTAGCGTATGACCTCTTTTGAACATTCAATTTCTTCAATTTCGTATCCCACCAGTCACTTAGAGCTTTGTGATTCTTTTTGGGGTTGCGGAGGAGGTTGAGACAGGTTTCTCTGTGTAGCCTTGGCTGTCCTGTACTGACTTTGTAGGCTTGCTTTGAACTCACAGCAATCTACCTGACTCTGCCTCCCTGAGTGCTTGGATTAAAGGTGTGCACCACCGTACCTGGCTAGCAAGAAAAAAATCAATAAATCTTCACAACATTCTTATGTTTTGTTAAAAAAAAAAAACATATGCAAGAGACACATTACAGTATTCAAATTCTTAGCTGCTAACAGAACACAGATGGTCTTGAGAACAGAGAATGAGCCAGCCTGTAGGACTAGTGCCATTATTCTTGGGACTGAGGGCAGGTCCCAAGAACTGGATAGGAAAGGATGACCGGGTGCCTTATGTTGGATGGCTTCTTCCCTTACCCACATGTCACTAAATAAAGATGTTTTGATCTACAAAGCGAGCCTGCAAAGCATATAATTTAATCTTCTTTTGAAAGAAGAGCCCTGCTACTCAAACACTGACTCACGATGTGAAAAATCCTATTACTACTTAGTTGACTATTTTTCAACACAGTGAAGAACATTGGGCATGCTCTAATAAACTATAGCTTTATAGGGAACCTCATCCTTCCCAAAGAAAGGCAGAAAAAAGAAAAACTTAAGTGTTAACTTCTTTTGTCCACCTCACCTACAGCCTCATTTCTAAACTGTAATCCATGCATTTCCTTTATACTGTCTTTTCTCTGTTGCAATTTCTGCTTGTTATTCGTGTTCCAGGGCTCAACTTACTTATTTGAGCTTTTCTTTTGAATCAGATGTAGGGCTCAACTTGTATAGACAGTGTATAAAGTCATTCCCTACCCTTTAATTCTGAGAGACAGGATATGCAAATAGCATAAGACCATATATAAAAATAGATCTCCCATGCACAATCATCATCAGAGTCCAGGAAGCCAAGCCACAGGTCCTGGTGGCCAGGACCTGAATAATCATGCTTCTTTTATTTCTGCCTCCACCCTACCCTGCTTCCAAACTGGAAACAACTGAGAAAAAGCTAAGTTTGCTCCACTAACCATTCACATAGGAGACCACACTTGTAGTTCCTCAGCCTCTGGATTGCCCTGCCTACAGCCTTAGCCAGTGCACACCTAAAGCCTTGGCCTCTTCCTACTAAAGCTTCCCCAGTTTTCTGCCTGCTTTTGAGTCAAGACCAAAAGCAACTAATGCAAACTAAACAAATACCCTTGACTCCTTTGCATTTGAGTGGTTTTTTAAAAATTGTATATCAGTTTTCCTGTTTACCATCAACAGAAAATGTTTAATATATTCCATGGGAGTTTTTATTATTTTTCTTTTTTATGTGACTGAGTTAAAAAGCCATTTAAAGAAAGAACAGTGAGGCTTCTGTCCTTAGTTAAACTTTCTGAAAATTGTGTTGCCATGGTGATTCTAAATCCAGTCAATTTGATTGTAAAAAAAAAATCATATATCTACCTGTTATCAGCTTGACAATCCAAATGTTGCTTTAAATCATACCCCAAGCCCCTTAAGATGTATTTTCAATCATAATGCAGAATGCACTTAGACCAACACACACACACATACACACACAGACACACACACAGACACACACAAACACACATCTCCGTGATTTCTAATAGTTCCAGCATTTTTCAAAAGTTTATAAATATCTTCTATGATTCAGGCAACTTTTAAGTATAAGTCCCCCCCCCCAACAAAAACAAAAACCAAGTAAGTTATAAGTATCAAGAGTAGACCCAGTGGGTAGATGGGCCTTCACAGCCTTAGTACATATCCTGGAAGCTATGTAAAACTCCAGATGCTTTCATGACATCTATAATCCCAACACTCTTGCAGTGGTGTGGGAGGAGAAGACAGGGAAACACACTAATGGTTGAATAATCTGAAATCTAAAGGGATTGGATATTCTCATTCTTCTAGCGCTGTTGCCTGTAGCAAATGTAGTCTCTCTCTTGGAGGGGCTCCAAACCAGGCATGCATCCTTCCTTGGCTGTGACTTCATAGTCCTGGCACTTACAATATTTTGAGGTCATTACACATTAGAGCTCACATTATATTTTTTTCAGTGGTTTTGCAACGCACACTGACTGTCCTTAGAGGATATCTAACACTTTGGCATAGCTTTTGTGACTCTATTTATCTTGCATCTTTTATGCCTTCATATTCAGTCTCAGGGCTTGGATGGTGCTGCCAAGTTCTGCCTCCACCTCATGATGTCTGAACATCATCATCATCATTATTATTATTACAGGCACAGTTGCTTCTATTGTGCCAAGTTTTGAAGAGAGAACCCCTTCAGCAGCATTCTATCTATGTTCTGTCTCTTTTCATACATGAATTTGTATTTTCACAGTTTAGAGACTCCTGTGGCTGGGTCCTTGCCCTCCCCCTGGGGAACGTTCTCTATTTTCCCAGTTCAGCACATCGTGTTTCTATTTAATGGTTTTGATCCCTTTAACAATGATAGCACCTTATCAATAACTTTAAATGGATTCCCCTTTTCACTAAATACCATATTTTCAATCTATTTCTGCTCTACTTGCTGTTCTGTCTCAGTGTAAGTCTGGATAAGAGCAACCAGCAGAAAGCACAGCACAGCCTAAATGTTATTCTATCATTAGATTTCATCTACCAAAAACAAAAACAACCAACCAAACAAAAACTGACACATACTTGGGGGGGTGAAATGAATTTATTGTTATTATTATCATTTATTATAATTTATTCAATTTGTACCCTGCCCATGGCCTCTCCCTCCTCTCCTCCCAATCCAATCTTCCCTCCTTCTTTTCCCCCTCTGTCCCTCCACTAGTCCACTAATAGGAAAGGTCCTCCTCCCCTTCTATCTGACCCTAGCTTATCAGGTCTGATCAGGACAGGTGGGTTTCTTAGTAAGGGGAGCTGGGGCTGTCTCTGGCATGAACTCGGTGGCAGGCTCTCTGATGACGCATAGTTTTGAATTTAGCTTCATTAATGTTCTTATTACATGGCAAATGCAGACATATTATTTGCAAGAATATGCCCTAAGTAGCCTCTATGCCCAGCGGAGTACTTGTTCTTCCCTGAAACTTCTTCAAATGACTTTCGAGGCTCCTACCAGAATGGCTTTTTAAATACTTACAGTATTTTAGTTCTTTTTTTTTTTTTTTTTTTTTTAATTCACAGCTTCAAATACTCCCGTGTCCCTCCTGCAAAGCCATTCTAAATGGTGAGAGGCAGAGACAGGTTTGCTGCAACAAAACTGCACTCATTGGTACCAATTTTCTATATTAGTCATCCTTCTTGTTGTTACAGTCAAATGTCAAACACGAATATACATGAACTCAGCGGCCGGCTCTTTGATCACCTCCCCCCTGATGGGGGAGCAGCCTTACCAGGCCACAGAGGAAGACAGTGCAGCCATTCCTGATGAGACCTGATAGGCTAGGGTCAGATGGAAAGGGAGGAGGTCCTCCACTGTCAGTGGACTTGGGGAGGAGCATGGGAAGAGATGATGGAGGAAAGGTGAGACTGGGACATAATGAGGGAAGGAGCTACAGTGGGGATACAAAGTGAATAAGCTGTAATTAATAAAAAATTAAAAGAAACAATTTATTGGCTTATTTTTAAAGTTCAAAGGGCCAAACTCCCTTGTTTTGGAGAAGACATGATGACAGAAAAAAAGAGAAGAAAAAAAAAGCAACTGGCCACATTGCTTTTTAGTGGGGAAAAGAGAGAAAGAGAGACAGAGACAGAGAGAGACAGACAGAGAAAGAGAAAGAGAAATCAATGATCAATGCCCATTCACAATGGGTCTACCCTTCTCAGTTAAACCTTTCTAGAGATGTATTTTCATGGTGACTTAAGATTTGGGCAGAGTGCAGGGAATCTTAGGAAAGAAGGGGGGAGGGGTTAGGAAGACCTGGAGGGGACAAGAGCTCCACAAGGAGAGCAGCAGAACCAAAATAACTGGGCAAAGGGGTCTTTTTCAAAACTGATCCTCCAACCAAGGACCATTCATGGATATAACCTAAAATCCTTGCTCAGATGTAGCTCATGGCAGCTGCGTATCCAAGTGGGTGTCCTACTAAGGGAAACAGGGACTGTCTCTGACATGAACCCAGTGGCTAATTCTTTGACCACCATCCCTCTGAGGAAGGAGCAGCCTTGCCAGGCCACAGAAGAAGACAATGCAGCCAGTCCAGATGAGACCTGATAAACTAGGGTCAGATGGAAGGGGAGGAGGACCTCCCCTATCAGTGGACTTGGAGAGAGGCATGAGAGGAGATGAGGAAGGGAGGGAGGGTGGATTGGGAGAGAATGAGGGAGAGGGTTACAGCTGGGGTAAAAAGTGAATTAAATGTAATTAATATAAAAAAATTAAAAATTTAATAAATAAATAAATAAAGATCTACTTAACTTTACAGTGAATATTGACTGTCACACTGCCCTTGACTTCGATAGAGTTCTTTTTATCTTTTTTCTTTTAATTAATTTATGTATTTTACATCCCAATCATAGCCCCCTCCCTCATGTCCTCCTGGTCTCACCCTCTCTCAATTTTCTCCCTATTTATGCCCCCTAGTCCTCAGAAAAGAGGAGCCCTCCTCCCTTACCAAACTGACCCCAGACTATCTAGTCTCTTCAGGACTGTCTGCACCCTTTTCCTCTGTGGCTTAGCACAGCTCTCACCCAGGGAAGGTGATGGAAGAACAAGCAACAGAAGTAATGTCAGAGACAGCCCCTGGTCCCCTTACTAGGAATCTACACAGAGACTGAGCTGCCTATCAGCTACATCTGAGCAAGTGTTCTAGGTCCTTTCCATGCATGTTCCTTGATTGGTGCATCAGTATCTGCAGGTCCTCCTTGGCCCAGATTTGTTGGCTATTTTGTTAGTCTCCTTGTGGAGCTCCTATCCCCTCCTGGTCCTTCTAGCCCCCACCCCCACTTTTCCATAAGATTCCCTGGCCAAAGTTTTGTTGTGAGTCTCAGCATCTGCTTAGATCCTCTGCTGGGTAGAGTTTTTCAGAGGACAGCTATGGAAGGCTCCTGTCCTGTACCCTCTCTTCAGCCATGTCTGGTGTTTATTCTATTTGCCCTTCTGGATGAGAATTAGGCACCTGCCCTAGGTTATCTTTTACCTTTGGTTTCATTCTGTATCCAGAGGTAATTCTCTTTTTAGGAAGCTTTAAAAGGAATTTTGTGTTCTTTTGTTATAGATGTTGTGTTAGACTAAAGAATATACATAAAATATTAATTATCCTACATGTGTACCTCTATGACATTTAAACAAAATAATGAAATAAAATTATTCACATATATACAATAGAACATTTAGTAATCCTTGTTACAACTATTAATGAACATATTCTGTGCAATCATTTGGTCTTGCAACAAGTAAAATCTATTGAAATATAATGGCTTTGTGTCTAAAGCTCTTATGTAAAGCCTCAAATGTCTCAGATGTTTCTAGCAGTTTAATGCTTTTCATTCTCTTCACGTTTTGTTAGAATAAAATGTAAAAAAAAAAAATAACCTTGTATATGCATATTAGACTTCAAACAGGCAAGGGTTTCCATGGATACTTTTATGCTGTGAAGAGTTTGTGTGTGGAAAGCAGCATTCATTTCTAGTTCTGAAAGATTTTGTTCTGATTTAAAAAAAAAAAAGAGCTGCCAATCATTTCTTGACTTTCTGAGAGAATAAAAATAATACATATCCCTGTGCATTTATGTTATAAATGATGATATAGATTTCCAAACGTTTTTAGTCTTCTGACTTACCTTTTGAGTGTCTATATTTTATTAAATCTATAAAGCATTTATAAGCAAATTTTAATGAGCTTAAAATATTGATCATTTTCTTTTCCTTTAGATATCATTTGGGAAATGAAAATCATTTACTGATATTAGCATACAGGTTTATTACTTAAAATAGCTTTTGAAGTAGTTTTAGGTTCTATTGTATCTTGATTTGATAACATAGCAACATGTCTTTGATTGAATGTAATTTTCTAACATTCATCCAAATCAAATTCTACATTTTTTTTAACTATTTGAGGAATACGAAAACTATAAGACTTCAGACCTTGGTCAAATTTTAAGCAATGTGGTTTATGAGGAGACTAAAGAGGTTCTGACATTTTTGTAACTGAATTAATTTAAATTTTATGTTTTTGATGTAGCTTTGCTTTACATTGACATGTGACTAACCCAGTTGTAAATGTGCATGCGACTTAAGTAATCTGAAAAATAAATTGATTTAATCCTGCTTAAAGGTAACTCTCAAATTCTCACATTCTTTTTTCTTGTTAACATGAGCATATATGGTTAATGTTAAAGAGACAATCATAGTCATGGTGATATTTTGGGACTAGGGACATAACTCATAACTCAGTCAGTAAAATGTGCATTATGCCAGCACAAAAACCCAAGTGCAAATCTTTAGGACTTACATAGAAAGACAGGCATGCCTTTATATCTCTGTAGCACCTCACCCCCTGAGTTCTGAGAGAGGAAGAGATAGGTCCCTGAATCTCATGACACCCAGCCTCCCATTCACATAAATAAAGGATCCTTAAGATCCTCTTTCTCAAAAAACAATGTTTAAGTATAGAAAAAAAAAATCAAGGAAAGATACTACAATATGATACTGCTTTCTCATGTACATATATATACTTTTTTATACACACATGACTTTTTTTTTAAATTTTTCATCAATTACACTTTATTCATTCTGCATCCCCCCATAAGCCCCTCCCTCCTCCCCTCCCAACCCAACCCTCCCTCCTCCCTCTGCTTGCATGCCACTCCCCAAGTCCACTAATAGGGGAGGTTCTCCTCTCCTTTCTGATCTTAGTCTGTCAGTTCACATCAAAAGTGGCTGCATTGTCCTCTACTATGGCCTGGTAAGGCTGCTCCCCCCCAGAGGGAGGTGATCAAAGAGCAGGCCAATCAGATTATGTCAGAGGCAGTCCCTCTTCACATTACTATGCAACCCAATTGGACTCTGAACTGCCCTGGGCTACATCCACACATGACTTTTTAAAACAATCAAAATATCAAACCTTCAAATTGGTCAAACAATAATTTTTATAGCTAACGTTCTATTATTTATATGTAAGCAATTAATGGACTATTTTTTCCCCTCATGGAACACAATACCATTTTGTTACTTTGAATGATTGTATGATAAATGGCTGTCAAAAATTAAGTAATATGAGAAGAAATAGTGCTAAGCATGCATAGCCATGAAGCTGGTTTTGGTCCTGACAGTGTTACAATACTTACCAGGATTATATCTTTAGGGAGATTATTGCTTGAAGTGAAACCAACTGTAATATTGGGTCAAAAAGAGGCTTTGTTTTTGATCAGAAACTACTTTAAATAATTAACATTTCATTCTATGTATTGAAGATACAACCAAGACCACGTGGAAGATTATTGTAATGCTGTTCTTACACTTTATATTTATGTGAACTTCTGGCATAGGATATCATTAAGTTACATTTAATAAGGATTTAATTGGGTAGCAAAGAAAATCCAGATCTGTACTTTTCTTCCTCTGCCATATGACTGAATGTTGATATTTTAAACATAACTAATGGATTAATCACTTTCTTGCCTGTATAGTCTCCTTTAATAATTTATCCATTCTTGGAGCTAGAAATAAGCATCCTCTGTGATATAACACAGACATGAAAAGACCAATATTGATGATGTCAGCTTTTAAGCTTTTGGTATGTGTGCTTCAATCAGAATAACCATAAAACCACAAAGGTTACATACCTGTTAAGAGAGCCATGGGGAACAGTGGGCATTCCAAGGAATGGGAAACAGAATATAATACTAACGAGATAAAGGGAAAAATAGAGTAGGAGGATTTCTTGGGGAGGGGAATGGGAAAGTAAGGAAAAGGAGGAAATATGGAGGGGAGGACAACTGACCCTAGAGGCCATTTGAAAAACTGTATGGAAACCTACCTCTATAGAGGCTTCCTAAAATATACACAGTTAAGAAAGGAATTTAGATGGAGTCATCATTTAATGGGGAAACAATGCCCCAACTAGACATTTTATGCCACCAAATAAAGTCTCCTGTTCTAGAAATGGATTATATCTTGTTGACTCATTGACCAAAGGGGTCCTGTAGACCCTCATCAAACACAGGTTATCACTGAGGATACTGCCTTCTCTTCACAACCTGATGGTAAGTTATTATTGTTGAAGACAACACTTGTCTGTGTTACTGAGCTTGGAGAAATCATGCTTCATCTCTACTGACTACCTTCCATGATGCTAAAAGGTATTCTGAAGGCTGCTAGAGGAAACAAGCAGATAGACACCCAGATAGACATCCTGTGACCTGAAACAGCGACCTGCATGCAAGGTACACTGGTACAATAGCAGCACGAGTGTAAAGAAAGTAACCAACCATTTTTATTGGATTTAAGACCCACTCCATGAAATGGAGACCATAACTTACACTACTAAAGTGACCAAGAACCTAAGACTAGATAGGTCTTGGTCCTTAAAATAAAACCTAGTGCTATTATTCTGCCTAAGGAACATAACTATAACTGACTCCTAATGACCTAATGTACTCCTAATGTACCAGTAGAGCAGAGTATCATTCTACCATCATCAGAGAAGTGTCTTCTTCCATTACGTTATAATTAACACAGAAGCTCACAATAGGCAATGTGCAGAGAGTGAGTACTTAGTGCTAACATGAATACTTTTATCAAACCCCTCCCCTGTATGTGGAAGAGGAGGCAGAAATATTGTATGAGCCAGAGGGGATGGACAACTTCAAGAAAACAGTGTTTTCCATATACTCAGGACTGGTATAGATACAAAATCACACACACACATACACACATACACACATACACACACACACACACACATACACACACGCTGAGACAGCACACATAAAACTTGCACAAGTTCCAACCAGAAAAAAAAATCCTAGTACTGTGAAGAGTTTCTAACCAAGAAAGTGTTTGGGGTCAACTGGGAAGACTGTTTTCTCCAAAGGAGTGCCACAGGGTATAACAACCATAGTGCAGGCCAGGCCATTCCATTTGCATGCATGAGGGGTTGTAGCATTTCTTTTTCTTTTTCTTATTTTTAGCCTTTTCTGCCTTTTTTGTAATTTGTTTGTTTTGATTTTCATTTTTGTGTGTTTGTTTTGAGAGAGAAAGAACATGAAGTTGGGTGGATAGGGAGGAGAGAAAGATCTGGAAGAAGTTGGCTAAGGGGAAACTATATGATCCAAATACATTGTATAAAAATAAGAAAAAAAAAAAAAAACGTTATCCATTCCATGACTTTAACTACATTTGCACCTCAAAAAAAAAAAATCAACATTTCCTGATGGTGTTGAAAATCTTTATTTCCTATCTGGATATTTCTCCCAAGTTTCTTATGAAAATGTTGAACTGAAAACTTAAGCATTCTGTCTGAGGACAAATCTTGAACCAAGTACGTTAAACAGCTAGTGTCCAGTACACAGACCCCTGCATATTTCAGCCTCTGGCTTCTGTCTGGCTCAAAACAGAAAGCCAAGTTTCTCAGCCCCTCCGGTCTTATCAGTCATTCCCTTCTTTCCTATGATTTTGATAGCGCCTAGTATTTTTTTTCTTAGATATAAGGACTGCCTTCCAGAATTCATTCCTCAAGCAAGAAAAAATCTTTCTATTACACAAACTAAGCAAGTTAGTCATCCTTAAAGTCTTTTTTATTTTCTTTACAGGGCAAAGGTCACACTCCTTAAGTTTCTATGGTGCCTGGCCATGGTAGTAGTATCTTTTGAAATTTAATGCCACCAAGATTTTTTCATATATAAGGTCTTCTTTGAGTTATTATTATCTGCTATACCTTACTCTTCCATTCATCCTTCCTTTGCCTAGGATGTCCTTCTGACATAAATCACCCTCACTTCACTCCACAATATCTAGTCATCAGACTTCTCTCAGAAGTTGGCTTTAGCATCACCTCATCACTTCTGAGCCACCAAAAAGGAAAAAGGCCTGCATTTGTCAACTCAAATATGCTTAGTCTTGTAGTCCAAGGATGTCATGTTAGATCACAATGTTTTCTAGCATGTTCACTTCACTCAACACTCAGATCACTTGACAAGTCTCAAGACTGAGTTTGAGCAAAACTGTTGACAATTCCTCAAACTTCAAAACTTCCATTTTAGCTTGTAAAGAAGGAACCTGATCAAGTGGGGATGAAATTCCTTCTTGCTTCTAACTTTCTACAATTCTACAGTTTTCACAGAGCATCATGATATTTATATTTAATATCATTTTAAAAGAAATATTAACATCTTGCCAGCTGTATGCCTAATGAGCTGCCCTTTAAAAGAAAGTCTAAAAATTTTCTTTGTGGATTAACTACACTCGATAAGTAACTTCCTTAATTAAGCTAATGAAATAGTAAAATGTAGGAGGGAAAAAAATAAATGGCAGGAATGGCAGATTGTAGGCTGTGTTGAGATGCACTCTTGGAGTTCAGCACTTGAGATTTTAAATTACAGGATAGCCTGAGTGACAACACCAGGCCATGTCCCTAAAATCAAAAGCAAACACAAAGGAGTGGTATGTTTTTAGCAAGTAAAATATTTGAAAAATGTACCATGTGCTGAGTCAAAGGGTAGATATTTATGCAAATGCCCTCATCTGCAACTTTTTACATGACATAGTTCCTAACCCTCTATTTTAAGGCATTCTCCCTTAGAAGCCATGCTGAATTGTTCTATGTGGGAGCTATATTTCTCAGAAGCACCTTTCCTAAGTTTTTCTGACTTAAGGAAAGGTAAATTTATCGCGGATGAGATGGTAGTAGTCATTATACTTTAAGTATCTCTACACTCAAAAATAGTAGAACAGAAGTACTGGGTGTGGGACCAACAGTCAGCTGGTCCTCGTTTTGCTCTGCTCTGCTCCACTCCACATCAAGACTTTCTTCCTGCCTGCAGACACTAAATGTCCAGCTTATCTCTCAGTGAATGAAGAGGTTCAATGAGAGAGCATGGCAGTAACAACCAGTGATGTCCCCCAGGTATGTGAACCAAGTATACAAATTTTAGTTTGCTAGTACCACATTAAAATGATAAAAAAAAAACAGGTGGTGTTAATTAATTTCAGTTTTGAGCATTTCATATATACGTACTTTAGGTCATTTCTCCCTCCAACTCCTCTCATGTCTCTCTCACACCTTTTCAAATAGCAAACATTTATTCTGTAATTACAGTTGTTACATACATACGTATATGTATGTAAATTTGTAAATACAACATGCTGAGTTCATTATTGTTGCTCATATGTGTTTAAGGCTAACCTCCTGGGAGACTCACTCATCAGGGGGCTGGTTCCTAAAGAAGACTGATGTTCCTTTTCTGAGCACTATTTGCCCTTAGTACTTCTTCTAATATTGAAGTTTTGTAAGAACCACCCACAGGCCTTGTTCTCATGTCAATTGTCATCATGTTTTTAGGTTTTGTTTAGGCATTCATATTGTTGTGATTTCCTAGGTGCAGCTTCTCGGTCACATAGAAAACACTTCCCCAAAAGAGAAGTCTTGTCCTGATCCTCTGCATTTTATGCTCTTCATGGCCCTTCCTCCATGACATTCTGTGAGACTTAGGTGTGGGGTTGTTTT
The DNA here is from genome assembly GCF_030254825.1 of Meriones unguiculatus. Classification (NCBI taxonomy): domain Eukaryota; kingdom Metazoa; phylum Chordata; class Mammalia; order Rodentia; family Muridae; genus Meriones; species Meriones unguiculatus. The sequence goes on along the minus strand of NC_083350.1, from coordinate 167,791,788 downwards.
GTATATGTGTCCATTGAAGCTGGGCATGCCACAGTCAATTGTTCTCTGCCTTTTGACCAGTTGTGAATCAGTTTCTATCTGCTGCAAAATAAACTTCTTTGATAAGGGATAGAGCTACACATATCTGTGTAAATATGAGTATTTATAATATAGGTCAAAAGGCATATAGTTTTAGCAAAGTGGCAGTGGGAGGTTCTCTTTTGGAGACCCTGGCATCACCAAGAATGTAGCCTAGAATGGTGGGCTACATTGACAATACCTGGCATTAATTTGTTCCTATGGAATGGACCTTAAGTCCAATTAGAAGAACGGTGGTTACCTCCTTAATATAAATGCCAGTCTTACACCTTCAGGAATATCTTGCCATTTGGGTCATTGTTGTTCATAGGCATTATAGCTGGGTAGTACCGGAAGGATCTATGCAAGCTTTCCTATCTTAGGAGCTTGCTTAGCTCCTTCCTGTACTATGAGACCTAGTCCTCCACGAGGAGGGTTCCAGGTCAGTTCCAACTTGATTCCTCCAAGCACTCAGTCTGAAGTATATGGTATCTTCACCAATAACATTTTACCTTCAGTTTCCTGGAGGAAACCAAGAGCAACAGCAACAACCTATAATGCTTGCAGAGTCTCTTGGACACTCTGACCAGCAACTCAAGAAGAAGCTTCACAAGCCCCGCCCTGGGGTTTTTACATGCCTTATCTTCAAGCACAAAATTTATCCATCCTTGTGTTTAATTCATGGGTTTTACTTTCATCTCCGTAATTAGGACTTCCACACTTTCTCTGTCTACTTTGCCAGGATTATTTATTCAATTAATTTTCTTGTTTCAAACCTTCAATACCTTAACTCCTCTTTTTCCAACTAATCTCAGATCCAGTCCCTAACCTATGAATGATCCAGCCATCTGCTTTCTCAACAGAAACCACTAAACTGCCAAACACGGCCAGGAAAAAATTACATAACTGTATTGGTTGGACTTATTCACACAGCCCATCGTCAACCTTGATTCAATCCTTGGTGCTGTTGGCACTCTTTTTATGGCTGCTTAAATATTTTCCCTTTCCCAAGGTAACAAATTTATGTTTTTACACTCCCACTCAGCTTTTACTTTTATATCCAAACAAATTTTATGCTGTATTTGATTAATTTATTCAGATTTCCTCCTCCACACTTCATCATTATGCATAATAACACTGACCTGCACCCATACACTAAGCCACTCTTGTTTTAGCTTCGATTGTCTCTTCCAGATCTTTCTCCATTATTAACGTCTCCTTCACTGATTTCTTTCTCCTCCTCAACATGAATGCAGAAGTCTCCACCTATCCTGATGACGACTTTAAATTTTCTCTGGTCCCTTTTAAGTTAGTATTCTTGTCATTGTTATTTCACATCTATTTCTTTTTTTTTATTTTATTTTTTATAATTTTATTTTTTTCTTATCAGTTACATTTTATTAACTCTGTATCCCAGCCATGTCCCGATCCCTCATTCCCTTCCAGTCCCTCCCTCCCTCCCTCATCTCCACCATGCCCCTTTCCAAGTCCACTGATAGGGGGGAACCTCCTCCCCATTCATCTGATCCTGTTTTATCAGGTATCTTCAGGACTGGCTGCAAAGTCCTCCTCTGTGGCCTAACAGGACTGCTCCTCCCTTGGGGGTGGGGAGGCCAAAGAGCCAGTCATTGAGTTCCTGTTAGAAATAGTACTTCTTCCCCTCACTTTGGGAAACCAATTGGTTACTGAGCTACCACAGGCTACATCTGAGCGGAGGTTCTAGGTTATATCCATACATGGTCCTTGGTTGAATGTCAGTCTCAGAAAAGACCCTGTGCCCAGATATATTTGGTCCTTGTGGCGCTCCTATCCTTTCCCCATCAGACTAACTCCCCTTCTTTCTTATGATTCCCTGTACTCTGCCAAAGGTTTGGTTATGAGTCTTTGCTTTGAAAACACTGCTAGTTAGAGTCTTTTAGATGCGCTCAGTAGACTCCTGTCATACATTCAATGCACATCCCATCTGTCTTTCTAAATGAGGATTGATCATCTTACCCCATGTCTGCTCTCTTGATTATCTTTTTTAGATGTATAGATTTCATTATGTTTATCATATCTTATAGGTCTATATAAGTGAGTATATACCGTGTTTGTCTTTCTCCTTCTGGGATATTTCACTCAGAATGATCTTTTCTAGATCCCACCATTTGCCTGCAAATTTCATGATTTCCTCCTTTTTGATTGCTGAGTAGTATTCCATTGTGTAAAAATACCACAATTTCTGTACCCATTCCTCCATTGATGGACATCAGGGTTGTTTCCAGGTTCTGGCTATTACAACTAAAGCTGCTATAAACATGGTTGAGCAAGTATCCCTTTTGTGTACTTGAGCAAAGTTTGGGTATATACCTAGCAGTGGTATACCTGGGTCTTGAGGAAGCACTATTCCTAATTGTCTTAGAAAGCGCCAGATAGCTTTCCAGAGTGGTTGTACCAGTTTACATTCCCACCAGCAGTGGAGGAGGGTTCCCCTTTCTCCACAACCTCTCCAGCATTTGTTGTCACTTGAGTTTTTCATCTTGGCCATTCTGATGGGTGTAAAGTGAAATCTCAGGGTCATTTTGATTTGCATTTCCCTGATGGCTAATGAGGTTGAGCATTTCTTGAAGTGTTTCTCTGCCATTCTATATTCCTCTGTCGAGAATTCTCTGTTTAGCTCTGTTCCCCATTTTTTAATTGGGTTACTTGGTTTGCTGTTTTTCAGCTTCTTTAGTTCTTTGTTTATACTGGATATTAGTCCTCTGTCAGATAAAGGGTTAGTGAAGATTCTTTCCCAATCTGTAGGCAGTCGTTTTGTTTTGATGATGGTGTCCTTTGCTTTACAGAAGCTTTTCAGTTTCATGAGGTTCCATTTATTGATCGTTGCTCTTAGAGCTTGTGCTGTTGGTGTTCTGTTCAGGAAGTTGTCAAATGTGCCAATGAGTTCTAGGCTGTTCCCCACTTTTTCTTCTAAGAGATTTAGAGTATTTGGTTTCATGATGAGGTCTTTGATCCACTTGGACTTTAGTTTTGTGCAGGGTGATAAATATAGATCTATTTTCATTTTTCTGCATGTGGACATCCAGTTGGACCAGCACCATTTGTTGAAGATGCTATCTTTTTTCCATTGAATGGTTTTGGCTTCTTTGTCAAAAATCGAGTATTAATAGGTGTGTGGGTTTATTTCTGGGTCTTCTATGTGGTTCCATTGATCCTCATTTCTGTTTCTATGCCAATACCATGCTGTTTTTATTACTGTTGCTCTGTAGTACAACTTGAGATCGGGGATGGAGATACCTCCAGATGATCTGTTGTTGTACAGTATTGTTTTGGAGATTCTGAGTTTTTTTGTTTCTCCAGATGAAGCTGAGAATCTTTTATTCAAGGCCTGTAAAGAATTGAGTTGCTATTTTGATGGGAATTGCATTGAATCTGTAGATTGCTTTTGGCAGTATGGCCATTTTCACAATGTTAATCCTACCAATCCATGAGCACAGGAGATCTTTCCATCTTCTGATATCTTCTTCGATTTCTTTCTTCAGAGACTTGAAGTTTTTCTCAAACTTCATTCACTTGCTTGGTTAGTGTCACCCCAAGGTACTTTATGTTATTAGTGGCTATTGTGAAGGGTGTTGTTTCCCTAATTTCTTTCTCGGCCCTTTTGTCTTTGATATATAGGAGGGCTTCTGATTTTTTTTGAGTTGATTTTGTATCCTGCCACTTTGCTGAAGGTGTTTATAAGCTGGAGGCATTCTCTGGTTTAATTTTTGGGGTCGCTCATATATACTATCATATCATCTGCGAATAGTGACACTTTGACCTCTAGTTGGTCATAAAGCAAGCCTAAACAGACACAAAAAGATTGATATAATCCCTTGTATTCTATCTGACCACCATGGACTAAAGCTGGACCTCAACAACAACAGAAATAACAATCAGCCTACATGCACATGGAAACTGAACAACTTGTTACTCAATGACAGCTGGGTTAAGAAAGAAATCAAAAAAGAAATTAAAGACTTCCTAAAATACAATGAAAATGAAGGCACAACATACCCAAATTTATGGGACACATTGAAAGTAGTGCTCAGGGAAAAATTTATAGCACTAAGTGCCTGCAAGAAGAAATTCGTAACATCACATACAAACGACTTAATGGCCCAACTGAAAACCCTAGAAAAAAAAGAAGCAGATACACCCAAGAGGAGCAGACGGCTGGAAATTATCAAACTCAGAGCTGAAATCAATCAATTAGAAACAAATAAAACTGTTCAAAGAATCAATGAAACAAAAAGCTGGTTCTTTGAGAAAATCAACAAGATAGACAAACCCTTAGCCAAACTAACTAAAAAGCAGAGAGAATCTATCCAAATCAACCCTTTTCAGAGATGAAAAGGGTGACATAACTACAGACACTGAGGAAATTCAAACAATCATTAGGTCATACTACAAAAGCCTATATGCCACAAAATTTGAAAACCTAAATGAAATGGACAATTTTCTTGATAGATTCCATCTTCCAACATTAAGTCAAGATCCGGTAGAAAGACTGAATAGCCCTATGTCCCCTAAGGAAATTTAAACAGTCATTCACAGTTTCCCCTCCAAAAAAAGCCCTGGGCCAGATCATTTCAGCGCGGAATTCTACCAGACCCTCAAACTATTCCACAAAATAGAAACAGAAGGTGCATTACCAAACTCATTTTATGAAGCGACAGTAACCCTGATACCTAAACCACACAAAGACCCAATAGAAAAAGAGAACTTCAGACCTATCTCTCTTATGAACATTGATGCAAAAATAGTCAATAAAATACTTGCAAACCGAATCCAAGAACACATCAAAGATATCATCCACCCCGACAAAGTAGGCTTCATCCCAGGCATGCAAGGGTGGTTCAACAAACGGAAATCCATCAATGTAATCCACCACATAAACAAACTTAAGGAGAAAAACCACATGATTATCTCCTTAGATGCTGAAAAAACATTTGACAAAGTCCAACACCCATTCATGTTTAAAGTCTTGGAGAGATCAGGGATACAAGGCACATATCTAAACATAGTAAAGGCAATATACAGCAAGCCTATAGCCAACATCAAACTCAATGGAGAGAAACTTAAATCAATCCCACTGAAATCAGGGACAAGACAAGGCTGCCCACTTTCTCCATATCTCTTCAACATAGTACTTGAAGTCCTAGCCAGAGCAATAAGACAATTAAAGGAGATCAAGGGGATACAAATCGGAAAGGAAGAGGTCAAAGTGTCACATCTATTTCTTTAAGAAACTTTATGACTCACCAGATTCACATCCCTCTGCCCAGCTTTTATTTCAGGGATCATCAGTGTGCTATAGCATCTTAAATTTAATAATCTGTTTTACACTTTTACCCAATTGATCATTTCTGCATCATCTAATACTCTTGTCTAAAGTTTTCTTCTTGAATTTCTTCATTCTTAAATCCTGGCTCAAATTCCTCTTATCACTTATGGTTTTTATTAACTGATTCATCTTCTGTTTTAAATTCATGTAATTTTAGTTACCATAGGAGCCAGAAAAATCAAATCTCAAATATCTATCTATCCTAATAAGACCACCACATCCCAAGCAAAACCTTCACGCCCCAAGATTATTAAAGCTGGTGATTGAGGGTAGTGGGAATTCCACTGCAAACCAATCCTTTAGAACACATGAATCTTCTAATGTGTGGCTTTCATCTTTGAAGAATCATTCTTTGGACTGTGCTACAGTAAAACATTTTGCATGCATTCCATCTTTCTTCTCAAATATTGTAGGTGCCAGACCTGCCTTAAGCTCTTTTATCACTTTTCTCATGGATAAATTTCATAGTAAATGTCTTGTGTACTTATCTCATCTTGAGAACTGCATATTGGCTCATAATATTTAACATACCTACATATTAACAACTAACCAAATATATCTCCAAGTATCTTGAACTATGCAACCAGCACAACATTCCAGGTATGAATTTCTTATCTAACATCTGCAGTTATTTCTAGAAATTCTTACATAACAGTTCTATTATTATTCATGCACTTCTCTCTTCTGGCTATTCTTCTGTTTTCCATGCCCTTAGTGTAGGAGTTCATTAAACACATTGGGAATTGTATGAGTCAGTGATGAAAAACTGTCCTCCGGTAATGTCCCTTTCCAATAAATATTGTATTTAGAAGAGGATCTGCCAGACCAGCTCCATCCCAGTTTCTCTGGCTTTATCACTGTCACCCCTCTGTTTATTAGAAACTCCCTTTTACTCACTAAGTAAACTCCATACTTCCTCTTTACTGAGTGTTTGCAAATGCTGTGTCCATAATCCGGTTCTAAGTTACTTCAACACTACGCATTTTTCTTTTTTTTTCTTTTTTTTTTTTTTTTTTGCAATAGCAAGAGAGCTTTATTATGAGAGCGATCAAACTCAGGACCCATGTCTCACTGACACAACAGTAGAAAGTGGGACCCCGAGCCCTGAGTGAGCAGGGTTTTTAAAGGGAAAGTCTGTGATCAGGGGGTTTCCATGACAGCAAGCAGGGGGGCACATGCCTTGACGTTAGAGGATTAGGTAAAAGTTAGAGGGGTGAGGTAACTTCTCTGAATCACAATTACCTAACACATACAAAGGCTATTCTTCTGAACTGTATCTGAAACATTAGGAAGAATTTTCCCACCCAATTCCCAACCGATTCTCATTGATTATTGCCAGGGAGATTGTCTCTATTTTCTATGAAGCATTTACCAAGCAAAGCCTCATTGCTGAACCAGAAACTAGAGGACGAGAGGCTGCTCTTACTGTCATAGTAAACTGAATAACCCCAAGTCGTTGTTTCATAAATGCTTGAGAATGTTTAAGAAGGTTTTGTAGAATTCATCAAAACAGATATGAAGATGTCATTCTCTGAGAGGGCCACTCACATGTGTTTGAAACAAGATCAAGATCAATTTATTGTTTTCGTAATAAAGGAAGCGTAATGGTAGCCACCAACAGCTTTGTTAAAGAAGTGATGCATTGACTGTACTACAGCCTTGTGAGCGAAGATAGATATATGTTGACTGGAGAGACAAAGACATAGGAATGCAATTTTTTTTTTCAGAGTTGAGACCAGAATTCAGGGCCTTGTTCTTGCTAGGCAAGCACTCTACCACTGAGCTAAAACCCCAACCCCAAGAATGCCATTCTTAAAATGTTTTGTGTTACAAACAAAGAAAAACAGCATTAATGTCAGAAGTAGATGCTGTCAGCTCCTGGAGGGTATTTACTCAGTGGAACTCAGAGAAAGTAACCTGCCAAAGGACAGGTGACTTCAACAGCATGGCATCATCAATGGTTGGTTGGTTGAGTCTTTCTAAATCGATGCATAGTGTATATGCCATTTTTTTGGGGTGTACACAGTCTCCTCCACAAGTTTTTTTTGTTTGTTTGTTTGTTTGTTTGTTTTTTTAACCTTCGAAGAATAAACATTAACGCAAAGAACTTTGTGAACTTGGGACTACTCACCAGGCTGCTTCTGCATTTCAGAGCTTTGAAGTAATATGCCATTACTGCTCAGAGTTGTGACACAGAGACTCCTGTTTGCTAAAGAAGCTTCCTTTGAAATTCTTCCCAGTGGAAGTGCAGGAACAGAAAAGGTAAGTAAGCATACGTAAATTTAACAGATGTATCACTCTTCATATATTATTAATCTCCAAGAGAAACTAAAGAAACAGATCTTCTTATGTTCATCTATGTGAAAACATTTGAATTCAACAGCATAAAGAAAAATATTTTAAATCTACAAACAACTTTTTTTTTTATAAGTTTATTTATTTATTCACTTTACGTCCCAAATGCAGTCCCCTCGCTCCTCTCCTCCCAGGCCTACCTCCCAGCCTCTTTCTTCTAATACCTCATAATAAAAAAACTTCAAGTCTCTGAAGACAGAAATAAAGTAAAATTTCCAATGTCATGAAGATCATATGTAACAAAACCAGAAGTAACAAACAAGTCATAGTCAAGAAAAATTTTGTTCTTTTACAAACTGTTTGTTCCAAGAAAAAATGAAGAATCTTGTTGAAAGAAATCAATCTGAAGACAGCATACAATGGAAATGAGGTCAGGCTTTTCCAGGATCCCTGTCTGAGAAAATACTTCATTCACACTTAAATTGGTAAAATTCTTACCCTCTTATAGATTGAGTGTTCATTTTTATCATTAGCCATGAATCAAATATGCAAATATTTTCACATTTTTAAAATTGAAATATTTCTCATAATCCTACATATTCTCATATAGACATTTGAGGTACTGAAAAACATTGGAAATGAGTGGATTAAGAGTCTAATAGTTATCTGTAAACACATTTGCAAAAAAAATGAATGACTCAATAGTCGTTTATATTTTACTGTAATTTTATTTAAGATTTTATATAATTTTGTTTATTTTTTAACAGAAATAGAGAGAAGATCCAAATTAAGAAAAGTAGAAAAAAAAGGAAAACATTTTTACAGGAAACAACAAAATTCAGAAAATCATGAGACCATCCTTTAAAAAAACGTATATTACACAAAATTCAAACAAGTAAAGAAAATGGATGGATTCCTACATGCATACAACATTCCTAAATTAAATCAAGATGAAATAAATAATTTAAATAGATCTGTAACCAGCAATGATACTGAAGGAATAATAATAATAATAATAATAATAATAATAATAATCTCCCAGCTACAACAAGTCTAGGACCAAATAGATCATAGAGGAAATCTACCAGGTCTTCAAAAAAGGTCAGCACCAATTCTACCAAATCATTTCATGAACTAGAGAAAGAAATCTCCAAAACTCAATCTAGATTTATTTTTGTTAATACAACTGAGATTTTGTCAATTTTATCTTTTCAAAGAACTAATTTTTAATTTATTGATATTTGTATTGTTGCTTTGATTGTTATGATTTTGGTTATTTTATTATCTCTTCCTACCTATAGTTTTTAGGTGTTGTTTCTTCTTGTTTTCCCAAGGCTTTCAGATGTATCATTAGCTAGTAATTTGTGATCTCTCAGAACCTTTGAAATAGGTGTCAAGCATGGCACACCTCCCTCTTAGAGCTGCCTTCCTTGTGTCCTGTAGGTTTGGATATGTTGTATTTTCGTTTTCTTTCAATTCACAGAACTTTTAGTATTTTCTTCTTGATGTCTTCAGAGACCCAAGTATCATTTAATAATGTGCTATTTAATCTCCATGAATTTAATGGTGTTCTGTAGCTTTCTGCTATCTAATTATTGTGATCACTTAGAATACAGATTGTTATTTTAATATTTTCTTATTGAAAGTTGCTTTGTGTCTTAATACATAGTTAAGTGTGTAAAAATATTCATGGATTATAAGAAGAAAGTACAATCTTCAGTGTTTGGATTTGATTTGTGATGGAATTTAACTCCAGAAGTTCTTTATTCAGTTATGATTTGGATAATTTGTCTATGGCAATGTGAAGCATTGAAGTCACCCACTATCACTGTGTTTGGGTCATTCTGTGCCATTAGATCTAATAATATTTATTTTATGAGGTTGTATGTCTGTGTAAATGGTGAATAAATGTTTAGAATTGTAATATCTCCCTTTTCTACTTTTTTATATTTTATTGTTATTATTTTTTTGTACAATTCATTAATTTTATATCCCTATTGTATTCCCATTGTTCCAAAATAGTTTCATTTTGAAGCATGTTTAGTCAGATATTATAAAAGCTACATCGGCCTATTTTCTGGATTAATTTGCTTGCAATACATTTTCTATCATTTTGACCTAAGATTCTGTCTCTCATTGACAGTAAAATATGTTTCTTGGAAGCAGCAAAAAGATGGATCCTACCCTCTGATCCAATCTGTTAGTCTGTGTCTAATTGGGGAATTGAGATCATTAGTACTCAGTTATTATTGAAATATGTGTTAATTTGTGATTTTGTTAACTTTTTTATTGCTTTTTAGACTATTTTGATCAACTGTCTTGCTGTTGTTTATTCCCTGTGATTTGGGGGGTGTTTTTTTTTTTTTTTTCCTTTTCCAGATTCTCATGTTCCCTCAAATATTCACAGTAAAGTTGGCATAATTGCCATCAATCCTTTTACTCTCTTTTATAATGAAAGATTTTATTTCTTCTTAATCTTAGCAGATAATTTTACGCGGTAGGCTTTTGTGGTCTCTTGGAGCTTAGAATTTGTCATTGTAGCCCCCGTGGCTTTACGCAGTTCCATCCAAAAACACAGTACAAGGTCTCCTTTTTTATGTGACTTGGAATTTCTCTATTGTAGTTTTCAATATCCTTTGTTTATCTTATGTTTTTAATTTTAACTGTAATATGCTCTTGGGAGTTTCTGCTATGGCCCTGTGTATTTGGTGTTCTATAGGCCCCTTATACCAGGGAGGACATCTTTTCCACTGGGTATGGAGAACTTGCATTTATAATTTATTGAAAATACACTCAGTGCTTTCGAATTCTTCTCCTTTTTCTTAGGCCTATAACCCCAAAGTATAGGTATTTTCATGGTGTCTTAAAGCTCTATCACCTCCTATTTAAGTATATATGTTTCAGTTTTTTATCAACTTTTGTTGAATGATCCAATTCCAGCCTTGAGTCTCTGCTTTCTACATAACCCATTCTGTTAGTGATACTTTGCACCTTTTTTCTTTTAATTTGGCTTATTGAGTTTTGTGTTTTCAGAGTCTTTTTAGTTTGGCTTTGCTTCAATCATTCTACATGTTTAGTGAATTCTGTTTTCATATCTTATAGTAACTCTCTTCTTTCATTTATCTGTTTTGTCTTCCTTGAGTTGTTTGAATATAACTGTATCATTCTCCTAGCCTGAAAGTTCTTTGGGATCATTCCCATAAGGATCTACTATTATGAAATTAGTACTTTTTGAAGGAGACATATCTTGGATCTTCACGTTGTTTCTGTTTTTTGCAGTAGGCTTTGTACATTTGGAGATGGTTGGTTGTGTGGGAGTGTGAAGACTGTGCTTGTTATTGTAGTAACTGCTTGCCTGTCACTGCAAGGATAACTGAGGAAGTGTAAGCACAGGATCTGGGTGGAAGGGAGAAAATGTAGGTCAAGTAGTCAGGATTTGGAGGCGCTTACCTGTCTACTGTGGGAACTAGGCAGACAAATGATAGGCCTGCTTACTTGTCAGCCGTGGGAACTGAGTGGACTGGTTGTGATCTACTTTCTTTTTCTGTATCAGTGGTATACACATGTGTGTGTGCATTTGCTTTGTGTGTTTGGGTGTGTGTGTGTGTGTGTATAGATGAACTTTTTCTGTGCCTGTACATGTAGAGGCCAGAAGTCTATGGTAGGTCCTTTCCTCTTTAACTTTCCACTTTTTATTTTAAAACAGGGGTACCCACTTAACCTGAAGCTGATTGTTTCAGCTAGATTGATTGGCCAAGAAGTTATGTCTATCTGCCTCTCTCTGTTTCCCATGCTAGAGTTTTGCCTTATGACTCTACACTCAGCTTTGATGTAGTAGTTATCAGTCGAGATTCAGGTCGTTTATGATTCACTAAAAAGGACTTTATTCACTGAGTCACTTTCCCAGCCTGTGATGCACTTGTCATTGCATTTTTTGCATGAGGTCAAGGATTAACTCTTCTCCCTGGGAATACTCAGAATCCCAGCATCACATCACATCTTCAGGTAACTCCTCTTTAGTGTATAATCTACTATATTTTCGTAAATGGTTTGGTGACTGTGGCTATAGGTTAATGTCTGGTTTGTCAACCCCATTTCATTGTTTGTATGTGCATTTATATTAACACCAGTATTATATGATTTTTGTTACTAGGACTCTGTGATGTAATTTGAAATCAGGTATTATAACACATGCAGCATTTTTCCTTCTATTCCTGATTATTTTTGATATTTGCAGGGCTTCAGTAATTTTGGAATTTTCTTTCTAATTGTATAATTGTGGACTAGTGATATTTCTTGGTAGGAAAAGGTAATCTTTGCCAACCTTGAGGACATGAGATTATTGTCAGGACTCATTTGGTAGAAGAAGAGAATCTGATCTTCATGTATAGCTCATGACATTTCCATGCTCAAAAATGCACACACAAATCAATCAAACAATCAAAAAGGTATTTTGAGGAGCACTAGTCATCAATCAATAAACCTTTTGAGGATGTTGTATTGAATCTGTGAATCACTTTTGGTAATATTCCTATTGTAAAATTGATTCTGCTAACCAATGAGCATGGCACGTCTTTTCATTATCTTGCATGTTTACTTTCTTTCCTCGGCACTAGAGTTTTTTTAATTTTATTTATTTATTTTAATTACAGTTTACATACTTTGTATCCCAGCTATAGTACCCTCTCATCCCCTCCCAACCCCACCCTCCATAAATCATCTCCTCCAATGACCCTCCCCAAATACACTGATACCCCTTCCCTCTTACCCAGGTCTGATCAGGACTGGTGGCATTGTCTTCTTCTGTGGCCTGGTAAAACTGCTCCCCACTTAAGGGAAAGTGATCAAACAGCCAGCCACTGAGTTAATGTCAGAGAGACAGTCCCTGTTCCCATTACTAAGGGCCCACTTGGAAACTGGGCTTTCATGGGCTATATCTGAGCAGGGGTCTAGGTTATCCCTATGCATGGCCCTTGGTTGGAGTATCAGTCTCAGAAAAGACCCCTTGGCCCAGATTCTTTGGTTCTATTGCTCTCCTTGTGGAGCTCTTGTCTCAGTCCCCAGGTCTTTCTATCTCCCATTTCTTTCATAAGATTCCTGAGCTCTGCCCAAAGTTTGACTTTGAGACTTAATATCTGCTTTGATGCCCTGCTTTCAGAAGCCCCATGTGGCAGACTCCTGTCCTGTTCCCTGTTCTCTCCCTCTTCCAATGTCCATCCCGTTTGCCTTTCTGAGAGAGGATTGACCATCTTACCCAGGGTTCTCCTTCTTGATTAGCTTCCTTAGGTGAACAGATTTTAGAATGTTTATCCTATATCCTAATATTCACTTATACGTGAGTATACACCATGTGTATCTTTCTGCTTCTGGGATACCTCACTCAGGATGATCTTTTCTAGATCCCATCATTTGCCTGCAAATTTCATGATTTCCTTGTTTTTAATTGCTGGGTAGTATTCCATTGTGTAAATGTACTACAATTTCTGTATCCATTCCTCAGTTGAGGGACATCTGGGTTGTTTCCAGATTCTGGCTATTACAAATAAAGCTGCTACAAACATAGTTGAGCAAATGTCCTTGTATATCCCTAGGAGTGCTAAAGCTGGATCTTGAGGTAGCACTATTCTCTTTGTTTTTGAAAGTGCCAGATTGATCTCCAAAGTGCTAGTACAAGTTCACATTTCCACCAGCAATAGAGAAGGGTTCCTCTTTCTCCACAACCTCCCCAGCATGTGTTAAGATAAGGGATGGTAATACCTCCAGAAAATCTGTTGTTTTACAGGATTGTTCTAGCAATTCTGGGTTTCTTTGTTTTTCCCTATGAAATTGAGAATTGTTCTTTCAAGGTCTGTAAAGAATTGTGTTGATATTTTGATGGGAACTGCATTGAATCTGCATTGATTGGCCGGATGGCCATTTTCACTATGTTAATTCTATCGATCCATGAGCATGGGAGATCTTTCCATCTTCTGATATCTTCTTCTAATTCTTTCTTTAGAGACTTAAAATTTTGGTCAAACAGGTCTTTCACTTGCTTGGTTAGAGTCATACCAAGGTACTTTATGTTATTTGTGGCTATTGTGAAGGGTGTAGTTTCCCTAATTTCTTTCTCAGCACTTGTCTTATTGCTCTATCTAGGACTTCAAATACTATGTTGAAGAGACATGGAGAGAATGAGCAGCCTTGCCTTGTCTCAACTTCAATGGGATTGATTTAAGTTTCTCTCTGTTTAGTTTAATGATGGCTATAGACTTGCTGTATATTGTCTTTACTATCTTTTAGGTATGTTCCTGGTTTCCCTGATTTCTCCAAGACTTTGAACATGAATGGGTGCTGGATTTTGTCAAAAGCTTTTTCAACAGTTGAAACGAGATGATCATGTGGGTTTTTTTTTCCTTCAATTTGTTTATATGGCGGATTATATTGATAGATTTCCATATATTGAACCACCACTGCATGCCTAGGATGAAGCCTATTTAGTCATGATAGATATCTTTGATGTGTTCTTGGATTTGGTTCGCAAATATTTTATTGAGTATTTTTACATCAATGCTCTTAGGTCTGAATTTGTCTTTTTTTTTTTTTTTTGGTTGGATCTTTGTGTGGATTAGGTTTCAAGGTGAGTGTGGCTTCATAGAATGAGTTTGGTAATGTTCCTTCTGTTTCTGTTTTGTAGAATAGTTTGAAGAGAACTGGAGTTAGCTCTTCTTTAAAGATCTGTTAGAATTCTGTGCTGAAACTATCTGGCCCTGAGCTTTTATTGGAAGGAAGACTTTTGGTGACTGCTTCTATTTCCTTGGGGGAATAAGACTATATAATCTATTTACCTGATCTTGATTTAATTTTGGCAAATGGAATCTATCAAGAAAATTGTCCATTTCATTTAGATTTTCAAATTTTGTGACAAACAGGATTTTGTGGTTGTTTGGATTTTCTTAGTGTCTGTCATCATGTTCCCCTTTTCGTTACTGATTTTGCTTATTTGGATAGTTTCTCTCTGCCTTTTAGTTAGTTTGGCTAGGGTTTGTCTATCTTCTTGATTTTCTCAAAGAACCAGCTCTTGGTCTCATTGATTCTTTGAATTGTTTTCTGTTTCTAATTCATTGAGTTCAGCTCTGTGTTTGATTATTTCCAGTCATCTACTCCTCTTAGGTGTGTCTGCTTCTTTTTTTCTAGGGCTTTTAGGTGTGCTGTTAAGTTGCTTATATGAGATGTCTCAAACTTCTTTCTGGAGGCACTTAGTGTTATGAACTTTCCTCTCAGCATTGCTTTCATTGTGTCCCATAAGTTTGAGTAAGTTGTACCTTCATTTTCATTGAATTTTAGGAAGTCTCTAATTTATTTTTTCATTTCTTCCATAACCAAGCTGTCATTGAGTAGAGTTCTTTAGTTTCCATGTTTATGTTGATTTTTTTTTATTCTATTGTTGTTAAGGTCTAGTTTTAGGCCATGGTGTTCTGATTAGATACAAGGGATTATTTCAATCTTCTTGTATCTGTTGAGGCTTGTGTTATGACCAATTATATGGTCAATTTTTGGAAGGTTCCATGATGTGCTAAAAAGAAGGTATATTCTTTTGTGTTTCAGTGAAAAGTTCTATAGCCATCTATTAGGTCCATTTTATCCATTTTATCTACACTTACCTCTGTAAGTGCCATTATTTCCCTGTTTAGCTTCTGTCTAGATGATCTATCCCTTGGTGAGAGTGTAGTGTTGAATTCTCCCACTGTTAAGATGTTGGTATCAATGTGTGATTTTAGTCTTAATAATGTTTCACTTACAAATGTAGGTGCTCTTGTATTTGGGGCTTAGATGATCAGGACTGTGATGTCCTCCTGGTGGATTTTTTAAATTTATTTATTTACATCCAATTACAGAAATAATATTATTAGATGCATGAGTTTCCTTGATAATAAGGCACTCAATCCATAATTTATTCAGAAATGATAGTATTGATCTTTTAGTCTTATTGTAGATTTTGTGTGCACATTCACTAAATTACATTCTATAAGAACTGTTCAATATCCAGATATCTTTACTATTTTAAAATACTTCTATTTTTATATAAAAATATTGCATAATATACAGTAGATGCTTCAAAGTAAGAACTCAGTTTTCCACTAATTATTTTACTCATTTTTTAATTGGTGCTATAGCACAACATCTAAAATGTAGAGTAGAGGTATCCCCTGATCCTGTCCTCTAATAAAAAACATCCCAATGAAAGGAATCCAACACTTAATACTACAGTTCAAGAAGAAGTTCCACAGAAAAAAATCTAGATCTATGTATGGAGTAGTCCTATTCGTGTTTTTAAAAAAAAATCAGTCCAGAACAGTCAATGGTGTGTTGTTTTTCAGTAAAATTATTGAACTTTAAAAGTTAAAAAAAAAATCCCTCTGGGTTTCTAGGCAGAAACAAAATGTTGTTTACAGAGAAAAATATCAGGCTGGCATCTGAGTTCTTGTCAGCAGCATCAAAGCAAGAAGCCAGTTCAATGCTTTCCAAAAGAAAAGAAAAAGTGCAGGCATGAGGGAAGGTTTTCTATCCAATAAACTGTTCCTCGAATATTAGGACTACTCAGGAGTCTTTATGGAGGGATGTAATAAAGGATCGTCACCTTAACTGCAGATTTTAGCACATTGCCAATGGAGCAAATGGACTACCACTGTCATAACCCCCATCCTCTCTTCCTGGGTTACAGTGAGATTTAGTCCTTACCTACAGTCTAGTCACAGTTATAACTGGGTGATGTAAACGTTTCAAAAGATATAACTGTTGAATGTTTAAAATCACTGGGCAATTAAAAAATCAACGAAAGTGCTAAATGCCAAGATTTCATGATCACAAAATTGTTTTTTTCTCCTTATGTTTCTGTCTAGATTGAGTTGGATGATACTCCAGTTCCCTTGTAACACTAAAATGAGATAGCTGTCTGAAAACTAAAACAGGAACAAAATATTGAATTACTGTTTTGTAAGATTTTGAAGTTACCAAAAAATCAATTCAAGCCATCTCCTTTAATGCACTTTGACATCTGCCATTCAGCATGAAGTTAGTTTCCATGCGAAATAGGATGAATAATTTATGCTGTTTACTTTGAATGAGATTACTCATAGGAGGCTGGAGAAATGAATCAATACTCGCTTAGCTTCTATAAAATAAATTGGAGGCAATTGTTAAAGTAATGCACATTAATTTAGGCTGCCAGATAATTTCCCAACACTCCTTACACTACAAGGGTCTTAATTAAGAAACAACCAAGATTGCCTTTTCTTATTATAGATACTGCTGAGTTACGGATTCTGAACAGTCATTTAACTCTTTTGATGTGTGTGAGTTAAAGAAGAGGGGGGAAAGGCCATAAATTTGTTATACCTTGCATTTGTAAAAGGGCTTTACAGTTTGCAAAGTGATTCCTTTATCTATTCTAAACTATCGTCTGTTCTGCAAAAGGTGTCTGAGGCCTCTTGTTTCAATATTGTATGGGGAATTAAAAAATGTCCAGATCCAAGCTTCATGTTTTGAGATGCTCACTGATGATGTTTCTCTACATGTCTCTGTGTCCATGTATATTAATTATTGTGATTTTTCTTTGTTTCTTGTAATTCTGGTCTGTTTGTTTATATTCACCTGTTTGTTTTCAAAAGCAAGGGAAATTTGAAACTGGGTGGGTGCAAAAATGAGGAGGATATAGGAGAAGGTGGTGAATAGGAAACTGATCAGGATATATCATATGAAAAATTGTTTTCAGCAGCAACAAATGAAGAAAGAGGATCAGTGATGGAGTGACTTAAATAAAGAAATATGAGTGACTAAGTTTGTCAAAATTTCTTTAGAGTTTGCTCCATTGTAAACACTAAACATGGCTCCATGGTGCACGCCTCTGATCCCAGCACTCAAGGAGGCAGAGGCAGGCAGATCTCTGTAAGTTCCAAGCCTGCCTGGTCTACAAACCAAGTCCAGGACAGTGAAGGATACACAGAGAAACCCTGTCTCAAAAAACAAACAAACAAAAAAAATAACTCATAAACTTCTAACAGATAATAAGTTAGAAAAACAATCTTAATTATTGGTTATTTGGAGTTCTTTCACAAATATTGTGTTCTTTTAATTAATTTAAGTGAGTGGGGATAGGGTGGGGGTAACAAGGTCTTGTTAGAAATTTGTCTCAAATGCCACACAAAAATATAGTATTTTAAGAGTAACAAGAAACAGAATTATAAGAGCATCAAAATTTAATGTGACAATTTTCTCTGTTCTGAGGAATTCGAACTGTTATATTTATGTTGATGATAACAACAAATACTAATATAATGTTCATTCCTCACTGATAATACATTAATAGATTAAAAATGTTGATTATAATGCTACCTTTATTATTCTATTACAGATAATGAAGCCAGGCAGAGATTCTTAGTTGCCCTGTCTAGTTAAGGAAAAGCAGAACCCTTAGACATTTCAACACCAGCTCCACAAAAATAAGGCTTTCATTGGACTCAGTCCAATGAAGGAAAGTTTTTCTTACACTACAATATAATTCTTTATCCATGTGCCCCATAAAATCTATCAGTAAATTGTGATTTCTCTTGTGATATGGCAGAAACAAAGGTCATGCAAGGGATTTGAGAAGAGTTCTGCAAACGGTATGGAGGAAGGCTTTGAGCCAGTATTCTAGCCTTTATCCATTTCTTCACAGTTATTCATTCATACCAAGAAGCTGGTCCCCTCTGTAGCCCATTCCACCTGAAGTTCCAGTTATGTTGGATAAGGAACTGATGAGAAGAGTGAAAAAAAAAAAAAATCTCATGCTTCACATTCACACATATACAAAGGACAGTTGAGTGTTTTGTTGTTGTTGTTGTTGTTGTTGTTTTTTAATGCAGTTTATTCAGGAACCTTGAACAATCATCTGACCCTGGGGAAAGCCAGCCCACAGCTTAAATAGCCTCTGGGTAGCCAACCCAGGCGTGCCACGTGGGCAATGCAGATAGGTCCACATACATGGAAGCAAGCCAGATCCTCAGCCTTAGCCAAATGTGGAATTGTTCATGACAGAGAGCACTCACCATCGGGAAGGTGGAAGGCGGGAAACCAGCTCCATCTTTAAGGCACAGCATTCCGCAGCTCTCTACAGTTCCCCCTTTTTGTTTTAGACGCATCAGGCGAGAGTAGAGGTCTGATCTCTGATATTAGAAATAAATTGGGACTTTGTACTGATGTTCATTTAGGTGTCATCCACCCAAAGAGCATCAGACCCGTCCGATACCTTTTTCTCAGAGGCGGGACCTGGGGTATCAACCCGCATGCAATCAGACATGCTCTTCGCTGGGTCGAAAGTGGCTGACCCTGAGTGCAGTGCTTAGCCTCGCATCCTGAGCGTAACATTTTAGCTTTTTATGGTATCCAACCATGCTTGGGGAGAATGTCCTGCTTCAATGGCTGTAAAGGCCTGAATGATCATGGCTGCATCACACTGTTGTGAGACTCTAATCTTGCATATATACCACAGGCAAACCAAGGAGACCAACACCAGAAGGCCTGCTAACGCTCCCATGCCCGCCCATTCCTTCAGATGATTCATGGCTGCAGCAATCCATGATGATAATCCTGTGGCTAGTCCTGCGTCCACTCTGGTAGAATTTACTGTGACAATGGCCACTCTCAGCTGCTCCATCGTAGTATCGAATTCTCCAGTCCAATTACCTAAAATATAGCTTGACAATTGTTTAGACAGATTTGCAGCACAGGAAAAATTCTCATGTTATATGCTAGTGACACAAAGTCCAGCATATTTTCATTGACAGCCCCTCACGCTATGACTCTCTTCAGACAGAAAAGGGATCTTGGAACTACAGCCACCATTGTTACTACCATCTCATTGGCGGCTGTTGGAGCTATCACCGGGGCATTAGCCATGAGTCGTACTGGGCAGACTGCTCAGACCCTGAATAATCATTTAGCCAATGTAGCTCATGCCTTAATTGTACATAAAGGAATTAATGCTCAAGTAAAAGGAAGCTTGATGGTGTTCAATCAGAGGATTGACCTCGTGCAGGAGCAAATTGATACCCTATGGCAAATCGCTCAACTTTGTTGAGTGTTTTTCTAAGCAATTTGACTTGCTGAGAATTCAAGGCTTGCTCTAATGAGCAAGGTAAATCTTTGGCATTGGGTGGACTTTCTCTTCACTTTTATACTTTTGGTCTAAATAGTTAGCAATTGTGATTATTTAACAGATTGTAAGTGTTGCTGCTGGAAGGGATTTCATGTCACCGATAACTGAACTCATTTTTTAATTTCACTTAATTTGCTAATTGCCTCATGGTTTGCTGGAGAGCCACTTTGCCCACCCCCGAGATGGATGCAGATAAGCGGGAGCTGAAGTGCTCTAGACTGGAGGAGGGCGTTCATCTCCTAGGAAATGCATTCATTCTTTTGTAAACAAGTTAATGGAGAGTTGCCTGTGTTTTCATCTTACCAAATCACCTTAGCAACATGGATATGAAAACAGCATGAACTTTCCCTCAGAGCTGCCCCTCATTGCACGCTAGAGGATTCAACAATAAAAGGAGATAAGGATGTCTCCATTTAGTTTAATCTTCAAATTAATTTTAGCCAAAAAAGATTATTAAGATCTATTTTAAATAATCACAATTGCTAACTATTGAGACCAAAAGTATAAAAGTGAAGCTCTTGATCATTGATATTTGATTTGTGTGTGTGTGTGTGTGTGTGTGTGTGTGTGCATGTGTGCATGAGAGAGAGAGAGTTGTGTCCATGTGGTACATGTATGTATGCAGGAATACATGCATGTGTGTGCACATTCATGTGTGTGGGGGTCAGAGTTCAGCCTCAGGTGTCATCCTTCAGCAGCCTCGGTTTTAGAGAGACCCTCTCTCTCACTGGCCTGTGGCTCACTGAGTAGGCTAGTTCAGCCAGTGAGCTGGAAAGACCCACCTGTCTCCATCTCACTACTATTTCTGGGAGTAAAAGCACATACATCCATGCCTATCATTTCAAAGTGGGGATTTAACACATGTCTTTGTCCTTATAAAGCAAGCACTTTACCAGGTGAACTTACTCACCAGCCCCAAAACTTGTGTTTGTTTGTTTATATTTTATTTTGGGGATTTGTTTTTCTGGCGTGCGTAGACCAAGTTTTGTTTGGTTTGCCGCCTCCCCATCTTGTCCCTAGAGATGCATGTCCCATTTGCCAGCTCTGTAGTTATTCACTGGACAGGCCTGTAGCTGCCACCCACGGTAAAGGTTAGACCCACCCTTGTCTGCTCTGTGTCACCATGTGTCTTTATTCATGTTCAGATGATTCTATAAGCACTTGCCATTAGTATGGTCTCATGTTGAAAGACACTGCTGAATTTCTTAGTGATTCTGTAGTCCCCATCAACAGCATGTTTCTCACTGTAATGTTAGTGCTGTGTTCCCTGTAACTTCCCAAAGGACACAGTCAGTGGCTGGCTAGACCTTATATAGTATCCTGTGTCCTCTTCAATATCTACCTTGATAAGCCACTATTTTCATAGAAACTTTTCCAAAGGACACATTCAGTCACTATTCAGGCATTATATAGTATAGTAAAATACGTTTTCTCACTAAGTCCTCTCTCTAAGCCACTATCCTCATAGGAGCCCTTCAATTTTTAACTTAGTAAGAATAATCATATTTTCAGGGTTCAAGCACCCAATGACTTTTTAGCATTGAGCTCCAAGTCTCACACATGCTGGGAGAGATCTACCACTGAGGTACATTGTAAGTCCACTTCTGTATCTAGCTTGTTAGCACAGTGCACTTCGTATTCAAACAGATTTCTTCAAATGCCAAATTTTCTTCTTCAAAAGACAAGAAGTTTCCACTGTGTGCATGTGTTGTATCTCTTGTCCATTCGTCCACTACTAAACATTTAATTTGCCTCTATGTCTCTTGCATATTGTCAAGAATGCTGTAATCAACCTAAGATGGTAGTGCTCTCTTTCAGAACCCAATTTCACTTCCATCGCATACATAACCCAAGGACCATAGAGTAATTCTTTTACTTTATTGTCTTTATGAACTTCAAACTGGTTTCCTTGGTGACTATCGTATCTTTGGCTCTTTCCATGTACAAACATTCTTATCTCCAAAACCAGTACAGCAATGCTGTTACTGTTATTGTCGTTATTATTAACAAAAATGTCAGCAGGGCTCGGGGAGCATGATAATTTTCTGTGGCTCTAATTTTCCTCCCCTTGATTATTTGTAGCAGTACACTTCTGTAAACATCATTATTGACCAGTCCTATGCTTGCACATTTGGTTTCTTGAGTAACATCTGTTTATTGACTTTTTTCCATTTCTTTTATTTTTCTGTTATTAAAACAGATTTTTCAGACATTGTATTCTGATTAGAGTTTCTGCTCCCACAGCTCCCACGTGATCCTCCCTATCCCCCCTCCAATCCAAATCTGTCTCCTTTGCTTTTAATTCTTGCTACTAACTGCTAGAAATATTTTATCTTGAGTATTTGGTGATGCAAACTTTATTAGATCTATGATTTGTATATATTTTATTCTGTAAGTCTTGTTTAATATGTTATTTCCTTTGTGCTCTACATTTTATTTTAGATTGATGAAAAACCACTTATTTTGTTTTATTGTTCCTCTTCTTTTGGTGTCAAATGCAAGAAATAACTGCAAAAGTCAATATCACAAAGAATTATTCTTTATTTTTTTTCCTGGGTAATTTATAGATTTAATATTCATGCTTAACTAATTCATTTGACTGAATTTGTATCCAGTCAATAAAATATAAATCCCATTTTATATTACTTGTGCCAATTATATTGTCCCCAAATCATATAGTTAAAAACTAATCTTTCACTCCTCTATATATCCTATATATATAACAGAAGCCAATAGCAAACATACTTGTCTTTTCCAGCATGTTATATATGTTATCCTTATAAATTTATATCAATAAATTTTCTATGTTTCAATTTGTATACTTTTTTCTTTGATTCAACATTTTCAATGCCTAGTTGTTCCTACTAACAACTCCTGTAGTCTGTGTTTTCAGGTTCCTATGATTCTCTTTTCCTGCTTTTAGAAGGCCTCATATGTTCAAGATGCAATTGTGTTGTCTGATGCTCAGGAGAGAAGATGGAGGAAGACCCTGAGAGTGAAAGTTATGATTCTCTGTAAGATAAAGTTTCTCAATTACTGTTTAGCAAAGACATCATGTGACTTCTTGAATTACAAGAACTGAGTCACTTCTATATTAGGAAAGAGTCCGGAAAAGCTGGGTGTTTTAAGAGTTTTTTAATGGACTGATTGGATGTCCCCATTTAATTGTCTCAGTTCTTTCTCTTGAGCCCCTAAACTCACCATGAACAACTTCTCAACATATCCTTTATTCTTGAAAATAATTATTCAAACATTCTAGTATTTAACAATAGGAAACAATTCAAAGTAACTTTCCTAGTTTGCATTCAATTTATGATTAATTACTATAAAATTTTAACTATCCTCAATGTGCTGAAGGCCTAAATCATCTGATTCAGGTTTTTGTTGTTGTTTTTTTTGTTTTTTGTTTTTTTTCCAGTTGCTATTCTTTTCCTACCTTTTCACTGCCTGGAGTACATCACTTGTCTATTCCCATGTCAGCTGACCACCCAGGAGAGCCTTAACAACTAGAGTTTGGGGCTACCCATATCTTATGTGTATGAAAGGCTCACTATCCTCAGCTAGTTCTTGATGGATTCAGTCCTCAAATCATCAGAGTACTAGACAGACAACCCCAGGCTGGAGAGTTACACCTAGATGCATCACTGTTCATAGTTTCAGTGTAAAAAAAAAATAAATAAATAAATAACAAGCAAAAAATTTTGAATTAAAAAAAATATAGAAAACTCTACATGTAGAAAAAAGCAAATAGATCCATACTTATCACCCTGCACAAAACTAAAGTCCAAGTGGATCAAAGACCTCAACATAAAACCAGACACATTAAATAGGTTAGAAAAAGAAATGGGGAATACCCTAGAACTCATTGGTACAGGAGACAACTTCCTGAACTGAACACCAACAGCACAGGCTCTAAGAGCAACAATCAATAAATGGGACCTCTGTAAAGGTCTGTGAAGCTTCTGTAAAGCAAAGGACACCATTATCAAAACAAAACAAATGTGTACAGATTGGGAAAGAATCTTCACCAACCCTTTATCTGACAGAGGATTAATATCCAGTATATATAAAGAACTAAAGAAGCTGAAAAGCAGCAAACCAAGTAATCCAATTAAAAAAAAATGGGGATCAGAGCTAAACAGAGAACTCTCTGTAGAGGAATATTGAATGGCAGAAAAACACTTAAAGAAATGTTCAACATCATTAACTATTAGGGAAATGCAAATCAAAATGACCCTGAGATTTCACCTTACACCCATCAGAATGGCCAAGATGAAAAACTCAAGTGACAACACATGCTGGATAGGTTGTGGAGAAAGGGGAACCATCCTCCACTACTGGTGGGAATATAAACTTGTACAACCACTCTGGAAATCAATCTGGCGCTTTCTCAGACAACTAGGAATAGTGCTTCCTCAAGATCCAGCCATTCCACTCCTAGGCATTTATCCAAAAGAGGCTCAAGTACACAATGTTTGTAGCAGCTTTATTTGTAATAGCCAGAAGCTGGAAACAACCCAGATGCTCCTCAACTGAAGAATGGATGCAGAAATTGTGGTACATCTACACAATGGAGTATTACTCAGCAATGAAAAATAAGGAACTCATGAAATTTGCAGGTAAATGGTGGGACCTGGAAAGGATCATCCTGAGTGAGCAGTCCCAGAAGCAGAAAGACACACACGGTGTATACTCATTCCTATAGACATATAACAAGGATAAACCTAGTACAATCTGTACATCTAAAGAAACTAATCAAGAGAGAGGACCCTGACTAAAACGCTCTATCCCTCTGAAAGGCTCTGCTCTACAGACTATCAAAGCTGAGACTTATGCCAACTGTTGGGCAGAGTGCATGGAATCTTATGTAAGATGTGGGAAATAGTAAGAGCTGGAGAGGACAGGAATCCCACAAGCAGAGCCAGAGACTCATACTCCAACCAAGGACTATTCATGGAGATAACCTAGAACCCCTGCACAGAAGTAGCACATGGCAGTTCAGTCCCAAGTGGGTTACATAGTAATGGGAAGAGGGACTGCCTCTGACATAATCTGATTGGCCTGCTCTTTGAACACCTTCCCCTGAGGGGGGAGCAGCCTTACCAGGCCACAGAATGACAATGCAGCCACTCCTGATGTGATCTGATAGACTAAGATCAGAAGGAAGGAGAGGAGTACCTCCCCTATCAGTGGACTTGGGGAGGGGCATGCATGAAGAAAGGGGAGGGAGAGTGGGATCGGGAGGGGAGGAGGGAGGGGCTTATGGGGGGATACAAAGTGAATAAAGTGAATATTATATATATATATATATATATATATATATATATATATATATATATATGAAACTCAGAGGTATGTGATCTTTGCCCCTGAATCAAGTATTTGCTGTGTTGAAACTTTCCATGTGCCCTCACAAGGCACTATTTTATATGTGGCCAGAAACTCTGATTCCTATAATGAGGGGAAACAAGAATTTTGTTGTAGCCATGTCTTTTGGCTAATTTATTGGATTCTTTATCCTACTTCTCTACACAACCCTATACCTTCCAACTCTCCAGCAGTAGGCAGGAGAGAAAGAAGGACAGAAGAGAAAAGAGATGTTGATTTCATTAGACTACTTTCTGGTGATTAGTGGTATTGGGTTCCTGGGTGTGAGTTTGATCTTCATTGTCAGAAAATCTCTAACCAGCAACCAGAAATCCAGCAAACAACAAACAGAAACAGTAGCAAACAAACAAACAAACAACAACAAACAGCAACAGCAGCAGCAGTAACCATTTCCAGTTCTCTCTGGTCACTAGCATTTAAATGCTGTCGGAAGAGTCCCCGGAATCCCAAATGTAAACTAGCCTCAGCTGGCTGAGTCAAGCCTCTCCCAGAGCACCACACAAATCATGATTAGCTGCTGTGGACAATCTAAAGCAGCCCCATATCCCACCCCTGGGATTTAAACAAAAAACATTTTCTCATAACATTTCTTGTGTTTTTAAGGAAACCAAAAATTCTCACTACGTTTTCTTCTCCAGAATTCATTAAAAGCTTGAGGTAAAGTGAGAGTTTGCAGTGGGATTCTTCAACATTAATGAAAATAGTTACGTGTTTGAAGAACAGTTATTAAAGAGGTCTGTGGGATTATGAAATCAGAAGCTTGAGATTTCATTAAAGCTTAAATCTAGAAAGTATTTGGGATGTTTTCATGTAAAGTACTTCTGTTTCTAGACTCTCTATAATGTATGTTTGTGGGGGTCACAGGAATATCTGTGTGTCCTACCATGGACACATGTCTTTGAGTCAGTATTCTATTGCTATGGAGAGACACTAAGACCCCAGCAAACTGTTATAAAATAAGCCATTTAATTGGGGCTTGCATAGAGTTTCAAAGATTTGGTCCATTATCATCATGGCAGGAGGCATGACATCACACAGCAAGACTCAGTGCTGAAGAAGTAGCTAAGAATTCTACATCAGGATACACACGCATCAGGAAGAGAGAGACACTAAGCCTAGTTTGGGCTTTTGAACCTCAAAGCCCCGCTCCAGTGATATACTTTCTCCAACAAGACCACACCTCCTAATCACTCTCAAGAAGCGACATTCTTTGATGACCAAGCACTCAAATATATGAGCCCACTGGGGCCATTGCTATCCAAGCGAGTGCACATTGTTGGGAGATGACTAGTAATAATTCAAGTTTAAATATTAGGAAAGTGAGAAGCCTTTTGCCTGGCATTGGGGCACAAGCCTTTAGCACTCAGGAAACAGAGGCAGGCAGATATCTGTAAGTTTCAAGCTAACCTAGGTGCATAGTAAGAACCTTATCCCAAAACACAAACAAATAAAATAGTTATGGTGCTCTGATTTGATTTACAATTGCACAGAAAGAAAGGCAAAATATCCAGAAATGAAACCACCAACTCAACTAAGAACCAGAGAGAGAGAGATAAAGCAGATTTGAGAATAAGAAACTGAATCTGCATTCAATTAGATATACTACTCAATTTCATCAACTGACATCAAAGAAAATATGGGAATAAATGTAGGGTTCTCAGATTATTCATTCTCTAGGGTAGAAATTATATAATCAGTTTTTTTTAATGAAATGAATTTAATTCATTAAATTTGAGCTAAGATGATTACCTAAAAACGTGCAGCAGGAAACTAGTTTACCATACTTGGACTTATCATGATGCTGGTTTTCTTACTTAGATATCCATTTATCTAATAATATTTTTGAATGCTTAAAAATGAACCGAAACCACCAAGGTATTCATTTTTACCTCATTTCCCCCCCACTCACACTGATTGTATTTCGAAAATTTCCAGTATAAGGAACACAGAACAGCTAAGAAAACATTTCTTTCCTGAAGGAACTCATAATCTAGCAGTGTAAGTAGATAATTTAAGTATGTATAATACAATACACAGAATAACTTAAGGACAGAGTCAGACATGAAGTAGATACATTAACGGTCTACCATGTCACAAGTACTAATTTGAATACAGGTTCTCAGAGGATCATGGGAGTTTGTTTTTAATGTGTGTTGCTTTTTCTAAAAACAGAGGAACAACTCATCCTACTATCAACAGTGGGTGAAGGTATACATTACATGGTCTCATGAACCTGAGAGAGGTAGGAAATCCTAGGAGCTCACAGTGGGCTAATAAATGTTGACTGTCTCAAACAATAATCAGTCTCCTACGAAAAAGATTTGTCAGTCTCCTGAGAAGAGGATTTGTAGATTTGAGGATTAGGATAGCACAGTGGGAGTAAAGAAACAGAGAAGAGTATGTGCAAGAAGATTATCAATAACAGAGCCACCCAGTTCCTAGATTATGACGTTTGCTATACTTGAACACCATGTGCCATATGGCCAATCAAGGTGAGGAAGACAGCAAAATGACAAATTGCTGGTGAACTGAAAGAAATGAAGAAATCACTGGACATAACCTTTGATGAAGATGGTGGTTATAGTAAGATGATGGAGTTAAACAATGGATTGACAAGACCCTGTGGTTTAAAGAGGAGTTATTAAGGTTTCATATTTCAAAGAAAAGCCTGAAATGTGAAAAACAAGAAAGCTACACTAACCAGTAGACTATGAGGAGGAAATCTGGGGCCATCATTTTACAACTGAAAGTAGATAGAATGGGAAATGTTTGAAATAAAAGGGGAACTCACTAGTGGTTCTCAGAAGAAGGCTGGCCACCCTCCAGGAGGTCATGTCTCAGAACTGCCTCAGAATTGCATTAGTAGACATTTCTCCTGGGGTATAGAGAAAATTAAATGTTAAGAATGCAGTTTACTTTTAAAAGGCCTAGTTTCCTTTTGATCATGCCAGAAAGACCTAAGGTCTCTCAATATGCATCAGGACGAGATCATTTACCTCTCAATACAAGACTGCTTCAGTGGTGTAACTTGCAAGATTTTTTTTTACTCCATGATGTTAATTAGTCCTTTAAAATAATATTCTGTCTTCATAATGAAAAGCATTGCAAATAACAGAAAAATCACTTTTCTGAGCCTCAAAATCTTCATTGACCCAGTTTTATACTCTAAATTAGTTGTTGTGAAGCTAAGGCATCTAATAATACCTTTTACCCTCAATCCAAGAAGATACTTGGAAACTAATCTGAGTTAGAAAGGAATATACTATGCTAGAGGGCTTTAAAAGATATGTACTAGAGCTGGATGGATTAAATGGGAGAAGCTCAGAGAGGGTTTAGATGATCAAACAGGTAAAGAAAAGAAAATAATGTTGGCATCAAAATACCTTCCAAGATAGACCTATGCTTGTGTTGTTATAGTTGGTGGTTGTTTTGGGGTTTTTTTGTTTTTTGTTTTTTTTTTTTTGTTTGTTTGTTTGCTTGATTGCCTTTTTCTAGGAAGTAAGATGCTGAGAGTCTCTATCATGCAGAATCCAAGAAAATGACTACTTTCTTAAAAACTTGGATTTGGTTACACCGCCCACTTAGAGATGACAGCTTGAGGCAAGGATGCATGGACATCTTGGTCAGAGCTGCTTAGAGAGGAGCAAAGCAGGACAGATAAAAAGAAAAAAGCAAGGGTTTGGCTCAAATGAAACCCAGTGTTTTGTTTAATCCGAAGGAAAAGGTATTGGGGAAAGACTATGCATCAACCAACTGCCCCCTCCCTAACTCAAGACAGCCAGTTTTTTTTATAGCTATACAATATCATTGACAATGAGTGTTCTGTGAGACTCTCTGAGGCAAATGTTGGAGGTAGTGGCCATTTTTGAGACTTTGGCAGACCAGAATTAAGTAAATCTACCTTGTCAGAGCGTCTAGACAGGAGCTAGCAATATTATCGTGCACTAACTGAAGGAGGAGCAGAACAAAGGGGATGGTAGAATTGTACAGGGTTTTCAAAAGCAGGAAGTAGCTACCACACCTAGGATGTGGTCCTATTAGATCAACAAGGAAGACTACCTCACAGCACATACTGATCACAGCAACTAGACCACAAGAACAGCGATTTCACCCATGGAAAAAATGTTCCAGGGAATTCCATAAAAATTGAAGGAAATGAGGAAGAAATTCACCACCAAATTGCAATAAAACAGGCAACAGCTTCCCGTAACTTAGATGTAATAGAAAGTCAGCTGAGTGTCCCCATGCAAGGATTAATTCTACCTGAGAACACAATCCAGATATCCAGACTGTGGGTATATAGTGACTTCTAGAACATGAGAACAGACAGATGGTTAGGGTACCATGTCATCAACATGGTAATTACCCCAAACAGTCCAAATCCAGAGCTCTGTAGCTAGGTTGCATTCCTAGATGTTACACTGTATGGAGGAGTTGATTTGCTTTACAACTTAAAATAAATAAAGTATAATTAGTTTTATTAATAATGCCCAATTGGTTTCCTGGGAGATGCAGATATATCTTACAACAACAAATCTTTACATTCTAAAATATATTCATGGTAACAGGAACTCATAATATTCAGTCATCTTTAAAGAAAAGGCCTGGTAAGGCTGCTCCCCCCCCCCAGAGGGAGGTGATCAAAGAGCAGGCCAATCAGAGTATGTCAGAGGCAGTCCCTCTTCACATTACTATGTAACCCAATTGGACTCTGAACTGCCCTGGGCTACATCTGTGCAGGGGAGGGAGGGTGGGATTGGGATGGGAGGAGGGAGGGGCTTATGGGGGGATGCAGAATGAATAAAGTGTAATTGATGAAAAAAAAAAAAAAAGACTATCTGCCAAAGGTCATTTCTAGAATAAATGATAACTTGACTAAAAAAAAAAAAAAAAAAAAAAGGCACTTAACCGTGACATCTGATCTTGAAAAGTGACCTAGAAAAGATACCTGTGCCAACAGTATAAATGTATGGGGAATGGTAAATCAAGATACTGGGGAAAATATAATGATGAAAATATGAAGGTTTTGCAGGGAAAAAAAAGTTATATTTTTGTTTTGTTACTCATTTAAAGTGATTTCTTTATTTAAATCTACTACCGTATAATGTCTTATATCAGTTACACTGAAACTTCCCACAAAACACAAAGTATACATGGATAGTACTGGATATATTACAATATGTAATCTTGTGGGATTGCTGTTCAAGGAAGTCATCAGAATGCAGATAGTGGGTAAGCTGAAGCCACTCAGCCATCCCCTTACAAAGTTATCTGTGGGAATTCTGATGAAAAGTCACCAACACAATCTCATGTTGTATTATTTCATTGATTAATTTGCAAGAGACTTCATTTTTTAATTTACTTTTTTTTTATAGGTAGAAATTGTTAGTCTATGGCGTGATAATATGCCATTCTCAAGTTCCTCACTTTCCTAGGATCCATGAATCTCAGCTGAATTTAGCACGATTTGAGTCTCCACGAGTATTTATAAGTAGACTCCCCTGCTAAGGGGAATTAAGTGTTCTCTAGCAGGAACTTCTGATTCTTCAGAAAGCACTGCTTGTCCCCATGAGGAGCCTTCAAAGATCAAATGGTGTTTTCATGCAAGAACTTGTTGAAGTGCTTGGAGCAACTGTGAAAGCATCTGGGCATCTGCTGGCTGAGAGGCCCTTTCTGGGAAATCTTAAATGTTAAGTTGCTAAAAATGTGCGATTAGAGAAGGAGTGAAATGAATTCATGTACTGGAGTGGCCTGAAGGACAGCAAGATGAATGGAGAGAGCAGAAAAACTTGCTGTTGGTTTGTTTAATTTATTTATCTATTTTCACTTTATAATTTCTACTTTTTTATCTGGAGAGCATCATTCTTCTTTACACCCTAATGTTGCTTAATGAGGGTTATAGAAAGAATATAAAGAAGAAACTGAAAAGTACAAGACTAGGACAGGGGACAGAGTGTTATCTCTTAGATTAGCTAGAAAAAAAATTGTTCCCTGTCTGTCTTGAAGGATATACACAGTGGAGCAGATTAGAATTTGTTTTGAGGTCTATCATATCACAGGAAAGATAAATAACCAAGGTCACACAAAACAAAATTGCTTAAGTCATTATATAATCTATAATAAAATGCTTAACATTTTGCCACAAGGTTATACCAGCTCAAAGTGGATGATCTGTTATCTTCCAGTTACAGAAACAAGTTTAGTGTGGTGATTTTCTATATCACTGAAAGATGGACACACAAGAGCTTTCTAAAGGAAACCTTGGTTCTAAGCCCCATAGCTTCATCCACTTTTATTGAAGCTGTTCTTCCCTCTGTCTAGACTCTAAGGGTCCTTCAGGTTCATTGGCTATACATACTTACTGGACATAACCCTTATGCAATATGCACTATACTGTTTTATGGAGAACGCAAAAGAGAGAAAGCATACTCTGACACCCAGGAGCTAGGAACTCAGTGGATGATCTGTTCCCTCTTCTTCTATCTTTTTAGCCTATAATCATTGAAGATTAAACACAAACACTCCTGTCCTGTGAGTTCTCTAAGCAGAATTACTTTCTAGAATTGAGTAATACCAGTGAGCTGTCAGAAGAGACTGGAATATCTAGAAAATAGTTCTAAAATTAAAAGTCATCCAAGCATGAGCCCCACAGAGCCAACAATGCATGACACATTCAGTGGAGAAGGAAGGACCACTTAGTAATTAGATGGATAAAAGAAAGCATACATTCAAAAACCGAGGATGCTCTTGTTAAATTATTGTGCAAAATATGCTGTTTAGGGAAATTGATCCTGATAACAGTGGTTTTCAAACTTTAGATCAGTATGTCCAGTTGGAAAAGAAAGATCAAGCAAGATAAACGGGTAATTTCAAAGTGTCAAACAAGTACATTGTTAATGTGAAAGGAAGCAGCCAGCACTTGTTTAAGTAGTACATTTCATTTAATACAGCCATGAGCATATTATTTTAACAAATTTAATTGAAAGTATCACTCATGAGATTTTTAAATTTTCATTTTGTAAGAGGTCTGGAAATCTAATGTGTGCTTCATATAATTCCACATTTCAGCATAGATTATCCCATATTTCAAGTGCTTAGCAGTTATATATAACTAGTGGCTAGTGTTTGGGCAGCCCAGCTTCGAATTGTTTGCCCCCATACTAAAGAACAAATGATGATAGTTGTTAAGAAAGAAAGAAAGAAAGAAAGAAAGGAAGGAAGGAAGGAAGGAAGAAAGAAAGAAAGAAAGAAAGAAAGAAAGAAAGAAAGAAAGAAAGAAAGAAAGAAAGAAAACATTAGACACATGTTGAAAGGTCAGGGTAAGCTGGGGAAGTCAAGAGAAAACTCCCTAGAAATACATTCCAAGTAAGGTGACTCAAGCTGCACCATATTGAATTTGTGGGGCCTGAACTTAAGAAGACAATACTTGCCCCTATTTAATCCTCTTTCTTTCCTCTTGCATATAAACTTGTTTATTTATTTTTTACTTCCTTCAGCCATGTTTGAAATGCTCCCCCAGTCTTCTGGTCCCTTGGAAGTAGGCTTTCATGGCTAGAGTCTGCTCTCAGACGAAAACTGCAAAAATAAGTTGTCCGAGATGCTTGAAGTCAGCTACAACTACCAACAAAAGTTAACCACAGTCAGTTATTTGTAGGAAGTAGTCCCAGTTTTTAGATGACTGAAAGTAAGGGTCTACATGGGTGACTAACACGCCTAAGTGCATGACAGACAGTCAAGGATTCCAAGGCCTGAAACCACAGCTTTGGTCATATGCCACATACCCTGTGAGAATGGAAGGGGACTGTTGTCAACACCCTAGAGAATATAGACCACAAAAGACTGTGAGAGCCATACAACATGGCAATGTGGGCACTCTTGATGTCATCTTTCTATGGAATTTACCTGCTATGCCCCAGTAATGAATGGACTCAGAGAAGCAGTTATACATGTCAGTAAATCTAAATATGTTGCATTCTGGAGAT
Source organism: Meriones unguiculatus (assembly GCF_030254825.1). NCBI lineage: Eukaryota > Metazoa > Chordata > Mammalia > Rodentia > Muridae > Meriones > Meriones unguiculatus. The sequence continues at coordinate 167,758,523 of NC_083350.1, read as the reverse complement.
TGCAACTGATATCCACCCTACCTCACTTTAGGCTGATTGTGTGTGTGTGTGTGTGTGTGTGTGTGTGTGTGTGTGTGTGTGTGTGACAGAGAGAGAGAGAGACAGAGAGACAGAGAGACAGAGACAGAGACAGAGACAGAGAGACAGAGAGAGAGAGAGAGAGAGAGAGAGGGAGAGAGAGAGAGATCTGAGTGTCTCCAAAACCTATTCAGAGTAACCCTCCTAGAATCCTTGCTGATATTTGGTCTACTCCATCACCTTTCTCACACCCTAGCTTCTTTGGTCCCCATCTGGTATTTTCCTTCTGCTCCTTTGCCATGTTTTCTTCTCCATGTTCTTAAGATGTTCTTACTTAGCGTATTACCATATTGCCAACCTAAGCCAGTGATTATATGACATCCAGGATGCTAAAATTTAAGTCTGAAGAGTCCATTTCTTTTTACAACACACCCTTGAAATTGCTTAATTACTGCCTCAAATCCCGCTTGAGGCCAGTAACTTTATTTTCCTAAAATAAATTCCTCACTCACCCAGACCTCTGGTAAGCATTCTGCTGCATGCCATCCATTTCATCTCAAGATTCCACACTGTCCGCTATAACATTAAACTCATGTTGGTGTTTAGTCACAAACTGAAAATCACTTTTGCCTTGGGAGAGGAATTATTTTTGAAACCAGGCAACCTGCATTCTGGATCATACCAGGCTCTCTGGCTTTCATTTGCTCTTTTTTAAGTGGTTTTTCTTTTTCTTTCTTTCCTCTCCCGACTCCTACCCTCCAGGGGATTAACATGAACTTTAATGAGTACCCACAGTTTGTTATCTGAAGCTTGTGGCCTCAGGATTTTGCTTCCTGCTCCATGGGGTCAGATGCCGGTGCACGAGCTTCCTGGTGCTCTGGAGGCATATTCTGATATCTTCTCTTCTGTGGGAAGTCCCTGTAGCAGCTTCAAGGCCTGGATTCTATCAAGTGTTTAACCACTTTCAGCTTTACATTCACTGAGGGGCTGTTCTTGTGGCTCTGAGGGCTGTGTGCCTTCTGTAGTCTGAGCATCTTGATCATGTGTTTCTCCCAGTATGAATGCCTTTTTGTACTTCTTATTCTCGTAACAGTGTGCAGTTTATGAAGGTTCTAGCTGTCCCCTCCATATTTTTCGTGATCTTCAGGTCTAGGCAGAAACACTTTATCTGGGATTCTTGGTCTGGTAAATTTGTGACTAACCCAGTCTGTACTAATGAGAAATCTCACACTTGTTTTTGACAAGCCTGTAGTCTGCCTGAAGGCCTATGAAGTACTGAGCACAAAATCCCAGCGATAAGTGTGATGATTCTTCACTGAGAATGTCTGCTTGTTCACAATACTTGTTGTATGGAATGTGTGGGTCTTTCATCCAACAACCAATTCTCCAGCATTCTGGCCCACCGATTCAGTGTCCTGTAACTTAACCAAATTCTGTCACCAGCCTCATAAAGTTTGTGTGGACTTCAGGTATAGTCTTGACCACCTGGTGACCCAGTTGCCAGTAGCTAGACCCAGGGTTATTTATACAACTATCTGATGGCTGCAATGCAATGATTCACATGACCCCACTTCCTGATTAATAATTTGCTGTAATAGCTCACGGAACTCAGAGAGGTGTTTTACTTACATTCACTGGGTTGTTATGAAGGCTATTATAAATCAGTCAAAGAAATAAATAAACAGTTTTATAGAGTGAGATCAATTGCTCCTATGCAATTAAAGAGTGATGTTTCTCAGTACAAACCTTGTGGCTCCCTGAGTCCATCTTAGGGCTTGTCTTAGAGGCCTCTTTCTAATGCTTTTACAGAGGCATGGTCATTAAATCATTGACTATAAGTTGTTCATCTTCAGACCTCTCTACTTCCTGGGGGTTGTGGTGCAGGGCTGAAGGCTGTAACTCTCTAACCCATCCTTGGTCATTCCAGTGTTCACCCCACAAGCTGAGGATACTTTGGGGGCCCTCAGCTGACAGTCTAGCACCCAGCATCTAGCAGATACTTGTCACTCTGGAAAGTCAAAGAATCCTAGAAACTTCTGCATCAAGAACCAAGGACCAAAACCAAATACTATAACAACAGAATAATCTGAGGACCCAGTTCACCCCAGAAAACACAAGGACTTTAGAAGATTTGTGTTAGAACCTGGGGACAGAAGACAAACATGCTTATTATATCACATCCAGTTTGGATGGAGATAGGGAATAGTCAGCTGCAAGATTGTAAATTCTAACTGTTCATAGATATTAAATCTCTGCTCAAAACAAGCAAATATTTTTCTGAAACCAGATGGGCTTTGTTGAATTTGTCCAGGGTGCTGTGCTTGTAAGCACGGGAAATGCAGTCAGAAATTGAGTTTCTGGAAAAGCATTGCTCACTAGTACATTGAGTAGGCGTTGGAACATTCATTCTGGGTAAACTTCTTTACAATAAAGCTTGTCAGAGAATAGCTTCTGCAGATACAATACCCCAACTTGCATTTAATTAGTAATTCTTGAGCCTTCAAAGAGAACACTTGTATGGATCAACAGTCATGAATATTAACCAGAAAGGACCACAATCTTACAAGTAATTGCTGCTCTGTGAGAGCTTTACTTGGTTAAGCAAATCTTTTGTATTCATCAGCTAAGTCTCAACTGGTTCTTAATTGTTTTAAAAATGAACTAGCTTCCTAATTAGATCCCATGCAGATCACAGCTTGTTGTGAACCTCCATTGCAGAACTAAACTATACAAATATTAAACCATAGTGCAGGACTTCAGGGGCATTTTTAGCTTACACTGTAGTGTAGAATAAGGCCTGGAAGCTTTTATGGAATTACTGGTAAATTTTTACAAAAGGAAAAATGAAAAGAAGAAAGGAAAGAAGGAAGGAAGGAAAGAAGGAAGGAAGGAAGGAAGGAAAGAAGGAAGGAAGGAAGGAAGGAAGGAAGGAAGGAAGGAAAGAAGAAGAAGGAAGAAGGGAGGAAAGAAGGGAGGGAGGGAGGAAAGGGAAGGGATAGAAGGATAAAAGTATAGAAGGGAAGGAAGGATGAGAGAGAGGGGGAGGAGGAACAGAGGAAAGGAAGAAGGGAGAGAGGGAGGAAAGGAAGGGAGAAAAGATTTAATTCAGGGTCTGGAGAACCCTCCTCTCAGGTAAAACCTGCACCAGCAGTCCAGCTGTTACACTCTATATTCAGGAATCTAAAAACAAAAGGAAATTGTAAAGAAAATGTTACTTTTCAAATTGTTTCTGCATTCCTACATTAAAGAATCTGTTACATTAACTGTTGAGAAAGAATGTCAGCTTACAGTACTGAGGTGGTTTATTCTAAAATGTAAATTTGAATGACAGGAAAATAGATTTAGCTTATCCCATGTTTGTGTTTTCCAATGTGGAAGTAATTTCATGGAGTTTTATAGTAACAAATAAAGAATGTTATAAATCAAGACATTTTAAAAGTACATTGGAAACATTATGTAGGTAGATATTAACAAGATGGGGAAACATCAGCTATGGGCCTCATGTGCTATCTGATTGCATTCTTAGCCCTTCGATTGACAGAGAATATGGTGTTGGTAAGTTAATATATTCCAAGTGGTTTTGTCTGCTCATATGGATGTTAAGTCTGACACAGGATTAGACAAAGAATGGTTCTTTAGGGGGCAAAAGATACCCCAAGAGAAACTGTAACTGGACTCCTGCACCTGCAACATTCCGAACACTCTCTACAGTCATTGAAGTTTTTATTAGTGAGATCTGAAGATGCAGATTCTTTCAGGAATTCTTTTATATGTTGATTAGTTTATTTCTTGTTTAGTCTTTTTGACATCCACCCTTCATTATAGGGTGCAAGTACATGTTTTCTCTTGGGGAGAATTTGAGTGATTTTCTGACCACAGACTTATCTGCTCTCTAAAATAGTTAAGGAACCCCTGATTTCTCAGTCCCACCCCTTTACCCTCTACATCCTCCTTTCATCGCACTGTGTCTCCAAAGACTCAGCTGAGACTGAAACCTCTCAATATACCTCAGGTGGCTACTGTTCTCCAAAACCACTTGCCATTTGCATATTTACACTCATGTTGCAGATGGCAAGAGCCTTTTCCTTGCTCTTCCTGCTATGCTGTGCACACTATCTTGCTGCAGGCTTGACAGTTCTCCAGGTGAAAGCACCACTCACAGTGAATAAATCCTAGCCTCTCTAAAAATCAAACAACAACAGCAACAAAATTAACTGCAAGTTTTGTTCATAAAGCATGTCACTCTTAATAGGGGGCAGACTATGTCATGGGCACCTTTTTCATATTCTGGGTTGGTGATATGGCTCAATGGGTAAACGCACTTGTCTCCAAAACTGAAGGTGTCCGAAATCTACTGCTAAATTATTTTTAACAAAAAACCCCACAACATATAGTTTTTCTTATTTTTTTCACAAAATAGTGTGTTTCATTATCACTATTTTATGCATGTGTATCACTTAGATTTTGTTCATACTTCCTCCCAACTGTGAATCTCCCACTAGTCCCCAAAAAGTGCTTCTTCTGATTTCATGTCTCATATACATTCTGCATAAGAGAAAAAGTGTATTATTTCCACTTCAGTGGGAGCATCTTTTAGCTTTATCTTTTAATCTGTGTCTTTTAACAACTTCTGCATGAAAGTGCATCTCATTAACCTTTACCTTTATCCCTCTTGACTAGTATTCATGGTACTGGAAAGTACCCTGCACACTAACACACATATGAACCTGCTACCAGCAACAGTGACCTTCCCTGCATGTTATGCTGGTGCAATAGTGGCACAGTGTTGTAGGAGTATCCAATCACTCTGAATGGATGAAAGACCCACTTCATGAAATGGACCCCAAACCTAATATGGCTGGGTATCTAAAACCTGAGACCGGGTGAGCCATGGACCTGGGGCAAAACCAAATACTACTATTCTGCTAAAGGAGCAGGACAATAAATTAACTCCTAATAACATTCTGCTATACCTGTAGATCAGTGTCTAGCTCAGCTCAGCTTTCTCCTGCAGATGGGAACTAATACCGAACCATAAATGGACAATGTACAGAGGGTGAGAGTTTGTAATAATCAGTCCCGGAAAATGGGATGTCTTCATCAAACTTCTCCCATCAAGCCTCATGGAACTATACAAAAGATGAGGCAGAAAGACCATCAGAACCAAAGAGGATGGATAACATTAAGGAAACAGGACCTCCAGGATAAAACAGGACTGATGCACATAAGAACTCACAGAGGCTATGGCCTGTAGAGGTTCAAGTCAGCTGAGATCCCAGTGATAGGGGGAAAGTGGACCTAGGCTCCCATCCTCAACCAAGAAGCGATCTCCAATTGGCATGTACTTGCAAAGGAAAGATTAGTTTCTCCAGTGCAGTCTCACTGGGGATAATAACCCATTTAACTGTAGGCTCCTACCTTTATTCCTAAATGGTATTTAGGTATTTAGGTATTAATAAAATGGTATTTTTGTTTTTTTGGGGCACTTATTTTTTTTCCATTGGACTTACTAATATTTTGCTTGCACCCGATTTTATATTTTATAGGGTTCAGTATGTGTGTGTATGTGTGTGTGTGTGTGTGTGTGTGTGGTGTGTTTCTTATGCTTTCTTTTTGTTCTTTTGGTTTAGTTTTTTCTTTTTGTTTTCTAAAAAAAAGAGAGAGCGAGAGAAAGAAGGTGTGAAGTTAAGTGGGTGGGAAAGTGAAGACTGGAAGAAGATGGATAAGGGGAATATATTTTTGAATATTCCAGGGTTTTTTTTTCTTTTTTCAGGCTAATGTCTCTCCCAGTTCCTTCCTACTCTATATCCAAGAACATGTTAACAGCTTTCAATGTGCTAATCGCCATCTGAAAATCTGCTTCCTCGATAGACATTCTATGACAGATGTTGACTAAATCACAGCACCCCCAGCTTCTCCTCCAGCACACGCGCTCTCCTGGAAGTCTTAAACAGTGCAAACAATGAGAAAAAGGATGAACAGCACAAGTCCAGGAAGAGAAAAATAAAATTGTCATTACTTCTGTGGCTCTACAAGGAAAAATTTAAATAATCTACAGATTATCAATGGCAATTAAATAATTAGTAAGACGTCTGCAATTTTTAATGTTCTAGACAAAAAATTATTAATTTTAATTTTAAAAACTGCATCCTTTTTCATATCATCAAAAATAAAACACCTAACAATAAATGTCATCAATGATGTTCAGGTTCAAGAAACCATAGAGAACACAAGGTACTTTTGGGAACAATTAAATTAATCCCTGGTAAACAAAAGTAAAGCCATTCTGTGGGACAAGAGAGACTGTTTTACAAAGATGTCAGCTCTCCTTCAGTTGAGTCACTGATTTGCTGTAATCCCAAATGCTGAAACTACTAACACAAGATCCCCAGAGGTTGGTTTCCTCATTGTGAAGAGCTAGCGTTTCTCAAGTTATGTTTTCTCACATGAGGGGAGCAATGCACAAATGAAATGCAACTGAGCAAGCTTTTTCTCACGGCCAGAGCCAGTAGGTCAAGCACACCATCAGCACAGTAAGATAGCCTGTTATAAATGGCTTCTGCCATCAAGGTTGTTGGAGAAATGCCGAAAGTGAATAAAGTTTCCTAAACAACAATTCATTGCAGTCAGGAGCCTCACATGCTTTTCTCTCTGTGCTTTGCTACTACACGTTGAAAGTGAAAAACATTACAACAGTGTTTAAGTCAGAATTTTATTTTTGATGATATGAAAATCACCTTATTTTTTTATTTTAAAAAACTTTTGTTTTTAAAAATAAAAAATAAAATTCATCTCTCAAATTATTAAGGCCCCTGGTGACAGTGTGGAGTGCAGGGTAGAGCTGATTACGAAGCAAGCAATTGTGCTGAAAGGAAAGGAGGGAAAACATAAGGAGTATTCTGAGAAAATATTTTCCATGTAAATAAAAGAGTTGTTTGGAGTAATATTTTGTCTATATCTACAGTAAAAATTCACTAACTATAAATGATTACTGCTCTACTATTAATAGCCTTCCAAAATAATTTTAGAGTGAATCCTTTCAAATCATAATAACCAAAGTAAATTATCTCTCCTGTGCCTGATAATCTCACATCTCAGTTTTTACTGAGTTTGCTTGGACTTGTTTATTCTACATTTTTTTTGAATCTGCAATAGCAATGTAGGGCCCATCACTGAATGTGCTATGATCTTGAATAGTTATCTCAAGTTTTGATTTACTGCTTCCCTTGAAGCTTGAAGTCCATTGAAATGAGTTTTCATATTTATTTAGAAAAATTAAAGCTGTGCTAATAATTAAACTATGCCAGCACCTACTTAGTATATACTAGGTGTCAGACACTGCCGTGGTTTGAATAAGAATGGCCCTAAAAGGTTTCAACCCTCGGTCCCCAGTTTTCACGGTGCTTTATCAGAGCAACATAAAAGTAAGTAAAAAAATTCAGTACTACTATGCAAGAACTACCCTCTAACGTCATATGTCTGAAGCCCAACAATAACAATACCTCAAACAGAAATATCATGACACCCTGTGATTCTTTGTGTTGGGGTGGTGGGATGAGGGGTACAATACACAAAGTGCGTCCCAAAAGCTGTCAGAACAGGGTCCTGTTCATCTTTGCTATAACTCATCTCCTTAGGGCTTTGAGACAAGGTCTTCAACTGAACAGGAAACTCACTGTGTTTGCTGGACTGACTGACAGCTACCTCTCAGGATCTGCCTGTCTCCTGTCACTCAGTGCTGGGGTTATAAGCACATACAGCCGTGACCAGCTTTTTACTTTTATGATCAAACTCAGGTCCTCATGCATGCAGAACGGTTGCCTGTGTGTTTTTAACCATCTCCATTTTCATTATCTTTAGTGAAAAAGTTTAAAGTACTTGGTTTGTGAATCAAGAAATCCCATGGATTTGTTATTTGTAAAGTTTACTATAGTTCTTACTGAAGCTAAACCCATTTCATAAGCATAGGTACTGTACTTTGAATATAGTGACAGACTATAAATATTGGAGCTGACTGTGGATCAAATTTTGGAAAGGCTCATATTTATTTGTAGCCAAAATTTTCCAGGAAGTTTAAATGCACACACATATTTTTAACCATTATGCTACTTAATCTACATAACGCACATGTTTTGATAGTCTCCACAAAAAAACCTATCCACTCATAAATATTTTATGAAATCCTCATTGCTACCATAGAATTTACTTTTCATGCATATTAGATTTCAACTGAAGAAATAGCATTGTATTATTTGTGGTTTATATTTATCAAACCATTATGATGCTTTATCTACTTTTCAGAAATTAACCTAAATATTTGAGATGATAGATGTAACAGAACAATAAATGCAAAAGAACAATTAAAAATCTGTGTTAACACAAAACTCAACATTTTCTTTCTTTCATCTCTGAGTATATACTTGGTTTTCCTGAATCTTGCTGGTGAAAAAAAAAAACAAAAACAAAACACACATTTTCTCCTAGAGATGATTTTGCTGCTTAACATTTTCATGAAGCACATCTTGGTCACTAAAAACTGCATTCAGAATCTGTTAGGACCCCAGGAGGAACGAAATATGTCCCACAGTTGATTATGCAGCCCTGTCTGTCACTGAGGGAATAATGAATTCAGAATAGATGCACACTTGCTCCTGTTTTAACATATTATATGGTTTTAAGCAACCACACAAAACACAAAAGTGAAGACTGGAGCATGGGGGCAAGTGGATGGAATCCTCTTGACACCGCACCCATGTCTGGTAGCTGACAACCATGTGCAACTCCAGCTCCAAGGGACCTCTCTCGCCTCCCCGGAAACCTCCACACAAGCACACATACCCACTCCCACACATGTACACATGACTGAAAATAATCGAAATAAACATTTTAAAAGAAAAATCTCTGATACAGACGCCATACGTATGAAACCTTAACTCCTAATCCAATCAAGGGTGGTCCCTCTCCTATACACAAACAGGATCAGGTCAAAAAGGACAGGAATCTCTTTCCTTGACAGTGGGACAAATGATAATTAAGCACGGAACCATGAAGATTTGTTCCTAGTTTTAAATCCATCTGTTTTATGCGCATTGTTGGATTTTCAAGACTGAAATGTTGTCATTTTTCACTTTCCTCTTTTCAATTTCCTCTCTGCATTCTTTATTTCTGTAAACTACTTTATTCCTCTGCCCTTGAATTGGGACTGTTTGCAGAACACGTTTTGACAAAAAACAAAACACAAAAACAAAACAGACAACCAAAACAAACAAACAGTAAAAGAGGTTGTGGTTTTGGGAACTTCTAATCAAGATCTTAGCAGTGCTGGAAACTTTGTTTCTAGACTCTTGAAACATTCCTTGGATCCAAAGTTCTATGCTTAAGAAAGCACGTGGTTCCTTGTCAGCACCAAGGTCAGAAAACATCTGTAGAACCTCACTCAGTCTGTGGCCAGCAGCAACTCTGCCCATATCACAAGATCTTGCAGATTTGCTAGTCATTCCAGCACCTCACTGATGCTATAAAAAAAAAAAAAAAAAAAACTGAATTACAGAATTCTAATTCATGGTAAATGATTACTTTTGAAATAACTTTTATTTTTTATATTAATCACAGGTTATTTACTTTGTATCCCAGCCGTAGCTCCCTCCCTCTTTCCCTCTCAATCCCACCCTCCCTCCCTCAGCTCCTCCCTGCCCCTTTCCAAGTCCACTGATAGAAGAGGTCCTCCTCCCCTTCCATCTGACCCTAGCTTATCAGGTATCTTCAGGAATGGCTGCAAAGTCCTCCTCTATGGCCTAGCAAGGCTGCTCCTCCTTCTGGTGGGGGGGGGGGGGGTCAAAGAGTCAGCCATTGAGTTCATGTCAGAAATAGTCCCTGTTCCCCTTACTAGGTTACCCACTTGGATACTGAGCTACCATGCGCTACATCTGAGCAAGGGTTTTTGATTGGTCTTTGATTGGAGTACCAGTCTCATAAAAGACCCCTGTGCCCTGAAATAGTTGGTCCTTGTGGAGCTCCTGTCCTCTCCAGGTCATACTAACACCCCCTTCTTTCATATGATTCCCTGCACTCTGCCGAAGGTTTGGTTATGAGTCTCAGCATCTGCTTTGATACACTGCTAGGTAGAGTCTTTCAGAGGCCCTCTGCAGTGGGCTCCTGTTCTGTTTCTTGTTTTCTCCTACTTCCAATGTCCTTTTATCTGGTATATTTTATGTGAATTTCATAAAATCTTAAAAATAAAATTTTGCAAATTTCAGAATTTTAAAACATTTTCACAGAATCCCCCAAATAGTGAATAATTAGTTTTTAGCTACTACAGTTTTATTAAGCATGAGGAAATAAAATAGGTACTATGTCATTATTTTAGTTTTTTATTTTTTATGTACATAGATGTTTTGCCTGCACAGATGCCTCTGTGAGGGTGTCAGATTCCTTGGAAGTGGAGTTATAGTTTGTTGGCACTAGGAACTGATCCCTTGTCTTTTGAAAGAGTAGCCAGTGCTCTTAAGAGCCCAACATATTGCAATTTTTTTCATTTTTATTTTTTCCAGACAGGGTTTCTCTGTGTATCCCTGGCTGTTTTAAAGATCTGTAGACCAGGCTTTAGAACTTTCAGAGATCTGTCTGCCTCTGTCTCCTGAGTGCTGGGATTGGACCTCCACAAGGAGAGCAACAAAACCAAAATATCTGGGCACAGGGGTCTTTTCTGAGACTGATATTCCAGCCAAGGTCCATTCATGGATATAACCTAGAACCCCTGCTCTAATGTAGCCCATGAAGGGAGGGGTCTACAGCTGGGATACAAAGCAAATAAAATCTAATTAATTAAAAAAAAAACTAAAAATTTAATTAAAAAAAAAAAGCTTTTGCCACCACTGCCCAGCACTATAAAATTTTGTTTGGGTTTTTTTGTTTGGTTTGAGTCTACAATGTAGTAAATGGCATAGCCCAAAATCAAAGAATAGAAAATATAAAATTGAAAAAACTTAAGTATTATTAAAATAATTGAAAATATTTTTCAATCATACCAGCAAGTGAAAGAGATTATATTGCCTACATCTGAGAGGTTATTTGGTTATCTTTTATAGGAGGTTATTGTACAACATTCTGCTATGAGATGAACCCATATCAATTCTTTTATACTTGCCTTTATAGACTTTTTAGATTGTCTTTATTATAAACCACAATAACATTATATGAATAAGTTAGGATTCCTGTCTCATTGAAAAATTAATAAGAATAAAATTATTGATATATCTAAGCTTTTTGTATATAGATTTTTAAATTGCTCTTCATGGAAGTTTTTAACCATCTATATTGTTACCTGCAAAGTGAGGACATCCTATTTTCTCACTTGACATATTTCTATGACAAAAAAATTAATATATAAAATGATTACCCATGATTTTAATCTAAAATGAGAGTAAGCTTCATCATTTTTTTAGCCTCCTTGTTCAACTTGACATCCAGGAAATATAAATTGCCTGAGTGTATTCAGATATGAATGGATTGTCTGAAATATATGCCACTCAAATTGCTTCTCAAGGGGAGCACAAATCCCAAGGCTGCATTGTGTGCACAGTCTATCCGCATCTTCTTGTCGATACGGAGAAGGCATTCAGAGAGTGTAGGGCTCTGAACTCCCCTTGCCGCATGCTTAGAAATGTCTGCTTCCAGCTGTAACATACCTTTGTCCTTTGATCTGCAGAATTCCTGAACTGATTTTGGCATTAGCTGTACCTTTATGTCCTGTGCCTATCAGAACACTGGCATGGGAATTTTGGAAAAAAAATTAAAAGAGTGTAATATGCACAGTGAGTTGCTAATGTGTATTTCATCATAAAGCTCTGATACATCCTTTGTGGGCCGGGAGGGCCCTAAACAAATAAGGAGAAAGCAAGCATTTAGGTAATTGCTTATGCAAAGCATTTACATGTTTTCATTTCCCCTGGGATTCTCTGCTGGTCACCTTAGCAACAATGGAGAGAAGCCTTGAGCATGTTTGTTTGTTTGTTTGATTGATTGCATTTTTTTTTTAAAGTAAGATTTCTTTTCAGTTTTTGAAGCTTCTTTTTGAATCTGGGAATCCCCAGTTTCACTACGTTCTATGTTCGTGGGTTTCTGCCATTCAGGTGACAGTTGCAACCTTTCTCTGACACAGAAAGAACAAAGCAGAAACTGAAAATCAACTTTGCAAAGATGTCAGAATGTGACGGTGGAGGAGTAGGCCATGAGGGGAAATTCTAGAGTGACCATGAAATTCCCACAAAATCTATGTCAGGTCTTCACAAGCTGCTGTCTTCAAGGTAAGAGAAACACACAAAAACCATTTAGGACAAACAAATGTAACTGCTTTTTAAGCAGTATGAAATGAACTACTGGTAAGCGCAGAATAAGCTGGTGGGTCCCCTAAACATGTGCAAGATCCTCCTGCCTCTGCCTCCTTCAGCAAATCCTACCGGTGTGAAAAAAACAAAAAAACCAAAAAACAAACAAACAAAAAACATGTGCAGGATCAGGTGACAAACTCAGGATAGACCAGAAGCTTCTAACAATGTCCTGGTGGATCAGCTGTGTTGATACCTTTCCATGAAAGGCTCCCATGGATCTCTTAGGAAATCCCTGTGCACTGTAGAGGCACAGAAGCTAAAGTGTTCTTAACAAGAGTCCACAGTAGGGGGCAAATGACCTGAATCAACCCCAACACCCCATGAAGGCTCAGGGAACATTGATGGTCCTGTTGTATGACTGAAGAATCTGTTTTCAATTAAAATAAATAAATAAATAAATAAATAAATAAATAAAAGCACTGGAATACTAGGTTTGGGACTTCAGCCAGGACATAAGAGAAATGGAAATGCCCAGAGAACTGAGTGTGCCGCACTGCCTAAAGCCAAACTTGAAACATGTGCAACATGGAACCCATGCAGGTGGGCTGCAACCCAAAGGGCTGACCCTGCCCCACATAATGCTGTGACTCCTCTAGGACTGTTCAGATAACAGGACAGATCACAAAATTCCCTTTTAATGACTGTAAACCAAAAGCCTAACTTGTTTTAGCTAACACTGAGACAAGGTGCCTAACAAAAACAAAGCAGGAAATACATGCCTGAAATCATGTTCGTGTCCTCCAAATAGGTCTCCCCAACAAGATCTCCTCATCGTATTGCTAAGCTAAGGTTGAGAGAAAATGTTCTCTCAACCTAGTTATCAGAGTTCCTACAGACAACTTACAAATCTGATCTTTAATGATTTCTACCACATACGGGCAAGGAAATAGAAGTCAATGTTCACATCAGTGAGTTCAGACATTGAAATCATTACATACTAAATATAAAGTATCTTAGGATTATAAAGCAGAAAAATTTCATGATAGCTTAGGGAAAAGACTGTCAAAATATATAAAGCACACTTTTTTAAAAAGGAAGAATCTTTAGACATAAATACATAATAAAAGGCTCTACCCAGCAGGGTATCAAAATAGATGCTGAGACTCATAGCCCAACTTTGGGCAGAGTACAGGGGATCTTATGGAAGAAGAGGAGATAGAAGGACCTGGAAAGGGGAGGAGCTCTTCAAGGAAACTAACAGAGCCAAAAAAATCTGGGCCCAGGGGACCCTGCAGAGACTGATGAATCAACCAAGGACCATTCATGGAGAGGACCTAGACCCCCTGCTCAGATGTAATCCATGGACAGCTCAGTCTCCATGTGGGTTCCCTATTAAGGGGAGCAGGGGCAATCCTGGCATGAACTCCGTTGCTGGCTCTTTGATCATCTCCCCTGGCAGGGTGGCCTTACTAAGCCACAGAGAGAGAAGATCCCTACAGTCTTGATGAGACCTGATAAGCTAGGGTCAGATAATTGGGGAGGAGGACCTCCCCTATCAGTGGACTAGGAGAGGGGAATAGGAAGAGTAGAGGGAGGGAGGGTGGAACCAGGAGGAGATGAAGGAGGGAGCTATAGCCAGGATACAAAGTGAATAAATTGTAATAAATAATAATAATAATAATAAAAGTCAGAGAAATACATATTAAATGAAATAAAATACTTGGGACGTGGAGAGAGTGGATAGCCTTGATTTGTTCTTGATTTTAGTGAAATGGCTACGAGTTTTTCTCCATTTAATTTGATGTTTGCTATAGGCTTGCTATAAATTGCCTTCATTCTGTTTACATATATCCTTGGTATCCCCCATCTCTCCAAGACTTTTATCATAAAGGGGTGTTGAATTTTGTTAAAGGCTTTCTTACAAATCAAATAAGATGATTATGTGATTTATTTCTTTCATTTTGCTTATATGATGGGTTACATTGACAGATTTTCATATGTTGATCCATCTCTGTATCTCTGAGATGAAGTCTACTTGATCATGACATGTGATCTTTTTTATATGTCCTTGTATTCAGGTAATGAGTATTTTATTGAGTATTTTTGCACCAATGTTCATGGAAGAAATTGGTTTGTAATTCTCATTCCTTGCTGGATCTTTGTGTGGTTTAGGAGGCTGTCTGCTCAGTCCACTTCTGTTCAATACTGTACTTGAAGTTCTGGCAGAGCAATAAGACAACTAAAAAGAACAAGGGGATACAAATAGAAAGGAAGAATTTAAAATATCACTATTTGCAGATCATAGGATAGTACACATAACTGACCCTAAAAATTCTACCAGGGGAACTCCTATAGCTGATAAACACCTTCCGCAAAGTGACTAAAAAACCAGTAGCCTTTCTATTTGAAAATCACAAACTAACTGAGAAAGAAACTGTAGAAACACCCTTCACAATAGCCATAAATAAGATAAAATATCTTGGGGTAACTATAACCAAGCAAGTGAAAGGCCTGGATGACAAGAACTTCAAGTCTCTGAAGAAACTGAAGATGGAAAGATATCCTAGGCTCTGGATTGGTAGAATTAGGATAATATAAATGGACATCCTGCCAAAAGCAATCTACAGATTCGATACAGTCCCCATCAAAATTCCAAAACAATTCTTTTTTTTTTTTTTTTCCAACAAAAAATCTTTATAGGCATAAAAAAGCAGTATCCAAAATCCTCCTCGAGCCTTTGAGGATATACACATGGATACATACCAAAAGATGTATGCACATCAATGAAAATTAAATGCTTAAAAAAAAGAAAGAAAAAGGCTTTACCTCCTTTTGCTCCTTCTTAAAGTCTTTGAGAAATGGTGGCATAACAAATGCTGATGCAAGCCTAGAAAGAGGAAGTCCTGGCCAGAGCTGTCCTTGACCAGAGATGATTCAACAGAGCATTAGGAGGGGAATCCCAGGGAGGCCCAGAGTGGGCTACCCAGACTGCAGTGAAAGAAAAGGGCATCCATTGTGACGAGGAACATAGCCTGTGGCTGGAAAAGAAACTAAAAAACCACCAGACACAGCTGCTGTCCTAAGATGGATGACTTTCCGAAAGCTACTAAGGAGTGTGACTGTGGGCAGAAAACACAAAAAATAAAGCAGAAACAAGAAAGGTTGTGTTGAAAGGTCATTGTGGTTTCACTTGTCTGTCAGGTGAGAACTGGATCCCTACAAACTATAATGATAAAAGAGAGAACCAGACCGCCCAGACGTCATCCCTTCAAGTGGCTCACTTCAAGACTCCATTTTTTTTTTTTTTTAGTTCTCATTTTTTTGTTGTTTTTTATTTCAATTTAATTTTTCTTCCAATTTTTAAAAAATTTTTTTAATATTAGTTACAGTTTGTTAACTTAGTATCCCTGCTGTATCCCGCTCCCTCATTCCCTCCCAATCCCACCCTCCCTCCCTCATCTCCTCCCTGCCCCTTTCCAACTCTACTGATAAGGGAGACCCTCCTCCCCTTACATCTGATACTGGTTTATCAGGTATCTTCAGGACTGCCTGCAAACTCCTCCTCTGTGGTCTAGCAAAGCTGCTCCTCCCTCTCAGGGGGTGGGGCGGGGAGTCAAAGAGCCTGCCATTGAGTTCATGTCAGAAACTGTCCCTGTTCCCTTTATTAGGGTACCACTTGGATACTGAGCTACCATGGGCTACATCCCAGCAGAGGTTCTGGGTTATATCCACACATCTGAAAGACTCTACCTAGCAGTGTATCAAAGCAGAGTGCAGGGAATCATAAAAAAAGGAGGGTGGGAGGTGGAAGTTAATATGACCTGGAGAGGACAGGAGCTCCACAAGGACCAAATATATCTGGGCACAGGGGTCTTCTATGAGACTGCTTCTTCAAACATACAGCCTCATTTAATTCTCATGATTATCTCAAAGCAGTAAAACAATTTATTCATCGTGATAGAGCTGAAAAGTGGTCACAACTGGCACAGATGTGTTTGTTATCAAAACTGCATCATTCCCACTCTGCTGAGCTGCCTCTTAGGCATGTTTCCACTCACTGGTTAGATGAAAAGTAGGTTTCCAATACCACCAAATATACTGAGTACTGGGGAGAGCTGCCTAACTTTTAAAATACATTTAAATTATTTTTTTAATTTATTTATTTTTATATTAATCACAGGTTATTTACTTTGTATCCCAGCCATAGCCCCCTTCCTCCTTCCCTCCCAATCCCACCCCCCCCATCCTCATCTCCCTGCACCTTTCCAAGTCCATTAATAGTGGAGGACCTCCTCCCCTTCCATCTGACCCTTATCAAGTCTCTTCAGGCCTGGCTACAGTGTCCTCTTCTGTGGCCTAGCAAGGCTGCTCCTTGCTTGCGCTTGCGGGGCAGTAACTTTCAGCCCAAACAGTTGACAGAGGTGAAAATGCACCAGGGTGGCTGATGGTGGAGGTGAAAGTGGGAGTGCCGCTATTTTTCTTAAGCAACTTTAGAGTCAGAGGAATGTCTTCTGAAGTAATAAAGTGAGTTATATATTTAGCTATAAAATTTTCCGCTGCCAAACTTAAAAATTTAATGAAATTAGTTTTTATAATATATTTTAATTAACACAATGCATGAAAACACCGACACTTCTTCATATGCAAACATTACCAAAGTACTGAAGAAGATACTTTGCATTCTTTTTAATGATGTCTGATAACTAACAAATGGTTTTCAGTTGTGGCTCGTTTCCTTCCTATGAGCTGGTGAGATGGCTCATTGTTTAAAAGCATCCTTCACTCTTGCAGAAAACCTGTACTTGGTTCTCGGTACTGACACAGTCAGTTCACAAAAATCTGTGACTCCAGTTCCAAAGGATCTGACACTCTGTTCTGACCTCTAGATAGCACGCATGTGACACACATCCATACATGCAGACAAAACTCTCACATTTAAAATAAGTAAGTATAGTAAGTATGATTAAATCAATTCCTAGGGGTTTGTAGGCTATAGATACTCAAATGGATCGGAGAGTTGCAAGATTAGCAAAGTGCCCCATCAAGGTTGTGTGAGTAACAAATAAGGCTGGAGAAGAGGAGATGCTCTAGTGAAGGTGCCTACAAGTGAGAAAATGAGCTCCAATGGTACATTTGTGAGGCATAACCACTTCTGCTTTGTCATAGGCCCCAAATCTGAGGCAGAGATATCTGTATTCATGTTTCCCTAAGAAAAGTCACAACACACAGCAATTGGTGAGTTCATTCCTTAGTGTTTCAGGGATGACAAAATTTAGAGAATTATAGAAAGAATTTTTCCAGTTTTTAAATCATTGTACATCTGTTTACTTCATTTTGAAGGTAAAAGCCTCCCAGTTTCAATCCTTGCCAGGAACTTCTTCACATGCTTTTCACTACAGGATAGATGGGTCACAGAATCGTAATGGGTCTGTACTGAGGTACTCAGTATACTATTTTTCTGCCAGATTTTTTAAATTTAGAGCGACAGTCAAAGAACTGCATTCCTAGGTGTCTTTTCTTTCCATAGGTATTTTCACCCAAATGTCTCTGTAGCTTTCACACTGTACACCCCATACAAAGAGAGATGCTGTCAAGTCTGTAGACTCAAGATACAGGCTGTAGTTGGGCTATGACCAAGGAAGATAAGGATAATTCTGCTTGTTTGCACAAAGACCATCAATATTTCATTTATGAGTTTGGTGCTGACTGTTGTTACTCTGCTCTGGTTTTCAAGAGAGCATACTTGATGAGTCATATTTTCTTTTTAAAGACCACAACTTTTTGTTCATTCATTTATTCACATATCTTTTCAGATCTTTGGTGCTTGTTAGGCAGAATCTATGACTGTAATGAACACATCCCAAGAACTTTGGATTTCTTTAATCTGAACTCACCATTTGAGTAGCTACACAGTACCTTTGTGCACATGTACACACACAAACACACACACACACACACACACACACACACTCACACAGCACTCTTTCTTTACCCCAAAGAAGTTTTAAATTGTATATAGTTTGGTTTTATTCATCAGTATTTCAAGAAAGTAGCAAATGAAAGCTCCAATATTTCATCACAAATTAAAACATACTTAAAGTTATTAAATAACCTCAGTGAGCTTACATGAAATGTGTTTATGCTGTACATCAGTTAAATTCCAAATAAAGAAACAGAAGTATCTAATAAAAGGAAACATGGAATATATTTGTGATTAAAATGTTTTGTATGCTCAAATTGACAGATTTCTGTGTTTTTATACCTTATAAATTTCACCAAGACTGTAGAATTCGCGTCTCAGTCTCTGTCACTAGTTTTTGTTTTAAATTGTTGAATACTCTGAATTAACTCCATCTCTGAAAGTTTCCATCAGAATAATGTACCTCCATACATTCATAGCTTGGAAAGAATAACTATCACATATTCCAGCCCATTAACACATTTCTGAGACAGGAGAAATTTTTATAGTTGGTTTTTCACTTTAATAAAATGTATGCCTCAAATAAATGAGCTATCTCATTGAGTAAAATGTTTTCTGATCCAAAATACTAAAATCCACACTGATTTATTAATAATCGTGATCTACAAAGGTTTGCTTAATATAATAGCATCATTAGCAAATGCTGTTGGGAAAGCTGGAGCCATGAATGTAGGAGAAAAAACAGTCATCCTCTCTTATGCTGTACACAAGTCAGTGAGACAAAGATCTCAGCATAGACTTTCTTCTGAAACTTTCAGAAGAAAGAATAAGGAACACACTACAGGCTATGCTATAAAGCCAGGTAGAGACTTGTTGGCTGGACTTCAGCTGCCAGAAAACAGGATCAACAACCGCAGGTGGACCCCATGAAATTTGAAAGCTTCTGCCCCACAGACAAAACTGATGAAAGAGCACTGTGTAAAAAGCTTCCTTAGAGGTGGAAACATTCTATCTTGCAAGAAACACCTTAAACAAAAAGGTAAAGGACTCAAAATGGCTTCAGGAATGTTCTGAAACTCACTAGATTCAGTAGGTCCTGCCTTGCCGCAGTGAGCAATAAAAGCTTAGAGTCCCCCTCAACTGGAAGAAAGCTGAGATCCAAAAGAAAAGCCAACCGGACCAGAAGCCTAAAAGAAGCTGAAACCAGTCCAGCTGGTCAGACCAACTGAGGTACCCAGAAAGGATACTCTCCAACCTGTTGAGGTGCTGTAGGCTGTGCAGTGTGCTCCAGGTGCCAGCTGTGTGGGGCATCACCCATGCTGGGATGGGCACTAGTGGCACCACTAGTTTTCACTCATTTTTGTTCCTAAAAGTTACACCTCACCCATATTCCTGTAAGTAATACCAATAAAACTCATTGGATCACCAAATTGGACTTTGGAGTATGTCTTTCATGGGTTCCCTATCTGTTGTGTTTCCCCAGGAAACATTTTGTCACAAAATGTTTTTTTTTCCAGCTACACATCTAACAGAGAATTGGTGTTTAGTGTCTTGAATGTATAAAGAACTCAAAATACTAAACACCAAGAAAATGAACAGTTCAACTAAAAAGTTGGTGGTGGAACTGTACAGAGTTCTCCGAAGTGCCAAGGGAAATGATACTATATTTTATAGCTATTTCCTTCCTGAGAGAAGGAAGGAGAAAGGGGGAAAAATGAAGGCTCATAATATTTGAAGCAGTCAGAAAATTACAAGATTCTCAAGGTCCCTTCTCAACTTTAAATAATCAATAATCAAACACTAAGGTGTAGGGCCTGGCTGGTGGAGCCCACTGCAAATTCTGCAGAAAGCCCCAGGGACGCAGCTTTGGTGAGCTGTGTAGTGTTGGGTGGCCTTTTCAGTTGGCTGCTGAATCTGAGTTATGATGCTTCCAAACTTAACCCTTCATCCATCTCCTGTTAATCATATCAATGGTCTGGTTCACCAAGGAAGACTTGTTTGAATCTCTTGTTTGGTCTCTCATCAGTGCCTTATCTGAGATGAGCATACATTTGTTCCCTTCTTCCCCTGGAAGTCACACAACTGTTATGTACTCTTTAGTTCATACAGTTATCCAGTGGCAAAAGGATCCCACTGCACAAAACATACTCTGCCTTGATTCACTGTTCTTCCATCTGGAACCTTTTCCAAAGATAACGAACTACTATTCAGGTTTCTATTATTTACATCATTTTATCACTACATTATTTTAAAGACCCATTGTGTTTGCTTTTATTCTAGGTCTCTGGGCTACTCAGTCTCTGGATCTTGGTCACCTAAGCAGACATGGGTTCCATTTCATGGAACCAGAATGGTAGCCAGATTTCTGCTCCTGGAACCCAATAGCTGAGCAAACAACTTCAGATGATGGCTTAACTGTGGCTCTGCTCATGGTGTCAGAGACTGAAGTCTATACGTAGCTTCTGCCCAGCTCAAGATTTAGTCTGAAGGACATGGCACAGTGAACAGCATCTTCACACTAGACCCTTCCATTAATGCTGTCAAATTATTTCTCCATGAGCAGACCAACGAGTGGATCAGGTCAGAGTCCTCATGACCCCATTGCTTTTTACTCAGATGTGTTTGAAGGGTTCTTCGTGTGATACGCTTCATATATAAGCGTAATAAGCGTTCTACAATGCTGGGCAACTAAAATTTCTCACATACCAACCGAAAACATTTTGTACATGAACCTGAAGAAAGTAGGCTTGGCTTTTTTTTTTTTAGATAATCACAACTTAGTATTTCAGGTTAAAACAAATAAATTTTGTTGTCAGTTGATTTAGGCTGAAACCTTTGGAAAAATATTCTGCATACACACGATACAAATAGCACCAGAAACCTAGAGAAACTGAGGGAAAAGAAGAGTATTTGAGTGAAACATTATTTACACTAGCCAATTGAAACAATTGTTTTCAACTTTTTGGAGCTAGATAGAACACAATACACTTATTAAATTACCTCTTTGTTGCCTGTGTGGTTTAAATACAAGTGAGTTTCTACAAGGAAATTATTTTTTGTCTGCTTGCAGTCCAGTGTTCTTATGAATGCCCAGAAAAAAAAAAAAAGATTGACATGAGCGGAGTCCCGGACAACAACCACACAAAGATCAACAACCTTACCACATTTCATATGCAGCCTTGCTTTCACACAGTATTCGGTCTAGAATCTCTGCAAGGCCAACAACCAGTGATTTGCTAAAATTCCCTCATGTATAAATGCCAAAGGCTCCGTGTGAGCAGGGGGCACAGTGGGCTTTGTTCAAGAGCTGAGCCTTCCAGGCCTTTTGCCTTTAGCTACTGTTTAATACCAGCTGTTTGTTCTTTCTGCTCCTCGTGCTTCTCTACCTCCTCCAGGTCTGTTTTAAAGTCTACCCCACAGAACCCTATCCAATCCTTCGGAGTTGCCTTGGCAACTCTCAAAGATCGGATGGCTCACAGCTTTCCAGTCTAATTCCATCACATCCTTTAATTAATTAGTTAAGCGAAGCCTTTGATGAGCAGCTAGATATTCCTTAGAACTACAATCATGAATTGGAGTGCCCACGTTTGCTTAGAGAGCCCCACCCTTCCTAGTTGTATTCGCAGACAGTCTTCTACCAAGGTCCTTCATTCCAAAAGCAGAATGAAGGGTCACATTGTTATCACAATCCGTTTTCATGCTTCTCTCCATTCTCTGTCAGCACTGCCTTGAAGATTTACTTTGGTAAAGTGTCTACTGGCTGCCCTGACCGTTTGGTACCTTCTGAAGCTTGGCAGCATTCATTGGTTGGCAGTAATGATTGGTGTTGGCACATTTGCTTTTCAGGTCCTCTAGGAGAATCAAAATGTTTATGTCTTGAAGCAAAATACTGCACTGCAACAGATCCTTCCAAAGCACAGACACAGGCCAGGCTTGTTTGTGAGTTCAGAGGAGAAACTCACCTCTAACCTACTTTTTCCCCCCAGGGGGTGCTTCTATAGTACAGAGTGCTAGCAAGGTCAAAGTGAGTCCTTCCTCTAACCTGACTCAGGACCAGGCCAGATGGAATTACCTGATTCCTCATATTTGAGAAAATAGACATTACTTTGAAAGATTGGTGCCAAATTTTTGTCAGAAGAATTTGTCAGTTTATTGAGTTCTAGCTATAGAATATATGTACTGTCATAAGATTCAGGGCAGCTAAGAACTTTTTTAACTTGCATAAAATTGTCAGTTAATTAAACATTTAGCACTATTGACTTGACTGAATGCAAAAAACTTGACTGGCTAAACTCTCATCTAGAAGGAAATTGAGTTAAACTTATATTCAGTATTTTCTCCTGAATCAAGCCAAGGTTTTTCATTCTACATTGACAGTAAATACTAAGGTAAGAAAACAAACATGTAACTAATAGGAATAAATCTCGCCAACAATTTGCTGAGTGACAAGAGTCTTTGAGTATGAATTCAACCTGAATAGCATTATGATAATAAATCCAAGATGGCCACTGCCTGACCAAGAGGCTCTGTGAATACACATATCATAAAATAAATTCCACTACCAACCTAATCAACGGGCATATAGGAAAACTGAAGTCACAGTTTATGATAATAGTTCCTAACGCTGGGAACAATTTATATACAAATAAACTACTCACTCTCTTATAGCTCTCTGCCTTCTAAATCTATGTATATATTCAGAACACAGCTAAGTAAAGGTGATCAAAACGAATTCTCCTGCCTTTATCTAGTGTAGAGAAGATGGTCAAGCCTTGCCTCTTTGTCAGCGACAGTGTCCACTGTGGCAAATCTTACAATTCTACTTCTTGCCATTTTTTTTTCCTGTTTGCTTGTTTGTTAGAGATAGGGAATGATGGATGCCTGGCATGGCATAAGTGTACAGATCAGAGGACAGCTTTCAGGAGTTGGTTCTTTTCTTCCACTTTGTGGGTCCTGGGGATTGAACTCAGTGGGTCCTCAGGATTGTCAACAAATGCCTTTACCCTCTGAACCATCTCACAAGGCCTGCATCTTGTCATTTTTGAATTGAGCCCTTCATCCTTTCCTTCAGTTATAAAAATTTTTGGATATATTTTTTATGTACTACAATTTATTCAATTTGTATCCTGGCTGTGGCCCCTCCCTCATCTCCTCCCAATCCCACCCTCCCTCCTTCTTCGCCCCCTATGCCCCTCCTGTAGTCCACTGATAGGGGAGGTCCTCCTCCTGTTCTAGGTGACCTAGTCTATCGGGTCTCATCAGGACTGGCTGCATTATCTTCCTCTGTGGACTGGCAAGGCTGCATCCCCCAGGGGGCAGTAATCAGAGAGCCAGCCATGGAGTTCATGCCAGAGAGTCCCTGCTCCCTTTACTAGGGACCCCACTTAGAGATTGAGTCTATGAGCTGCATCTGAGCCAGGGTTTTAGGTCCTCTCCATGCATTGCCCATGGTTGGAGTATCATTCTCTTCAGGGCCCTCAGGGCTCAGTTTTTTGTTTGTTTTGTTTTTTGGGTTTTTGTTTGTTTGATTTGTTTTTTGTTTGTTTGTTGTTTTTTTTTGCTTGTTTTTATTTTTGTTTTTTGGCTCTGTTGGTCTCCTTTTGGAGTTCCTATCCTCTCCAGGTGTTTCTATCTTCCCCTTCCTTCATAAAATTTCATGCATTCTGCCCAAAGTTTGTCTATGTGTCTCAGCCTCTGTTTTGATACCTTGACCAGCAAAGTCTTTCTGAGGTCATCCATTGTAGGCTCCTGTCCTGTTCCCTGCTTCCAAAAGACACACCTGATATATACTCACTCATACATGGTTATTATACTTTAGGATACTATAGGATAAATATACTAAAATCTACACTCCTAAAGAAGCTACCCAACAAGGACAACCCTAGGGAAGATGGTCAGTACTCACAAAAATTTAAAGACAACTAAACAACGATGGATTTAGTGAGAAGATGTCATCATGCAGAATTTATTAGCTTATTCTTAAAGCCATAAGCTCATGCAATGAAAGAGTTTGTAGGCACAAATGGTAATGCCAGCATTCAAGAGGCTAAGGCAGGGAGATCATTGCCTAGGTAATGATCTTCTTACCCCATCTTCCACAAAAGCAAAACCAAAACAAATCCATATTCCTGTGAACAATTGTGTTTGGTTTTAATGACTCCTGAGGATCAAACCCAGGGCTTCATGCATGCCAGGTAAAGGCCATACCACTGAACTGCAACCTCATTCCCGTGTTATTTTACTGTGTCCTGAAGTGAAAGGTGGTCATATATCCAAAACTGATAAAACAAAAAATAAGTATACACTGAACTGAAAGAAAACATTACAAAAGGATGTGAGGTTCATCTGTCAGCTCAAAACCCACACTTCAGTCTACTGACTTAATAGTTCCAAGCATCACAAAGAAGTGCTATTGGAATTTACAAAACAGTCAACTGTCCCTGTAGGACACTAGAGATTATTTCAACAACTGTAGCAGCCATTGTGTCATGAAGTTGCTTCACTTTAAGGGAATTTGCTTGTATTTTTAGAGACTTATAATTATTCCCCATCCTCCTATTATGTAATAGTCATTACAAGAATAGATTTTTCTGTGGCAATAACACAATGTTTACTAAGTTTCTTTATCAGTCTGCCATATAGAATTATTTTTAAAGTCCAGTCTCTTGTTAGCTTGTACTTATTCGTAACACCAATTTGCTTCCTAATGCATATTTGTCTGTGCCTAACTCAAGTCACTACTTCATAATTTGATCTTGTTAAGTTTTCTGAGAAGGTAGAGATTAGCAGGCTCTTCCCCCTCGTAAAACATAGCATAACATAGTAACATAGCTAGTGTTATTTTTAAGGGCAAGCAAGGGTCCCTCCTTGCTAGTTCAGTTTTCTGCTTGGAGAAAAATAGTTGTTTCCTTCTCTCTTTATTTTATAAGTAAAGTCGTTTGTATTTACTGAAAACACTATCTAATTTAGTCCAGAACAGCTTGGTGAGAAATTATTCAAAAGACTTTGCAATTTTTTTCTGCTGTTAAGAGATATGAATCTGTATCTCAGTATGAACTATTTTTGTCTTTCTCACTTATGTTCTCAATATCCTTGTGAAAGAAAGCTTCTAACCAAAATAAATTTATTTGCCACAGATTACTCCTGTGAAAGAATTTATGTTATTAGGTATTGAACGACTAGTGTTTTCTTGTATCAAACTTTATAAAAACAACCTTAAGGAGGCTCTAAGTCTGTTAATGAGATCATCTTTCCTTTCTCATTTGGAATAAGCCTGAGTTTTGTCATCTTTGGATCATTGACCTAGTTACTCAGGCCTAGAGCCAAGGTCCCTGCTTGTTCTTTACGTCTCTGACTCTGCATCAAAGCCCTTAGGAAGACCTTTCAGCTGTGCCTCCAAAGATACTGAATGTGGTCACTTCTCGCCTTTGGTTTTATGGCAGCATCCCTTCCAGGAGCACACACTTCCGTATGCTTTCCTCCACGGAGGTCTTTGCTACATACCCCAAAACCTCCAAAACCTAATTCAGACCTTGTCATCTTCTTTAGATGGACCAGTGGATTCTTTCAAGCCCAGAAAATACTGCAGGTTTTTGAGCATGGTCTTTATGACCAGATCCTAGCAGCCTGTCTCGTCCGGTTTCACTGAGTCCTCAGCTCAATGCATTTGGCCACAATGGACACCATAGTCTTCCTCTCCCTTCTCAGAATCTGAAGCCTCAGGGCTCCACGGCGCTGCTTGTCTTCCTGCAGCAAACTGTGATCACCATTCCATTCAGGACACAAATCCCACTCCTGTGAGCAGGAGGCAGATGTTTCAGCCCCTTGCCTCTTACTGTGTCAAACTTTTCACATAGCACTTATTTTTATGGGTAATAAAGGGTTGTTGTTGTTGTTGTTGTTTTTCTTTTTGTTTTTCTCACTCAAATAGAAATTCTCTGCACCAATGTGCCTTACTCATTTCATTTTATCTTCTGGCTTCATACAGATGTGCTACAGAGTATGCATTCTATGAGCAGCTACTGACTGAATAAATAGATGAGAAGCACTGATCATTCCAAGATGGACTCCACTTTAAGAAGCAAGCTCATTAATCTTTTCTGTTCACTGGTGTCTTCCTTATTTACATAATCTTTCTTGCAAGAAAAAATAAAGTCTTTCCAATTCCCACGGTAATATAGTTTGGTGTGGGTAACAGAAGCAAGATGCTGGCCTGGCCAGGTTTAGAATCCCCTATGTAATCCATGTGTTACAAAATAATATGAAATTATGATTTAACCTGAAAGCAAGTCACATAATTTCATGTATAATAAGTTAAATTTCTTTGCTTAAATAAGTCCACCTCTTAATAATACCCAGTTGTAAGTAAAAAAAAAAAATCTGAAAACATCTTCCTTTTATTTTGCAATTTATATTTTGATAATTTAAAATTCAGCAATTGTGTCCTAACTAACATAGCTATTCCATGCCAATCCAGACACTGATGATTGTCATTCACAACTAATTCAGATAATATTTTCCTTGTTATAGATACAGCATTTGTCTATAACTCCTAGAGAAAGTGGCAGACAGACCATGATAGGCAGCATACACCTAAAATTCTAGAAAATACTACTCAAAAATTCTAAGCAGACTGAGGCTTACTTTTCCTTTCCTTGAAATGATCGATTTGTCATGTGAACGTAAAGCAATTTAATGAAGTTTTCAACACAATTAAGAGAATTGGGGTGACTTGCTTACTAGCATAAACATGGTTACTTTAACCCCAATCTCTACTTCACTAAGAATTTGATTGTACTAATAACAGTGGCAATAAATGAAGAAACGGTAGTTTTCTTTGTGAGATATCTTAGTTGAACGCTTTGGATACTATCGGCAAGCAGACATACTATATTTGGGAGTAGCTCTAGCATTTTCTTCTATCTTAGTCATATTTCTCACCCCAGTACGTTAAGGACCATGTATATCCCAGTGACTTGAATATTTTATTTGTACCAGAGCGTTCTGCATTAAAACATAACTTATAATTTCTCCAAGTGATCTACTGTTGGAATATTAAAATGTACGCTGATGATGACAATCATTATAAAATTCTTTAGTCAATAAACTTAAGAAAAACTAAAAAAAGTTTAGCTGTTCTGTCATAATATTTGCCAGAAAATTGATTATGCTAAAATAAATTGTAAAACTCCAAGGCAAATTAACTACCAGCTTCCTAAATGACCTGAACTAAGCCATCATCATATATATATATATATATATATATATATATATATATATACAAGGTTTTTGGGAATCAATACTACCTTTGTAGTTTTGTTTTGTTTTTTCTTTCCACAATCAAAGAATATGAGGTGGTCACTTTCGGAACCCAGCAATTTGTAATTTGTAAACTGTTACTCCTCAGAGAAGTATGAAAAAGATTTTCCAGCTCTATCTGCCCCAGGACATGTCATTCCCTCATGCAGCAAACATGCCACCCTTCAGCAGTTTAACATTATCTTAGATCAATAGTCAGAGTGTCCCAGGGTTGTTCCTCAGGGGCTTACTGGTAGTGATCCCTGCTCATTTATAACAAAGAACAAGAGTAGTGTGCCGGGGATTTGGTGTGCCACAGTTGTAACTACAAAGATCTAAGCCTTTTAAGTGAAAGGTGAGCATAAAATAAGCTATTTTGAGATAGACACATATGTTTTATAACATTTTGTTGTACATTTATAATATTGTATTATTTTGTTTTGTTAGTTATGTCTAAAACATTTCAATTAATATTATTTATTTACTTATTCTGCTCTCATATATTATATTCCAACAACAGTTTCACCTCTCTTCTCTTCTCACAGCTACCTGCCACTTTCCCTCTGCCCCCAATCCACCAGTCAGTCCTCCATTTCCCTTCAGAAAAGATCAGGCCTCCTACTGATAGCAAGAAAATACGACATAACAATTTTCAACAAGATTAGGGCATACACCCTCATATCAGGGCAACTCAGTAGGAGGAAAGAGGTCCCCAAATCAAGCAAGAGAGCCAGAGACACCCAAATCCCACTATTGGAAATCCCACAAGAACACCAAGTTGCACAACAATAATATATATGCAGAGGACATGGGTCAGACCCATACAAGCTGTCTGATTATCTGTTCAGTCTCTGAAAGCTCCTATGAGCCCAGTTTAGCTGATTCTGTGGACTGTGTTTTTATGGTGTTCTTGAATTCTCTGGATCCTATAATCCTTCCTCCTTTTCTTCCACAGGATTCCCCAAACCCTACTTAATGTTGGGCTGTGGGTTTCTGAATCTGCTCCCATTAGTTGTTGGATGGAGTCTCTCAGATGATGATTATGACAGGCTCTGGTCTATGTGTATAGCAGAATGTCATTAGGAACCTTTTTTTTTTTTTTTTTTTGCTAGTCCTGTTGGTTCTATCTTAGGTCTCTGAGCTATCCAGCCTCTGGTTTCTGGTCATCCAGGCAGTGTCAGACATGGGCTTCTTCTCATGGCATTAGCCTGAAGTTGGACCAGTCATTGGTTGGCTACTCTCACGAGTTCTGTGCCACCTTTACCCCAGAACAACTTCAGGGCTGAATAAATTGTAGGTCCAAGGTTTTGTGTATGGGTTGGTGTTCGAGTCCCTCTACTGGAAGCCTTGCTTGGTCACAGAAGATGGCCAGTTCAGGCTCCATATCTCCCATCACCAGAAGTCTTCCCTAGGATTGCCCTCATAGATTACAGGAAGTTTCCATTGTGGCCTGGCAAGGAACCCCACCACCACCAGGGGGAACTGACTCTTTATCCATTCTTTTGTGGGTGAACATCTTTGCTGTATCCAGTTTTGCATATTATGAATAAAGCTACTATGAACACAGTTGAGCAAGGATCCTTGTGGTATTATGAAGCAAACATGGGGTATATGCCCAGGAGTGGCATAGCTGGGTCTTGAGGTAGACTGAGCCCTAATTTTCTGAGAAATAGCCATAATGATATCCACAGTGGCTGTGAAAGCTTGAAATCCCACGAACAACGGAGGAGTGTTCTCCTTTCTCCACATCTTTGCCATCATAAGCTGCCACTTATGTTTTTGATCTGCGCCATTCTGACAGGTATAAGACGGAATCTCAGAGTAGTTTTGATTTGCATTTCTATGATGGCTAAATATACTGAACATTTCTTTAGGTGTTTCTTGGCCTTTTGAGATTCTTCTGCTGAGAATTATTTGTTTAAATCTGTGCCCAATTTTTAATTGTATTATTTGGTTTGTTTATGTTTAGTTTTTTCAGTTCTTTATATATTTTGGCTATTAGCCCTCTGTCAGATGTGGAGATGATGAAGATCATTGGTGTGTATGTATATAAATATGTACATAATATGTAAATCCAGCTAACAGTTTTAAGATCCTTCAATTTGAAGTTTTTTGGTACTTAAATCTGGTACTTCTCTGATGACAAGACTCACAACCTTTCCAATAGATTTTGTGAACAAAGATTTTTAAAAAACAACTGTAGGCAACTGAAACTCTTTTACCTTCTGCCTGACAATTGACATTCCACTGCTTAATATTTTCTGTTCCCTGTTTTATGTGTCCTTTACTGTACAGCTCAAGTCTAAAGGCCCATGATTGCCTTAGTGACAAATTCAGGATGTTTTACTACTTACTCCACTGGAATTTGCTGGGGTACTTGGTGCTATTTATCACTTAATAAGTTTTAAAATTTTAAGTCCTGTTTGCCCTTCTGAGTGAGGTTTCAGCATTTTCTCTAGGGGTCTTCTTGCTGTTTAGCTTCTTTAGGACTACAGGTTTTAGTATGTTTATTTTATATTATATGGCTAATATCCACTTATAAGTAAGTATATGCCATATGTGTCTTTCTGCTTCTGGTTACCTCACTCAGGATGATCTTTTCTAGTTCCCACCATTTGCCCGAAAATTTCATGACTTCCTTGTTTTTAATTGCTGAGTAGTATTCCATTGTGTAAATGTACCACAATTTCTTTATCCACTGCTCCATTGAGGGACATCTAGGTTGTTTCAAGATTCTGGCTATTACAAATAAAGTTACTATGAACATAGTTGAGCAAATGTCCTTATTGAATGGTGAGGCATCTTTTGAATATATGCCCAGGAGTGGTATAGCTGGATCTTGAGGTAGCACTATTCCTAATTTTCTGACAAAACACCGTATTGATTTCCAAAGTGGTTGTACAAGCTTTGCATTCTCATCAGCAATGGAGGAGAGTCAGAAGAGAAAACAAGGAGTAGGATAGTAGCCTTCCATACTAAGGTATCAAAGGAGACACTGAGATTCATAGCCAAACTTTGGGTTTAGTGCTGGAAACATTATGGAAGAAGAGGGAGATATAAAGACCTGGAGGGGACAGGAACTCTACAAGGAGACCAAAAGTGCCAAAACCCCAAGGCCCAGGGGATCCTGCAGAGATAGATACTCTAACCAAGGAGCATGCATAGAGAGGACCTAGACCCCTGCTCAGAAGAAGGCCATTGGTGGCTCAGATTCCAAGTGGGTTCCCTAGTAAGAGGGGCAGGGACTATCTCTGACATGAACTCAGTGGCCGGCTCTTTAATCACTTCCCCCTGGGGGGGACAGCCTTGCCAGGGCCACAAAGGAAGATGATGCAGCCAGCCTTGATGAGACTTAATAGCCTAGGGTCAGATAGAAGGGAAGAAGGTCCTCCTCTATCAAGGGAGTGGGGAAAGGGCATAGGGGAAAAAGAAGGAGGATGGGTGGGACTAGGAGGAGACAAGGGAGGGAAGAAGGGGGCTATAGCAGGGATACAAAGTGAATAATTCGTAATAAATAATTACTTAAAAAAGAAAAAAAATTAAGTCCTTGGTTCTTGTACCCCTTCATCTTTCTTCACTAAGTTCTTATACAGTTCCTTTTCCTTTCCCTCTGATCCTAGTTTATCAGGTTTCATCAGGAGTGGAAGCATTCCCTATATGATGTCCCTTGATTCTTTGTTAGTGTTTATTTCTTTCCTAGTCTCTCTCTATTTTACCTTATCTACATTTACTACTTCAAATGTCATAAAAGACTGGTAGATAAATTAATAAATAAGTGGATAAAGTTATAACTTATACAGAATTCTGTTAACTCACCCTGAGAATGTATCTCCTATTTCTTCCATTGTAAGGGGCCTATCTATTTTCAAAAGAACTGCCTACCTTTCAAAGGATGGATCAGTCAATGTTTTGGATTTTTCTTCAAAGCAAATCAAAGCATATTTGAAAATGATTGAGTAGAAAGTTAATATTTTAACTTTCATGGAGCTTTAACAAAAAAAATGCAACGATTTAGAGGAACTATGACATTTCTCTGCCTTGAAGTTTTCAAATAATTATGTCTTTACTTAGTTCATTAATGTAAAAGAGGAAGTTCAGAATAGAACATTTAAATATTGATGTTTTAATAAGAAAAGGTCAGAAAAATCCCATTATCCACAGCAACATGAAGACCTTTACATTTTTAATTGACCAAATGTCATTACTCATATTTTATATATGTTATTATATCACATTCTAACACAAAGTTAAAGAACACATATTGGTTTTTAGGTGAAATCAAAGCAGTTAAGACTGTCACACATGTAACTGATGTTGAATGCCAAGAGAAGACACCCTCTTCTGCCAGATGATAACAATTCACAACCCTACAAATTATGAGTTTAGGAGGTTACAAGCAAAACTTGAATACTATTTCCCAATTAAAACTTTCAACATAGACCAGAGAGATGGTTTATCAGGTGAAGGCATTTTCTCTATGCCTGACAATCTGAATTTGATCTCGAGGAGCCGACAAGGGTAAGTGGAGGGAACCATCTTCCACAAGTTGCCTTCCACACATTGACAAATGCCAAGGAAAGAGATTAAAGAAAGCTCTCCTCATGAGGACTTTTACCTAAAGATATGCTCATCTGTTTATAAACTATTTCAGTTAGCTAAGAACAATTTCTTCTTAGATGTTATTGAATGACTATACTGTGGACATTTGTCTCCTGTTTTACAAAAACCAGTAGCAAACATAGTTTATTTTATTTTCATAATAAAATTTACAAAACTTTCAATTAACTTCTGTCAAAAATAACATTTTAACGACAATGTCCTTTGCTTTACAGAAGCTTTTCAGTTTCATGAGGTCCTACTTATTGATTGTTGCTCTTAGAGCCTGTGCTGTTGGTGTTCTGTTCAGGAAGTTGTCTCCTGTGCCAATGAGTTCCAAGCTCTTCCCCACTTTTTCTTCTAACAGGTTTAGTGTATCTGGTTATTGAGGTCTTTGATCCACTTGGACTTTAGTTTTGTGCAGGGTGATAAGTACGGATGTATTTGCAATTTTCTACGTGGAGAAATCCAGTTAGACCAGCACCATTTGTTGAAGATGCTATCTTTTTTTCTATTGTATGTTTTTGATATCTTTGTCAAAAATCAGGTGTTTATAAGTGTGTGGGTTTATCTCTGGGTCTTCTATCTGATTCCATTGATCCACCATTCTATTTCTATGCCAGTACCATGCAGTGTTTATTACTGTTTCTCTATAGTACAGCTTGAGATCAGGGATGGAGATACCTCCAGAAGAACTTTTAATATAAAGGTACAGGGGTCTTTTCTGAGCCTGATACTCCAGCCAAGGACCACTCATGGAGATGGGCTGGAACCCCTGCAAAGAGGTAGTTCAGTGCAGTGTCCAAGTGGGTTCCATAGTAATGAGAACAGGGACTGTCTCTGACAGGAACTGATTGGCCTGCTCTTTAATCAACCCCCCCCCCCCCCGAAGGGGTAGCAGTCTTACCAGGCCACAGAAGAAGACAATGCATCCACTCTTGATGAAACCTGATAAACTAGGATCAGAGGGAAAGGGAGGAGGACCTCCTTTATCAGCAGACTGGGGGAGGTGCACAGGTGGGATTGGAAGGGGAGGTGGGAGGGAGCTACAAAGGGGAGATACAAAGTGAATGAACTGTAATTAATAAAAATAAAATAATTTAAAAAATAACATTTTTAATAGTAACAATACCAAATAAATGCCTAACATACTTAATTACATCATAATTTGTTTGATCCATATCAAAGCTGTAACGTGAATACTGTTACCATCTTTTAAAGGACTGTTTTTGCATTTGTTTATTATTGTGTGTGATAGAGGGTGCAAGCGTGATAGTGAGTGTGAATGGAATGGATGTGCTGATCAGAGAAAAGCTTGGGAGTTAATTCTCTCCTTCCCTCAGGAGGGCTCTGGGGATTTATTTGTTTATTTATTTTTGTGGCTCAAAGGGCATGATAGTTTATTTCAAAACCTAACATAACAAAAAAACAACAACAGAAAAATAATGCAGTACCACAGTGATCATGGTGAACAGAATACACATAATGGCTTTTCTCTTGGGTAGGAACAGTACAATATTTAAAAAAATAATTTATTTAATTTTTTAAATTTTATGGGCATTAGTGTGAAGGTGTCAGAGTCCTTGGAATTGGCAGTACAGACAGTTATTAGCTGCCATGTAGGTGCTGGGAATTGAACCTGGTTCCTCTGGAAGAGCAGAAAGTGCTCTTTTAACCACTGAGCCATCTCTCTAGCCCCACATTCCAGTATTTTTACCTACTGAAATGTTTCATTAAGACAAAGAACGTTAGAGAAAAAGGATCTTGGATGAAAATGGACACTAGTAAGTCTGGTGCTTTAATCCACAGGATTCATTTAAAGTCCCATGAATCAATGGCATTATGTTATGTGGTTAGGAAGAACAAAAGTTCTCTTAGAAGGAGGCATGAACTTTTACTTCTTTGTATTTTAATCTTTAGTTTTTATAATTTAAGCTGTGTCCACCCTGGCTAAAGTACACTCACACAAGAAACCCCAGGTAATTTCCATGCTACTATTGCACAAGTTTAGTAATTTTACTTAAAAAAAAAAAAAAAAATCAAACCACCATCACAGCAGAGGCAAACAAATGTGACTTTCAAATCATTTGAAAAGCAGCCAGCTTGTTTGTTTAATACCAATTCAAAGTTAAATTAAAAGCTATAATTATAACCTTTAAACTTCTGCAATAAAATTAATTTTTAGTTTAATTAATTAATTTTAATTAATATTTAATTTTGAGCTTTCTTTATCTAACTGTACTTTACGATCAACAAGCTGAAGGTGCTTTTTCAGAGAACATGGCTTTTGGCGACAGTCCCATGTGCCTGTGAGGACAACACCACATGATGACAAGTCAGCCTCTAAGTTCTAAAGTACAAGGATTTGTCCAGAGGTCAATTATCATATTCTATTCCTAGAAATTCAATCCAGATGTGATTACTTCATAGAGAGTAAATACATACACTGTTGAGTAATTGTCCCACTAGCCTTTCCAATTCTGATCTTTCTACAATCTGACCCTTTTGAGTCACTGTGGCTCTAGGGAATGAACTCAGATCATCAGCCTCGGTGGCACACACCTTTCCCCAATGAACCACCTCAATAGCCCAACATCTTTTTACAAAGAGAAAGAAAGAAAGAAAGAAAGAAAGAAAGAAAGAAAGAAAGAAAGAAAGAAAGAAAGAAAAGACATGAAAAGAAAAGAAAACAAGTTACTTGAGAGTTAAGCAATTTACTCATTGTCATGGCTGGCTCCTAGACTCTTTTTTTTTTTCTTCCACATATATATATATATATATATATATATATATATATATATATAATCACTTTACAAACTGATCCCAGCCCCCTCCTTCCCTCTCCTTTTAGTCACACCCTCACATCTCTCTCCCCCACTCCTCCTCTCCTTCTCAGAGAAGGGGAGGCCCCTTCTGAGGGGGAAGACAATGCGGCCAGTCCTGATGAGACCTCACAGGCTAAGGTCCTATGGAAGAAGGGGAGGCAGACCTCCCTTATCAGTGGACTGGGGGAGGGTCATGGGAGGAGAAGAGGGAGAGAGGGTAGACTTGGGAGGGGACAAGGGAGGGGGCTACAGCTGGGATACAAAGTGTATAAATTGTAAGAAAAAAAAACTTTTTAAATAAAAAATGGAGTTTAGAGCTAAACAGAATTCTCAACAGAAGAATTGTTAATGGCTGAGAAGCCCTTAACAAAATGCTCACTGTCCTTAGTCATTAGGAAAATGCAAATCAAAATGACTCTGAGATTCCATCTTAAGTCCATCAGAATGGTTAAGATAAAAGACCCAAGTGACAGCACATGCTGGCAAGTATATGAAGCAAGGGGAACACTTCTCCATTGCTGGTGGAAGTGAAAACTTGTATATCCACTATGGAAATTAATCTGGCGCTTTCTCAGAAAATTGAGACTAGATCTACCTTAAGACCTAGCTATATCACTTCTGTGCATATACTCAAAAGATGCTTTACCATACCACAAGGACATTTTCTCTACTATGTTCACAGAAGCTTTATTAAAATAGCCAGAAGCTGTAAACAACCCAGATGTCTCTCAACTGAAAAATGGCTAAAGAAAATTTGGTACGTTTACACAATGGATTTTATTCTTAAATATGGCTCTACTTTCATATGATCAAAGCTATAAAAAGGTAAGGATTTTTTTCTAACCAGACACTATAATTTATTCATGTGATAATTAGCTAGCCCATTTCCCCTTTCTTCTATAGGGTTCTAGTGAATCAGGCGCTGCCACCCCTAACCTCTGGAAAAAATTAAATAGATCTGAACAACATAAGATGAACGCTCTCTCGGTGAAAATGTCAGGAGCTATTAGTTGTAGCAAGAACATCTAGGCCAATAACTACAAAGCAAAATTATTTTTAAACAAAACCTGACATTGTCATACTCATGTGTAATCCTAGCACTTGGGAGGCTGAGGCAGGAAATTCAAGAATTCAAGGTCATAGAGGTCAGCCTGGTTACATGAAATGCTGTCACAAAGAGAAAAAAAAAAGAGTCTAGCCTATAGCTAATCATATGACATTTATCTGCATCCTTACTGGAAGAAAACAGCCATTTTAGACTTCTTCCTGTGGTCAACAGGGGTATTCTGCCCTGGACAGTCTCCTCCTCCATGAAGAGCTTGATCCCCAGCACTGTGATGCTAGCGACACACTCCAGCCTTTAACTTCTTAACCTGTAGTAAGTAATGACAAAGAACAACTTCCCCTAAAGTCCTTTGCTTAGCAAAATAGCCCACACGTTCGTTAGCCTCCAGACAAACAAAGCCATTCAAACCATCATTTTAGAAAAAAAAATTCATAACCTTGTTATTTCACAATCAAAATATATATACTCAAAGGTGATATTGTTTATTTCTGGGTTTTCATTGAAATAAATGATTTGAGCTAAGATTATAGCATATAACATCCTTCCAAATAAACATAGCTAAATAGCAAATGCCTGTGAAATACTTCAATATGGTTCCTCTGCATGTATGCTGATGTTTTGTTGGAAATGAATTTTTGATACTGTGCCTTCCTGCTTCTATCCTTGTACACTTAGAGCTTGAGTAGTCATAAACCATTTACCTTACCACAGATACTCAAGGTTCCTAGTGACAGTGTAGAACTGTCCCCACTAGCATATCTTCGCTTGGCAGCAGCAAAGGCAAAGGTTACCCACTTCCTTTGTACTTTGGTTCTACAGCCTTCCCCAGCTTACCTCACTCTCAGTTATAACCTCTGAGCCCAGGATTATGAAACTGTTCCATTATCTAAAGTTATCATGGAATGGGGGGAGGGGTGGAGAAGACATGAAATGAATGGATGAAGAACTAAGAATTACTATCCAAAGAATAAATAAATAGGGCTAGTAAAAAGTGAGGCACAAATGTTAACTACTGGCTTTTCTCTTAGAAACAGATCAAATGTAATTCAGAGTTTTGAGAAACTTGTAAGAATGTGTCATCAATGACTGCAATTATTCTCTGAATAAGCACCTAAGGTTAAAAGACTTCTAGATTTAATAAAATTAGACTTTTCTCACTTCCTTCTCAAAAAAAATCACCCCAATCCCACAGAGGACAAGAAATGAAACTCAAGTTCCACGTTGGATAAATCTAGAAAATAAGTAAAATTCCCAGTCAGGATAAGCAGAAAAGCACCAGAATAATGAAGGTCAAACAGGTGTCCCACCCCCTAAAATGAGGAATGGTTCCCTGAGTCCACATTCTCCGAAAATGACAGGGGATACATTTCTCTTTTCCTGGTTACTTTTTAAGTGTTTTCAAAACACACAACCACTGTGTCATAAAATAAGAAAAAAGGGACCTGGAGACATTGTGGGGATATCACCATTGTGTGGGTTGAGAGGCAAGATGGAGTGTGCCCAGAATGGGTAGGGGGGAGGTGTGGCTGAATCAGCCCCGCAACCTGCTTGCAGGAGGGTACCATCAGTAAGGCAGTGACAGCCTGGACCGTCTGTCTTACTGAGTCTCTACAAAGATACCCCCAGTTCTTAAACACTGTTGAAAAAGCACCTTCACAAGCTGCCAGGGCACT
Source organism: Meriones unguiculatus (assembly GCF_030254825.1). NCBI lineage: Eukaryota > Metazoa > Chordata > Mammalia > Rodentia > Muridae > Meriones > Meriones unguiculatus. The sequence goes on along the minus strand of NC_083350.1, from coordinate 167,720,799 downwards.
GTGACCCAAACGTGCCATCCTGAGCCAGAGGCCCTGCAAGCGTAAAGGAATTATAAAGTGTGAATGTGCAAGTACTCAGGCGGTCTGTTTCCCTCACTTCATAGTGTTGAAAGACAAATTTCAACCAAGCGATGTTTGCAAACACCAGGACACATTGGCAAGCAATGGCTAACAGTTATCTTTATTAGTAAGAACTTAGACAACACACACACACACACATACACACACACACACATACACACACACACACACACACCTGGTGGTGATAGTTAATGAAGGTGATTTTGTAATTGTTGTTTTGTTTGCATTTTAATTTGTTTTTTAAGCAGTAGTTGAAAGTGAAAAGAAAAACATTGAAAGTGTGCTCATTCTCTCAAGTGCAAATAACATTTAAAAATACTATCATGTACCTTTACTCTCAGTTCAAATGAAATGTCAATTGAATGTCACTAAAAGTCATTAAGATAAAAACGGCATTTACATCTTCTTTATTTGAGTGGCCAAGAAAGATCCAAGTGGTATTTGTGTTCAATTTATATTCAGAGTGTCCTGATAGTCAGTGGTCCTCCGTAAGGGCCAGAGGGTCTGACAGAGAGTCTTCACAACATTCCACACTCAGCACGTTTCCTCTTTAAGTTGTGTAACTCTCGGAAGCTCTGCAGTCATAGTTTATGCGATTATCTAGATTATATATTTAAAGTATACTCACTCCAAAAATGTCACCCAGAGGAAATAGTTTGGAACTGTTTGTTATATTTCTTTACATTTTTTTTTATATTTTCGCACACTACCACTAAAACTACACCACACCCTATAACATACGCAAGCATAAGGCATTTATCTGTCTGTACTGGGTGTATTGAACCTGACAAATGATGCAGTTTCTGGGTCCACCCAGGGGCTATAGTCATCCTTCTTTCACAAAACGAAGTCAAAAGCTGTTTGTAAGAGGAAGTCTCCTGGGGCACAGACTAAAAAATGCTGTTTTGTACAATACAGAGTATTTACAGTAGGCTGTAGCTTCATATGAACAGATAGTCTTAATATCATTGATATGGCTTTGACTCCTAAGTAAATACTTTTCATCTTTTGAAATTGCTCTCCAATTAAATCATTAACATTTTCTTCCAGTTTCTTAGTTTAATATTAACAAACTGGCCAGGAGAGGTGGTAGTGTACACCTTTAATCCCAGCATTTGTGAGGTAGAGGCAAGCAGATCACTGTGAGCTTGAGGCCAGCATGGCCTATGCAGCAAGTTGTTGGCTAGCAAGAGTTACATAGAGACCCTGCCTCAAAACAAAAACAGAAACAAAAACACTATAGACTTTTTCTTTTAGATTTGTTTATGTGTCTGAATGCTTTTCCTGAAGGTATGGATGTGTACCACATGCGTATCTGGTCCAACAAAAGTCAGAAGAGGTCACTAGATACACCAGAAGTGCAGTTGTGGAAAATTCTAAGATGCCATGGGGATGCTGGGAACTGAACCGGGTCCTCTGCAAGAGTAGCAATTGCTCTTATCTCCTAAATCCTCTCTCCAGCCCTCACAGGGTTTGCTTGTTTGTTTTGTTGTATCTATTTTTTTAATTCAATTTTTATTTATTCATTTGACATCCTGGTTGTAGCCCCCTCCTTCCTCTCCTCCCATTCCCACCCTCCCATCGTTTCCCCTTACCCCCCTCTCCTACTCCTCAGAGAAGGAAGCTCCCCTACTCCCAGCATCTCAGTTCGCATCAGGCAGGACTGAGCGCAACCTCTTCTCCTGTGTCTTGGAGAGGTAGCCCTGCCAGAGGAAAGTGATCAAAAGCAGGCAACAGTGTCCATGTCAGGTCTGCCCCCATTTCCCTCACTAGGGAACCTATATGAGAACTGAGCTACCCATTGGTTATATCTGTGTAGGGGGCCAAGGACCAGTCCATGCATGGTCCTTGGTTGGTACTTCAGTCTCCACAGCCCCTTCCCCGCCGCAGGACCCTGGTTAGTTGGCTCTGTTGGTTTTCATAAATCCTGTCACCTCCAGGTCCTTCTATCCTCCCCCTCACTCTTCTGCAAGTCTCCCTGTGCACCACTCAATGTTTGGTTGGGGGTCTCTGAATCTGTTTCCATCAGCTGCTGGGTGGGCCTACTCAGAGGACAGCTATGCTAGGCTCCAATCTGCAAGCATGGCAGAATATCATTAATTGTATCAGGGGTTGGCTCTCTCCCATGGGGTGAATTTCAGGATGGACCAGTTATTGGCTGGACACTCCCTCAATCTATACTCTTTTTGTCACTGCACGTCTTGTAGGCAGGGTAAATTTGGGGTTGAAGTTTTTGTGGGTGGGTTAGTGTTTCCTTCAATACAACTTGGAGTCATGCCTAGTTAGGGGGGTGGGCTCTTCAGTCTCCATGACCCCTGTTATGAGGAGTCTCAGCCAAAGTCACCCTAATATCCTCCCAGGAGCCTACCCTGTTAGAGGTAGGTTTCCAGCTTTTCACAAAGTCCCTGCCCAAGGTTTCTTTTCTCTCTGCAAGTCCTCTGTCTTCCCACCCCTGCTCTTCCCAGGTCGGATATTGGCCTTCATTTCTCCCTGTGCGCCCTCTCTTACCCTGCTCCTTCTCTTCAACCACTTCAATTGGCTATTCTATTTTCTCTTCTGAGTGGGAATTAAGCATCCTCCCTTAGGTCCTCCTTGTTACTTATCTTCTTTGGGTCTGTGAGTTGTAGCATGGTTATACAGGTCTTATTTTTAATCTCAAATAAATATAGTTATATCATTCCAAGTATTTTGTTTATATTAATGACACTTGAAATCTAATCTAGATGAAACACTGAAGTTATCAAAAATCAGTTCAAAAAAATTAGTCAGGCTTCAACAAAATTTCATGTACCCAACCCCAAACAAAACAAAAGCCTGGTAAGGACCAGTGAAAGCCATATTTCAAGGTTAATCTACTATCAGTTTTGCTTAGCTTGTTTTTTCAGTAAAATAAATAGTACATTCCATGATAACACAAATATATTCTAGAAAAACAGGGAATTGGTTGAGTATAACGAGTAGTCTTTCTCATTTGCATGAGAGGAGAGAGAGACCCTTACTGCTTTATGAAACATCTGAGAGGCCTTAAAACTCCACTCCTCAGTTGGCTGGAGAATCTTGGTGATAGAAACTTTCCAACGTAGAGATTTTTCCTAGGGATATATATTCCAGTTACCTATTCTTTTGATATTATAGTGGTGACTCAGATAAAAGTCTAAGTTATATGTCTGAACATGCCAAAAACAAAGTAGTATAAAAGGAAAACTCTCCTGTCTTCTAGCATTAGCATCCAAGGCAGTTATTGCAGAAATCAACAGATGAAGTTGAACATCCACCTTTATTGTTATATAACAAACCAGCAAAATCCCAGGTTGATAGTAATGGCTGGTTCTGGGGGACTTGGGCTGATCACATTTTTTATTTTATTTTATTTTAGTTTAGTTTAGTTTAGTTTAGTTTTTTTTCAATTTTATTTTATTAATTACACTTTATTCACTTTGTATCCCCCATAAACCCCTCCCTTCTTCCCTCCCGATCTCAACGTCCCTCCCCCTTCTTCACTCATGCCCCTCCCTAAGTACACTGATAGGGGAGGTCCTCCTCTCCTTCCTTCTGATCTTAGTCTATCAGATCTCATCAGGAGGAGTGGCTGCATTGTCATCTTCTGTGGCCTGGTAAGGCTGCTCCCCCCTCAGGGGAAGGTGATCAAGGAGCAGGCCAATCAGATTGTCAGAGGCAATCCCTCTTCCCATTACTATGTAACCCACTTGGACACTAAACTGCCATGGTCTACATCTGTGCAGGGGTTCTAGGTTATCTCCATGCCTGGTACTTGGTTGGAGTATGATTCTCTGGGAAGACCCCTGTGTTCAAATTTTCTGGTTCTGTTGCTCTCCTTGTGGGGTTCCTGTCCTCTCCAGATATTGCTTTACATAAGATTCCATGCACTCTGCCCAATAGTTGGCCATAAGTCTCAGCGTCTACTTTGATAGTCTGCAGGGCAGAGCCTTTCAGAGGCCCTCTGTGGCAGGTTCCTAGGTTGTTTCCTGTTTTCTTCTTCTTCTGATGTCCATCCTCTTTGCCTTTCAGGATGGGGATTGAGCATTTTAGTCAGGGTCCTCTCTCTTGATTAGTTTCTCTAGATGTACAGATTTTAGTAGGTTTATCCTATGTTATATGTCTATATGAGTGAGTATATACCGTGTGTGTCTTTCTGCTTCTGGGACAGCTCCATGTTTGTAGCAGCTTTATTTTTTATTTATTTTTTTAATTTTAATGCGGCATTCCTTCAATAAGGAGAGGAAAAAATGACAGCTGTCTTGACAGTTCTTCCATATTCATTCTCATGAGGCTTTTCTGGGACATGAGGGAACTCTGGTTAGTTTAGCAGCAAAATACTTCCTTTTTATTAAAAGTAGATTCCTTTCTCATATAATATATCCTGATTATGGTTTCCTCTCCCTCTACTCCACCAAGTTTCTTCCCACCACTCATTCCAGATCCACTTCTCTTCTGTCTCTTGTTATAAAAGAACAGGCCTTAAGAGACGACAACCAAACATAACAAAATAAAATATAATAAGATGAAGCAGAAACTTTCTTATCAAAATAGAAACAACAACCCAACAAATGGAAAAGAATCCCAAGAGCATGCAAAAGAGTCAGAGGCGCACTCATTTTTAGTCAAGAGTCCAATAAAAACACTAAGCCAAAAACTAAAATATATATACAGAGTACCTGGCGCAGACCCATGTAGGCTAGTGCTTGCTGCTTCAGTCTCTACGAGTTCATATGTGCTTTATAGAGGGCCTCGTTCTTCTGATGTCCTCTATCCTCACTGACTCTTATAATTTCTTCACCTTCTCTTCAACAGGATTCCCTGAGCTCTGAGTGGAGGGATTTGATGGAGACCTCCAATTTAGACTCTTTCTCTCTCCACATTATGTCAGGCTGTGGGACTCAGCATCTGTTCCATCTGCTGCACGAGGAAGGCTCTCAGATGATGACTGGATGATGCATTGATGCATTGGTTTATGAAATCATTTTATTGATTATTTTGGGCCAGTCATGGTTGGTTTTTCCCTAGGTCTATGGGATATCTGTTCTCTGATTCTTGGTTGCCTAAGCAGTGCTGGATATGGGTTCCTTCTTGAGAAGTCAAATCAGACATTGGTTGGCTACTGCCACAAGTTCTGTGCCACCATTGTCCTAGTATAATTTGCAGGCAGGACAGATTATAAGTCAAAGGTTTTGTGTCCGGGTTTGTGTCATGTTTCTTTTCCTGGTAGCCTCTAGAGTACCTTCTTGTACCAAGGAGACTAAAGTATAGGGATGAAGGCTCCATGTAGACACCAGCTGGGCTTCTCCATGCTCAACGACTTGTGTGGATGTTGTCCTCAACAATGGGGCCCCACTGTCAGTTTACAGTGACAACCTGACAGTCTTAACAACAATCTGGGTTGTTTGTGGATTTTGTGCGAATCCCTTGACCAACAATTCAATTGAATGCAACCCAGTCCTGAGACTGGAAACCTTGCATGGGTACAAGAGATGGCCAGTTGAGACTCCATATCCCCATTACTAAGAGTCATCATTGAACCAACTTTATAGACTCCAGGAACTTTCCCCTGCAGTCAGTTTTCATACCACCACAAAGTACCCCCAATTCCTGCCATCTCCTCTGTAATCTCTTCCTCTATCCCATCTCAACCTGAACCCTCTCACTCCCACGCCATCTGCTCCCACAAAATCGATTCTAATTCCTGTTCCCAGACAGATCCATGCATTTCCCCAGACCTTTTCTCTTTACCTAACCTCTGGATCTACTCATTCTAGGTTGTTATTTATTTAACAATTAATATCCACTTACAAGTGAATACATGCCATATTTGTCTTTTGGGGTCTGGATTACCTCACTCAATATGATTTTTTTCTAGTTCCATCCATTTTTTTCTGAAAATTTCATATCATGTTTTTTAAACTGATGAGTAATACTCCATTGTGTCAATGTACCACATTTTCTTTCACCATTTTTCTGTTGAAAGACATCTAGGTTGTTTCCAATTTCTCGGTATTATGAATAAAAAAAAAAAAAAACCAAACAATGAATATGATTGAGCAAGTGGCCTTGCACATCCTTTGGGTATATGCCAAATAGTAGTTTATCTAGGTATTGAGGTTGATCATTTTCCAATTTTCTTAGAAACCACATTGACTCCCAAAGTAACTGTACAAGCTTGCACTCCCACCAGCAATGGAGGAGATTTCTGCTTGCTTCACATCCTCACCAGCATGAGCTATCACTTATGTCACTTAGCCAATCTGACAGGTTTAAGAGGGAATCTCCCAGACCCAGAAAGACAAACATGATATGTATTTTGTTCACCTATTATCAAGAAGCTTCCTTCTGCAACATATGGGATCAAAGAAGAGGCCTATAGCCAGACATTATGCAGAGGGAGAGAGGTTTTAGCCCTAAATGGGATGAGGTCTCTATCAAATTTCTCCCCTTGGGAGAAGGCTCTGAGGCTTCCAGGAAGCCTACAGAGGAGAAGCTGGAAAGGCTGGAAAGAGTGTAAGAGCCAGGCAGATAGAAGGACACACACAAGAAAAGACCTTCTACTTCTAAATCAATGAGCAAAGCTCATATAAACTTACTGAGACTGAAACAGCAAACACAGGGCCTGCAAGGATCTACATCACATCTTTTGCATATATATTATAGCTTCTTGCTTAGTGTTTTTATTAGATTCCTAAGTGTCCAAATGAGTTTCTGATTCTTTTGCCTTTTCTTGGGATATTTGCCTTCTGTTTTGTTTGTTTGTTTTGTCCAATTCCAATATGTTAGTTTTATTTTACTATATTATATCTTATTATTATTACTTAAAAATCTTTCTGGGCCTTTGAGATGGGATTCTTTACCTTATTCTATTCCTACTATTCTTGGATTAGATCTATTTATAGTGTCCCAGATTTCCTGGATGTTTTGTGCCTAAATGGTTTTTAGATTTAACATTTTCTTTTATTTATGTGTCCATTTCTTCTATAATATCTTCAATGCCTGAAATTCTCTCTTTCATCTCTCATATTCTGTTGGTGAAGCTTATCTCTGTAGCTCTTGTTCAAATTTCTATATTTGTTCAATTTTAGAATTCCCTCAGTTGGTGTTTTTTGTTTCTTTTTTCTTATATTTTATTATTATTGTTATTATTATTATTTATAATTTCTCCACTGTGTATTCCAGTCCTACCCTCCTTCTTCCTTCCTTCCCTATCTCTCTCCCCTAGTCCACTGATAGGGGAGGGCCTTCTTTCCTACTATCTGATCCTAGCCTGTCAGGTCTCATCAGGACTGTTTGGATCATCTTCCTCTGTGGGTTGGCTAGGTCATAACACCAGGAAGAGTCTTAACAGTTACAGTTTCTTGGCAGAACCACTTTCAGCTCTTGAACTATTTTATTCATTATTTAAGGGATTTAATTCCTTTTTAAGGACATCTATTATATTCATATAGTTGGGTTTTTTGGTCTTTTTCTTGTGCTTCAGCTGTGTTGGGATATTCAGGGCCTGCTACGGTAGGATAGCTGGACTCTAACGGAGACACATTGTCTTGGGTTTTTATTGTGTTCTTATGTTAGTGTCTACACATCTGGGTTTGGGATGATTATGGTCTAGGTGCTGATTTCTGGGCTTACCTTTTTTGGGTGGGTGTTTTGTTCCTTGGTTTTTGTTCTCTCCCTGGATTTTTGAAGAGTGCAATGGCTGTGTGTTGCCTGTTTTACTGGCCTGGTCATATGGAGTGTTCAAAGGGAATGCCTGCTGACATTAGACTCTGGGATACAGGGAAGGTTAAGAGGGGATGGTGTGCGGGATCAACAACAGATAGGGACATGGGAGAAAGGACTGCAGTCTAGCTGGTTTTCAGGCACGTAAATGCAGAGGAGTTGGTTGGGAGGAAAGGCCAATGGCAGAGTCAATGATTAATATGCCTGAAGCAATGCAGTCTATTCCCTGCATAAAAGAACAAAAAATAAAAGAAGAGGCAAGGGAAGCAACAGTAATATTTAATAACTTGTCAATGACCTTGAATAATTATGCTTTCATGATTGACACTTAATGATGATTTGAGTAGTTATCAGGTTATAACCAGAATTTTAGAAAACCCTAAAAAAAGCATAACATTTATAGTTATAATTGTATACAAAGATATAAATAGGTTTCGAATTGACAACCAAGAAAAAAAAAAACAGAATATGGTTTAAAGGTCTTTTATAGTACAATGCTTGTAACATAATAAACAGGCAATTTGCACAAGACAACTCCATTCATTAGTAAGATCCAGGGCTTTCAAGCACATCAATGAATAATACAAGCATCCTTACTCTTTATCTTTGGAATCTTTCTGCATCTTGACTAAAGTGTTGTTCACATAAATTTACATGTGATTAAAATGGAGTCAAACTACATTTTTTACAGATAGTAGATGAAAACTCATATAACATGGGTAAGGGATATAGATGCTGCCCATGTCAGTTTTACTGTGATATTGCAGGACAGTTTTTCCAGATGCTACAGCGGTGGAAAACAGCAAGTTGCTGATTTGAAGGCATTTTTTTTTTTCTGTATTAACACTGCATCTGAATTACCTTTGCTTGGATAAACAACCACCTGAAAATGGAAGGGTTTTTTTTTTTTGTTGTTGTTGTTTTTTTTTTTTTTTTTTTTTTTTAAATTCCTTACCTTTGGGTGTTTATCTTCTAATGCCTGAAAGGTAATAAACATGGTAGGTACATTATATCATTGGTTACAAATTGAATATTACGCAAAAAAACAAAACAGTCCTAGGCGTGAGAAACAGGAATAGCCTACGTTTATTTTCAGCGTACATTACACCTATGTGTGAAATTGTTGAAGAACAAATTTGCCTAATAACAAAAAAGAAAGTAATATTTGAGGTTGTTGATTGCCTGAGGGAAGCGGCCTTTGAAAAGCCTGTAAGGCAAAAATAAGGATGTTTGAGGGAGAATGGGGAGCACCTGGCTGCGGTGGAGGAAGCAGAGGATACTGTGCCTGAATGAAGTCACCAAAGGTTTGAACTGCAGACCTCCGAAGGAGGCTGGAGAACAACCCTAATGACAAGCAAGACAAAACCTAGCAGTTTGCTTCTGCGTGCATCCTCTAACAGCACACCAGTGCTTAAGGTAGCAACCCCCAGTTCTACGAACATAATATATTTCCAAAAAAGAACTGCTCAAAGGCAGATTATAAGATGCATAATTTGCATGAATTGCAGGATGCGCTCTTCATAACAGGAAAATCACAGTGGCCTCATTTGTAAAGTCTAAGTCTTTATGAAATACTTCAGCACTTAATAAAAACCTGCCATATCTGATTCAGAAAACTGCACCTGCCCAGCCTGTCAGAAGGGAGCTTGATGCCTCTCTCTCCTTTCTTTCATGATCCTGGGTCAGGACCATTGGCAAGGTATCTCTGGCTCCCTCTACTGACTGTGAAACCCAGTTCCTCAGCTCTGAGTAATTAGGGATGGAACAAGCTTTTTTCCACTCTGTGTTAGCAAAACAAACTGACATTCAAAGTACTCACGCTTAAAGCATGTGAAGAAATAAAAGCCTGCTTTGCCTATGTAGAAATCGAATGTTCTCAATAATTGAATAATCATTGATCCTGAGCCACTTCTGAACTGCATAGGCTATTGTTTCTTTATCTGTCATTTCACTTGACTTTATTACTGACTGTTTACTGCATAATAAGGCATCTATACCTTTAAAATATGTGTGTGTGCTAAAATAGAAGATGAAATTAGGAAATGAATCTCCTTAGCTTTTAAAGCAGAATTCCTTTTTTTTTTTAATACATGTTTGACCCTGAAGTTCTGCCATCTGGCGGAAAAGTTTAGTGCAATTAAACATGACTCAGACTGAAGACTATGCACTATGCCACAGAAGAAGCAGACAAGCTCCCTCTTGAGAGTAGCAGCAGAGACTCACATGAAAACATCGACACTGCTCCCACTTTCTTCTTGGCAGCACACGGACAATTAATTGATTTACTCACTATATCCATATATGAAAAGAAAACAGCCCCAGCCCCTTTATTTCTATGATCGTCTACATGTAGCATCACGCACAGGCTCCTGTTTGCCTTCCCATAAACAGTCTTGCCAGCAAGGGATGCCTCCTATGAGAAAATCCCTCCTTCTAAGGCCTCCAGCAGAACGGAAGGCCAACTAGTGAAAGGAAACAGGAACCTGACCTTTGCTCCAGACCTGCCACAAATAAGTCTGTATCTGCAATAAAATAGTAAGTTAAGAAGCCAAATGCCTATTTATAGCTCCATAAGCCTTGTAGGGGGTTTACATATTAAAATATGGAATATGTATTGTTTATTTAGCTACCAGCCTATTTTGTATTTTTTAAAAATCACTTTAGTGGTTTTGATTTTGTTTTGAGACAGGCTTTGCCATGAAGCCCAGTCTGGCCTTAAACTTGAGGCAATCCTCTTGTTCCAGACCCACTAGAGCTGAAAAAGACCTGTGCCACCATGCTCAGCTTGTAAATTATTTATTAATTTAAAATACTATGGAAATATATCACTGTAAGAGTGATATAGGTTTTTAATGTAGAATACCAACATTTTTACATCCTTTAAACACACATTTTGTCCATATTTCCAGTTACTCTTCAAATACGTTTGGTTACTGTAACACTAACACCATTATTCATACACTTGTTATAAAAAAGGCCCGTTCAGCTTCTGATATTCAGGATAAAATTAGGACATGAAGTTTCTCAAATTTTTAATTACCAACAGCAGAAGAACAACTTTGTTGCTGCTTTTCTCAATTTTATTTCTAATCAGTTCAGGAAACATTTTATCACGTCTTTGTCTAATTAAATATTTGATGATTAAGTGACCTCTACTTTGTTATGTCACTAACAATGCTATTTTATTCTCTACTGTATTTTAATGCCCTTCTTCATTTTTAGTGACATCATAAGTTAGCCCTTTCCAGGAAAAGGCCCTCAACCCTTCCAACCAGCTCAATTCAAACAAAATGATTCCACTGTACAACCCCACTGCTGGTCACATTTTAAACAGACTCATAGTTACGTGACACGCTTCTTAGTCCTGAAAGGGAAGCTTCTCACGATGCAATTTCTTTTCTTTTTTTTTAATTTTTATTTTTTTATATTAATCACAGTTTATTTACTTTGTATCTCAGCTGTAACTCTTTCCCTCATTCCCTCCCAACTCCACCCTCCCTCCCACATCTCCTCCCTGCCCCTCTCTAAGTCCACTGATAGGGGAGGTCCTCCTCCCCTTCCATCTGACCCTAGTTTATCAGGTCTCATCAGGACTGGCTGTAATGTCCTCCTCTGTGGCCTAGCAAGACTGCTCCTCCCTTGGGGAGGAGTGAAGAAGGCAAAGAGCCTGCCCCTGAGTTCATGTCAGAAATAGTCCCTGTTCCCCTTATTAGGGAAACCCCCTTGGATGCTAAGCTGTCATGGGCTACTTCTAAGCAGGGGTTCTAAGTTATATCCATGCATGGTCCTTGGTTAGAGTATCAGTCTCAGAAAATATCCCTGTACCCAGATATATTTGGTCCTTGTGGAGCTCCTGTCCTCTCCATGTCTTACTAACTCCTCTTCTTTCATATGATTCCCTGAACTCTGCCCAAGGTTTGGTTATGAGTCTCAGTATCTGCTTTGTTACACTGCTAGGTAGAGTCTTTCAGAGGCCCTCTATGGCAGGCTCCTGTCCTGTTTCTTGATTTCTTCACTTCCAATGTCCATCCATTTGTCTTTATTTGTCTTTCTAAGTGAGGGTTGATCATCTTACCCTGGAACCTCCTTTTTTTTTTCAACTTATAAAAAGATATATTTAACTTAGGGCTCACAGTTTCAGGTGGGTAAAGTCCATGACCATTGTGGCAAAAAGTATTGTGGCTGGTCAGATAGATAAGGTACTAAAGAACTAGCCGAGAGCTTACATCTTGACTCCTATGCAGGAATGGTATGGGCTTTTGAAATGTGCAAGCTCCCCTCCAACAGGGCCACTCATCTTAATTTTTACTATAGATTCCACCAACGGTTGACTTGGGGATCAAGTATTTAAAGCCTAAGAGACTATTGAGAAAATTCCAGTAGCATTCTAATGAAAGATTTTTCTTATTTGAAGATTTGAAATTGGTTATATATTCATAAGTTAAATAATAAGCATTGATGCAAATCCATATTAGTGAAATTCTATGTATTATAACAGATTTTTTATTGTTTATTATTATCAGTTACATTTTATTAACTCTGTATCCCAGCTGTATCCCGCTCCCTTATTCCCTCCCAATCCCTCCCTCCCTCCCTCATCTCCTCCCTGCCCCTTTCCAAGCCCACGGGTTGGGGGGGGACCTCCTCTCCTTTCATCTGGCCCTGTTTTATCAGGTATCTTCAAGACTGGCTGCAAAGTCCTCCTCTGTGGCCTAGCAGGACTGCTCCTCCCTTGGGGTCTGGCGAGGTCAAAGAGCCTGCCTTTGAGTTCCTGTCAGAGATAGTCCCTGTTCCCCTTACTATGGGAAACCAACAAATGAGATGTGCATTGGACATATGACAGGAGTCCACTGCAGAAGGCATCTGAAAGACTCTACCAAGCAGTGTTTCAAAACAGACACTAAGACTCATAACCAAACCTTCGGCAGAAGGGGAGTTAGTATGATGTGGAAAGGATAGGAGCCCTACAAGGAGCAAATATATCTGGGCACAGGGTTTTTTTTCTGAAACTGTTTCTCCAACCAAGGACCATGTATGGATATAACCTAGAACCTTTGCTTGGACAAAGCGTGTGGGACCTCCTTCTTGTTTAGCTTCTTTAGGTGTACGGATGGTAGGTAAAAGCTGTACATCACTTTTCCACAATCGTGTAACCACTGATTCTTCTCTTTTTAGGAGCCCTTTCTCACTCTCTCCTTATACCTTTGCATATGGTCCCTGAATAGGGAATCTATCCATACTTGTCCAGTCACTTCTTGTATCTCAAAGTTTAATATCAAGTTTCTCCTTATTGTCACTTTCTTTGGGGAATCCACAAATGCAGAGGCTCACATATTTGTCTCCTTGTCGTCGTTTATATTTTAAAATTATTTCACAGACAAATGAAAACTGAGGTAGGTCTGTAGGTGTGGTTTTAGTACAGACACTGTTCCACATGAAGGAGCCACACTGCGAAGGAAGTGCAGTTAGCCTGGTATCCTCTAATTCCTCAGCACACTATTCTGCACATAGAGCGCTCATACTAAGAGATGGTGCGGCATGCAACTGCCAGCCTGTCACTTTTACAGCTCTAGTCAATAGAGCTTTTACCACTGACTTTTACAACTCAGTACATATTATTACCTAAAGCTACATTCTTCACACAACCTCTAACACAAACCATACATTCGTCTCTTCATGCACCACTGCACAAATCAGCAAACTTAACAGCACAGTGGGTTCTTCACTTTTCCTACATCCTAGGTTTCAGGATTTTAGAACGCATTACAAGCAACAAAACCAGAGGGCCCCTAGACAAAATAACACAGATGAGGTACTGCAAGATTCCGTACCCCTAAATAACACTAGTCAGAGATGGAAAAGAGGCAACAATGATGCCTAGAGATGATCTCTGTCTTTGCACAAAATACCTCCAATGAAACATGATTAATGACAAGTTCCAGTGAGTCCACTTATTGTACTTATATTTAATGCAAGTGCCATAAGACAAAGGTGCAATTGGAAAAGAGGAGGATGTGAAAGCTGATTACCAAAAATCTAAGCAGTCTAATTAAACTCCCACTGCTGCTGGGTTACACGCACTCTGTGGGTAACGGAGAACAAGCAAGACCAGAATTCTGCACTACTTCTTTATCTCTTGCTCCAGAAAGTGTGTCCTAACTCTAGGCAGCCTTTTCCCGAAAAGAAATTATAACAATGAACTTATTTTAGCTAAAGCGGATGCTTTTCACCTTACTTTATGTAAGAGATTCACATCCTGATGACCCCTTGTGAGCACACAATCCATAGAATATATGTAGAATCTAATCCATAGACTATATTCACATATGTGATTATATAAATATATATTGCACATATATGAATATCCACATGCACTGGAGAGGAAGAGAGAGGAGAGAGATTGATAGCTGCAACTTAAAGACTCATTCTATAATTCTGTTGAAAGTTCAAGTATCTAAGAACCAGAAAGGTTATAGTGCAAGTTCCAGTTTGAGTGCCAGACTGAATGCAAAGGATGGTCATGCCTTACCTCAAGGACAGGTAAGAGAGAAAACTCTCTTCATTTGGGTCGACCTACACTCACAGACTGGGTGAGGTCAACACACAGTCCCCAGGAGAATCTCCTTTTCTTCTTTTCATTAACTTTTTGAACATGGTTCTTGACACACTTTCTCCTGTTGAATACTTTGATGTGCATACATAGTACATGCGTATAAAAAGATTAAGTTGACAGATGAGATGGCATATACTGACTATCAATCAGTTGCATGTATTAAACTGTAATTGTTGTGTACACATTCTTTAGATTTACCAATCTGAAGACATCTAAGGACAGCTAAGAACAGAACAAATATGTAATGAAGCCATTACCTTTAGTCCTGTGTCATTCTGAGAACCAGGCCATTTCAAAGCTACAGACTTTCAGTGCTGTGTGACTCTCAGTATTCTTCACCATGGCTTGCTAGACCAAGGATCCTGAACCGAGACTTCAAACGCAGTATTACAGTCTCTTAAGCTCAGGGCTCTGCACAACCATTTGTAGTGTTCTCATGAAGTTCAGGGCTCTGATCACATTCTCACATACCTGTGATGTTAGTCAGTTAGAAACTAGTTTCCTTAGTTGCTTTTACGATGAGATCTGCAAATACAAAGGCTTTCATTTGGGCATTCTTAATGATATGGGATTTATTGGTAGAATGTACAGGTGTTACTGAGGTTTTTTTGTTTTTTGTGTTTTTTTCTATTAACAATCAGGTTGAATTAAAAATCTACCTAAGGGTTGTTTTATAAATATTTTCTCTGAGACTGAAACATTCAGTCTTTCAGGGAACCTCCTTAAACAGGAAGGTAAACAACTCAAAATAACTTCAGAAAGTCCCTGAAACAGACTAAATTCATGAGGCCCCCTCACTGCCAGAGTAAGCAATGAAAGCTGAGAGTCCCTCTCAGACTAACTGAACTAAGAGGGCAAGGAAGACTCAAGCCAAATTACAAAGACTGTTGAGGTCACACCAGCTGCCTGGAAGAAGCAGGAACCAACTGAGCCTCCTGGAAGAGGTTTGCACCAACTAAGTTACTTAGAAATGACATTCTCTAACTTATTAAGCTGCCTAGAGGCTGTGTAGTGTATTCCAGGTTTCCAGCTTTTGTGAGATCTTACCCATGCCAGGGTGGTCTTTGATAATTCAGGTGTCTTTGAGGCTATTCTGATCCTGTAAGAAACTCCTCACCTCATTAAAACTCACTGGTTCACAAAAGTAAACTTTCTTGATGTCTGTATTTTGGTCTATCTTGGGATCACTATCTGAAGTGAGTGTTGTCTGTGCCGCATGTTTGTAGGAAAACTTTTGTCACACAAAAAGAGGCTGGGAAAATGGCTCAGAGTTAAGGGTTGCTTTTCTGGAGGACCTGCATTAAGTTCTCAGCAGCCACATAATAGCTGTACCAGAACTTCTGATACCTTTTTCTGGACCCTGTGAGTACCAAACACACAAGTAACACACAGACAAAACAACCATATACATAAAGTAAATTTTCAATTTTAATTTATTATTATTATTATTATTATTATTATTATTATTATTAGTGTAGTTCTGGCTGTCTTGGAACTCACTCTGTAGACTGGGCTGCCCTTGAACACAAAGATCTTCTTGCCTCTGCCTCCTGAGTGCTGCGATTAAAGGCATGTATCATTACCGCCCGGACTATAATTTTTCAATTTAGTTGCTTATAAAAAAAAAATCCACAAAAATGTGGTTAATAACTGTTATCACTATAGCTTACAATATTACAGTCACACAAATCTCAAAATTTGAGAAAAGGAAGTATTTATTTTGCAGCCGCCTGTGAGCCCCCTGAGACAGCTTTGCCCCACAAACTTCAAGTCCTCCAGTGACCAGGTGGGATGGGAAAGGCAGCACTACTCAGGCCTGTGCTGTAATATGCTAGGTTGTAGAAGAGCCTGTGGGATAAAATAGCCAGACAGTGGTTGGAGAGATGAATGGCTCAGTGTCACCGCTGCTGTTCTTTCAGAGTATTCTAGTTCAGTTGCCTAACACAGGTCAGGCAGCTTACAACTTTTGGCAATGCCAACTCCAGGGGAAATTTTGTTTTTTCCCGCTGTTTCTCTGTCATTACCTGCACATATGTGACATATACTCCCAGTTATACATAAGTAAACATCAAAAGTAAAATTAAAGAAGCAAGTCATGGCTAAGTTGAAAGTCAATGGGATGTGAAAATGCGTCCCCCCTTTAGGGGGAGAAACCGCAGCCAAAGAAATGGAGGCAGAAAGGACAGAACACTATGCTCAGTAAATCAACCTGCCGCATTTTCTAACTCCATCAGTCAACAAAATGTTTCACAAGAAATAAAAGCAGGTACAATTTAGAGGCTGAAGTACGTATTCCACACATCACCTCCTTTTGACTCTGCAGCCATTCTATAGGCAAATTATTACGACAAGAGGCAAACCACAGTTTACAGAGCCTAAGGGACTTGCCCCAGGTCACACAGCTAGCAAGTGATTGGGTAAGATGTAATCTCCATCTGCACACCAGTTAGGAAAGAAGCACTGTGAATAATACCAGAGATAAAGGTTGTTTGTTTTTCAAAAGATAAGAGATTTAATTGAAGCCAAGGTCATGTGGTGTGGTGAGCTGCAGTGATTTCTGGCTACATTTCAAAATAAAAAGGAGAAAGGGAGACATTTCACCTTGTGTCTCTTTGTGCCCCCTTCCTCTAGGGTGAGCTCTCGGTGTCCCTCTGAACAAGGGCTGCATTCTCTGAACCAGAAGTCCATGGCTTACCCCTTACCTACTTGTGAACAGAAAGTAAACACCTATCCACAGAGACAGGTGAGCACTGGTCATAGAGCTGCAAGGAGTGAGTGTGAGCCCTGACCATCCTGACTCAGGGACCAACTGCACCATCACAGCAACCACGTGTGGCTTCTGATCAGACCTCCCTGCCATCACCCAGGGAAGGGAGTGGGTAGCAATGCTCTTCTCCACAAAAGAGACAGACAAACAGCACATGGTGATCACTAAATTAAATAACATGTTAGCATAGTAACTTCAAATGTATTTCAAGGGTTCAGTTTTCCTTCTCCAATGTTGAAAAGTACATTTTCTTTAAAAACTATGTTCCTTGTATTTATCTGATTCAGAGCAGTAAAGTCTTTGGGAATCTTTCTAGTTCCCGAGTGTTTTAATATTCAATTCTGGATTTGTATCATCAATCAAATCCTCTTGCATTTACTCAGAGCACTGAAACACAGCAAAAGGGGAGGAAGAAAATCATACGGTGGAAAAGGAATTTCAGGCAAGAGAGCCATTTCCTCTAGAGAGGATATTTGTTTGGGTACTGTCCCCTCCTCCCAAAGAAGCTGCTGGCCCAACATGGCAAAGCTATGCACACACACGTGTGTGAGACACGTTGGCCTCCACAGAGTGAAAAGGCAGGAGTGTGCTCATGCTCACCTTTAACTGGACCTGCATTATGGATGTCTTTGCACGAAAGCTGCATGCAAAATCAGTATCATCGAGGAACACGGACCAGCAGTGAGGAATAGGCTGAATTCCTATTTTAGAAACTGACTCAAACCATTACAGAACTCATTTCCTGTCTCTAAGACACTTAGAGAGGTCCTTAAAAGAAGGTAAATATAATCATAACCAACTCACAGGACTCTCGTAAAATATGAAATAACTAGGGGCTGGAGAGATGGCTCAGTTGGCAATGAGCTTGTCATGCAAGGATGGGGACTGGAGTTTAACATTTATGTAAAAAGAAGGGCGGCAGGGTAGGAGATATCTATAATCTCAGTGAGAAGCAGATCCCTGGATCTAGCCAATTGGTAAGCTAAAGATTCACTGAGAGACCCTGTCAAAAAAAATTAGGGGGTGAGCAATGAGGGAGAGAGAAGATACAACCTCTGGCCTTCACATTCATGCATGTACACATGTACCAACACCCAGACACTTGTTCAACTGCAAACCTATACATATGTACACACACATACATACGTATGTACATACATGCATACATATAATAATATAACACATACACAATATAAGATAATTTTTACAATAGAATAAAACAGCTACTTAAAAACACTTTACATACAGAGAATAAAACCTTGCAAGTAAATGAATAATCATTAGTAATATAAATTATCTTCCCATCAGGTATATTGAGCGTTGAGAACTAATTTTTACCATCAATAAGTGATATGAATATACTAAACAATTTAGCAGAATCTCGAAGTCTTGCTCAATCAACGAATGGAAAAATTGTGAATAATGAAATGAATTACTAATTTTAAATATCATCCTTTTAAGGAAAACATGTCAAATCAGTATCCAACATTCTAAATGAAAAATTAAATTTTTTAGCTAATTCTAGCTACTGAGTATAACTAAGAGATGTTTTTAAAACATAGTGTCACATTTTTTTGTAGCCACGTGTTTTTTTAGCCTTTTGTTGTTCAAGAATCTCATATATACACGTAATGTGTTTTGATGAAATATATCATCCATCTCTTCCCCTCCAACTTCTTCCCTACTTCCCCGTTACTTTCACCTCCTAATTTCATTTACTCTTTTTTTTAAAATCCACTGAGGCCACTTAAAACTGCCACTTTGTGCAATTGGGAGTTGGGCCATGGAACGGAGCCTGAGCAGTTTCCTGTGGTCCGCATCCCTGAAGAAAACTCCCGAGAAGCCAACCAATTAGCAACTAGTAGAGTCTCCTCTACTCATTCTAGAATCTTGGAGGGCTCGATCTTCTACAGATCTTGTGAATGCAGTCACCTGTGTGATGACTTCATGAGTGCCACAGCCCTGTCAGAGCCAGCAATACTGTTTCATTGAAGGGGTCCACTATTCCTGGTTCTTAGAATCTTCCTGTCCCATCTTCAACCTCTATATAAGATGTCGTCCAATATAAATCTGAGCACTCCTAACTCTCTTATTCTCTGCATGCTGGCCAGTTGTGTGTCTCTGGATTAATCACCAAGCAATGCAAAAAGAAAATAAATAGAAAAACAAACAAACAAAAAGTCTCTAATGAGAGCTGAGAGATGGACTCATCTGTGGATATAAAGATAAGATAGGGGCAATTGAATATCATGTCTCTTTAGCTAAAATAGTATTTAGTAGTAGCTGCACTAAGAGCAGCACAGCATTTCTCCTCTGAGGCCTCTCCCTCGTCTAACAGTGGTGTTTGGGCAAGTTAACAGTGCCAGGTATGAATTCTATCTCGTGGAACAGACTAAAGACAATTAGAAAGTGGCTATTTTCTCCCAGAGCACCCATGCCAAGATTGAGCCCCTGAGCATATCTTGCTGGACCATTCATTTTTATAGCCTTCCGTGTCCACAACTAGGTAACCATTCATGACTTTCTCCCCACTGCAACCTAACGATCACCAGCTGCATTCATGGAAGCGTCCAGCACTTTGAAAGCTAGCCAGTAGGAATGAAGGTTCCAATTCAGTACCACAATTTTTTTCCATGTCCTCTGACTTGAGTATGTGGCATCTTCGTGGGAACCCGTTGACTAATAACTCTAAAAGAAGTAAATCATTCCTGGCACTGGGTTTTTTATTTTAAAACCTACACAGAGAATTTAATTTTCCCTCACTATCTCCCTTTCTGTCTGCTTTTCTGTTGTAGGATAACTCTCTTTAAACTTTTTTTATAGGCGTATATGTATATATTTTGGTTTTGGTCTTTTTCCCAAAGGTCTTTAATGTTAGTTATACATCTCAGACTCCTCCTCTACTCTTCACTCCTATTCCCCAACCCATTTAACACTTTCTGTTCCATTTTTCTCTTTTTCCACTTTTACCATTGCTATTCTATCCTCAATTCCTTAAAATCCACCTCCATCACTTCTTACTAATCTCTATGAGTACTTCTATTTAAAAACACATATCTAAATATTCAAAGCTAGCCTCCACATGAGAGAGAGAGAGCGAGCAAGTAATATTTATCTTCCTGATTACCTCACTCAGAGTGCCTATTTCTAGCTTCATTCATTTTTCTGTAAATTTAATTTTACTTTACAGCTGAAGAGTACCACATTCTGATTTGTGCCACACTTCTATTAACCATTCGTCAGTTGGTGGGCATCCGGCTGTTTCCACTTGTTGGTATTGTGAATAAAGAGCAGGGTGAACATGGGTAAACGGGTGTCTCTACAGAAAGATACAGAATCCTTTGGCAATGTGCTCACAAGCAGCTTAACTTTACAGTGTACTGAATCTGTCTCACACTCAGTTCCGTAGTGGCTGCATCAGTTTGTTCTCCCATCAGGTGTGAATACATGTCTCAGGTTCCTTATATCCACACCAGCATTAGTGGTCGATTGTTTTCTTGATCTTAATCGATTTGACTGAGGTAAGACAAAAATCACTAATTTTTTTTTAATTTGAATCTCTTTAATGCATAATGATGTTGAACATGTTTTTAAAATTTTTTTCAGCCATTCGCATTTTTTCTTTTGGGGACTTTCTGTTTAGTTCCATTCCTCAATTTTTAATCAACTTGTTTCCCTTTTGGCTGAGTCTTCTCTCTCTCTCTCTCTCTCTCTCTCTCTCTCTCTCTCTCTCTGTGTGTGTGTGTGTGTGTGTGTGTGTGTATGTGTGTATGTGTGTGTATTACTTTGTGTATGCAACTGAATTAGGTAAAAATTTATATGCACTTTCCCTGGTCACATCATAGAAACTTTTGCATAGGTTGAACTGTCAATCTCCATTACACTATAGGAAGTTTAAAAAGATCTTAGGGAAGTGGGAAAGAAGAAACAAGAAGCAGAAATGATTAAACAGAAAGCCTTCAGGATCCTGGACATTCTAGCCTGAAGTCTACTATAATTTCTTTTTTCCTGGATTATAGCTTTCCTCTCTAGTTGGTTTATTCTCGCACCAGATCTTAGTTTCCCAATATATGCAAGTTCATTGAACACATTCTTTTGGCTGTATAAAAGATGGTTCATATGTGCACTGTGGACTAGCTCTTTCCCTGAAGAGTACCATATCATGTGTGCCTTGATACACACTGTACATATAGTAACAGAAGAAAGACAATTCCAGGTCAGTCTGGAGAACTGCCACCTATTTTCTGACACGAGGGACATTTCTCTCCTACTCAATGTTATCCTCTCAGTCTGTGAGTTACCATGGAATACAGGAAGGAGGAAGACTAGTGACTGCATGGCTAATGATATGCTTCTAATTCTAAAACCAGTCTATCCGGCAAATGTGGGGAGTGTCTCTATTCATACCATACTCTGGGCTAGATACAAGACACACAGTGAACACAAGACAGTGTCATCCTTTGAGCAGAGTTCATTCTTTTGCAAGAATGAACTGCCCAAATGTACATAGACCACAGAAAGTGAAGTGCCATGAATATGGAAGTTAGCCAGACTTTAAGTACTTCTGTGGGTTTGGACCTGGTCTCCCCTCAGACTCACATTCTTTAAACTTCAAGTTGTACCCTGTCTGGTAAAGTTAATTTTTCAAATTACGGATCAGTTAGTGAGTAAAACGAATTAATGAAGTAACTGAACATTTAACAATTTGGGTAATGTTTATATTTCTATATGTCATATTCAGAGAATATTAGATTCTATCCAAACAATGCTCTTGATGTAATTCAGGGAAACTTTGTTGACGTCATTCAGCCTTGTCTCTCTAGGTTTGTTCTCTATATCTATAATCTCATGATGCCCACATCTGATCTCTCAATGGGCTTAGTATTGGTACATGTGAGTGAAAATGCTTAGAATTAGGAAAGCCTGATGAGGTTCATAGATAAACAGCCAGGAAAGAGTTGACTCTTTCAGAAGAAGGAGATGTTTTACAGAATAAGGTCTTGAGCAAGACAAAGAAGAGACATTTATGTTATGCTGGTTAGTGAATGTTAGTACAGACTCTCAAAGGTTCACAGATGTGTGTGAATGGAGTTAAGTGTTAGGTGATGACCTGTCTCACTCCTTCAGTTAATCACAGTCCCCTCTCTCCTCAGTGTGGTAGGTTGGTTGTTGCAAATATCCAACAGGAAATGATATTTTAAATCCCTTGGTGTTTGTGTGTTAAATGTTACAAAAGGGCTAATGGGTAGGTTTGGGTCTTGTGTGTGTCTGTGTGTGTGTTTGTGTATGTGTGTGTGTGTGTTTGTTTTTTCATCTAGACTGATTACTGAGTTCCCTGAAGTAAAGAATGTTGCTTCTCTGAAGCACATACCATTTAAACAAGTGTCAGTTCTAGTATTTTATGCATATCTAACTAGAAATCAGATTCCCCAGATGGACCAGAAACCAGAATATGAGTCGTATTTTATGACTAATCCATGTCTGTACCCGTGGTAGGTGTCATTAAATGTTGACTAAGCAGTTATTAATGTAAGACTATCTAGAGAGAGAGGAGACAGAGATGAGGCAGTGCTGCCATGGCTGAGGGCCCCTCAGACTATGGGAGTGCAGGACATCCAAGGCACTCAGACTAGGTAGCTCTCAACCTTTACATCACTCAGAAGGTGATTTTAAGATGGTAAGTTCAGCTCAGCCAGCTTTTAAATACTAATGCTTCTCGAAGAACATGTGGGAATGCTCAAAAGATGATAAAAATTGTGTCCTTTTAGTTCATGCAAACTCAATTACTGTCACTGAAAGTTGTGATGTATGTTGCTCTAGAGACCTGAGGACCACAGAGTGATTTTTTTTTTCCAAAATCAGAAGCTTTGTTGATTTCACCTTAACTTTCAGAAACTTTGCTGTTAAGAGTGTTCAAAGAATAAGATGCCCTTTCCTTTTTATATACCTTAGGGTTAATAGTTTATATAGTAAAGTATCATTTTATCTAATCAGTGAGCACATGTATGGTATTACATTGCAGAAATATTAATGACACAAACTGGTCCAACTATCTTGAACATGGTCCTGTCTTGAGTAAAATCCCAAGGAAAGTAGGGCACAGTTAATATCCCATGTGCTCAGGTCCAGTTGGCTATGATGCAAAGGAATATCCCCCAGAACGCACATTGAAACTTAATCTTCTTCCGGTGGAATGAAGAAGTGTGACCATTGGAAAGTGATAAACCCATACATCTTGAGTAGGATTTTAGGGTTGGGGACTGAAGAGAGCCCTTCATTCCCTGATGCTTTCTGCCATTTCAACACAGTATGAAAGCCCTGTTTTGTTTTTTGTTTTTTTTTTTTTGGAGCTAATTAAATTTTAAATAAATAAATAAATTACCCATTCTAGGTTTTTGCAATATTGCTACCAAAAGGGTCAACAATGAACTTATTTAATAAGAGAGCCATAAGCCAAGGAGGCAGAGGTAATTGTTTCCATGATGTTTGGTAGCAAGGAGGAAATAAAGGAATGGCAGGATTGTTGAAAGCCTGGTGGGATTTTTGTTTTTGTTTGTTTTTATAAGGAGGGATTGGTAATTGTAGGGAATGAGAAGAGAGTCACTCAAGAAAGAGAGGGCAACAGTAGGAAAAGATCTGGTTTACATGGAAAGGTAAAGTGTGTGTGTGTGACAGCGAGAGTGTGTGGTATGATCAGGTCACAACAGGAAAGAAATGCTTTAGGAACGGATCCAGTTTCCATGGACAAATCAGAAAAGGGATAAAAGTGAATGGTGAGCAGGTTACAGTAGGAGAGAGGGCAAACAAAGCTCAGAGTTGGACAACTCTTTTATGATCAGTTATTTTTCAGAGATTCAACATTTAGATAATTTTCACCCCTTGACACACTGCCGTTAAGTCCTCGACAACCATCTTTCACTGGTCCACTTTCATAATTATCAAAATAAACATGAAATTACAGTGGAAATTTCAGTAGTAAAAATGATTCCTTCTACTTAGAACAGTGTATAATAAAAAGAGTAACATAAAATATGCAAACATGAAAAATTAAACATAGTGAGATATTATGAAATAAAAAGGGGTCATTAAAAGTAGAATTATTCAGAATATTTAAGTAATGTTCCAAAGAACAAAATGTAATATAAATTACAGTACACTAATACAAAAGGCATACATAAATACCTACATTTATAAGCTATTATGCTATAACAGATAAAATGCCTAAAATTAGCATGGCACCTTTCTTTAGACAAGGTGGTCTGGTGCATAAAAATGCACAGGAAAGCTTATAGCAAAGCACAAATAAATTTAGAGTAGTTTTCTGCAAACCAACAATGACAACAGCAACAAGAATAAAACTGTCCTTGGGAAAAAATCTTGGACTCTTTCTCATGCAGTCTTCTCCCTTTTTTGTGTGTGTGCTGGGGATGATTAGGGTTATATGCCATAATAGGAATAAGTCTGACTGACATGCCTCTGCTAAGTGAGAGTGGGAGGGAGTCGGGCTATACTGTGTTCCAGCTACTTGCCGGCTGGCTCTACACCTGAAAGCATAATCAGTCACTGTGTTCATCTTGCCATCATTTGGAGGATTTTTTGAGTGGCTCCCTACGACAGCAGTGACAGGATTCAATGGCTAGCGGACAGCCAGAGAAATTGCGAGCCTCTATTTGGCGAAGGTTTCTACCTAATTTAGATCCACTTAACTGGGGGAAACTTTTTAGGAGTTACTGTGATCGAATCCTGCTCGTTTCAAATATTATTAAAGCCACTAAACAAATCAATTGTCAGAGCCTGACTATCCCCCATTTCCCACATACAATTACTGCCAGAGCCCACATCTCCTTTCCATGGGTCTCGAAAGCCTGGAGAGCCATGTGAAGTTACACAACAAAGATGCTCCTCCTAACAGAAATTTTCCCAGTCTCCAGGAGGCTTCTGAGTCTGGCTTCAAACAAGGCAGTTTCTCCTGCTGCTGCCTGTCTGCAATGCTTGCCAGTCACACTCCTATTTAGAGGAAGCTCCCAGGTATTACCCAGACCCTCCGTGTCTTAGTTAGGGTTTCCACTGTTGTGAAGAGATGCCATAACTACTGCAGCTCTTCTAATGAAAGCACGTAATTAGAACCGTTTTATGGTTCAGAGGTTTAGCACATTGTCATCATGGCTGGAAGCATGGCAGCACCCAGGCAGAGGCGCAGCTGAAGAGGTAACTGAGAGTTCTAATTTCAAACTCGCAGGCAGCAGGAATAGAGTTATGACTGGCTTGTGCATCTGAGACCTCAGAGCCCACCTCCAGTGACACATTTGCTCCAACAAAGCCAAACCTATCCTAACAAGGCCACACCTCCTAATAGTGTCATGTCCTATGGGCCTATGGAGGTCATTTTCATTGAAAGCATCACATTCTACTCCCTGGCCCCCACAGGCCTGTAGCCATATCATAATGCAGAAATATACTCATTTCAACCTCAAAGCTCCCCATAGTTTATCACAGTATCAATACTGTTTAAAAGTCCAAAGGTGAAAGTCTTTTCCAAGACTCATGCAATCTTTTAATTGTAATCCTCAGTGAAATGAAAATGAAAAAGCAGGTCATATGTACTTTCAACATATTATGGCGCAGGATGAACATCACCGTTTTAAACAGCTGAGAAGGGAGCACAGATGAAGAAATAATGGACCAAAGCAAGACTGAAACCAGCTGAGCAAACTCCAAACTCTGCATCTCCGTGTCTGATATCAAAATGCTCTTCACATCTCCAACTCCTCTCAGCATTGTTGGCTGCAGCACACTCCTTTCCCTTGAGCTGTCTCCATTCCCTGGTAGCAGCTTTCCTTGGCAGGTAGCCCATGGATTTGATATCTCCAAAATCTTGTAGTCACCATGACAATCCAGGCTTCACCTTGACAGAGTCATGCAAAGGCTTCTCTAGGCTTCCATTTAGGGACACCCCTGACACACGCCTACCCTCAATGGCTTTCCGTAGTCACAAAGAGAGATTACATAACTCCTTTCTTTTATCCTTGACTCTAAACTCAGAACAGCATAGCAGAAGCTGCCAAGTTCTGCTGCTTGCTGTGGCTGGAACATTCACAAGTTAGAAGCTTAGCTGGATGGGGTCTCACACTGAGGTCACTACTTCCTTTATTCCATCTAACATCTGGCTTTTCTTTAGTCTTTTCAGCTCCTTAAACACAGGATTTCACTCCATTAAACTACATGATGCCTCTTTTCTCCTCAAACTGTACATTTTGTATTTTTCCTTGCTCGGCCCCATTTCATTATAAATGTTCAGTCCATGAACATCATGGTGGGAAGAAGCATGGCAGCACTCAGGCAGATTTGGTGCCTGGAGAGGGAGCCTAGAGTCCTATATTCAAATCGGTGGCAGCAGGAAGAGAGTGAGACACTGGGCCTGGCTTGAGCATCTGAGAACTCAAAGCCCACCCCCAAGTTACACACTTCCTTCAACAAAGCCACATCTACTCAGACAAAGCCATACCCTTGAATAGTGCCACTTCCTATGGGGCTATTGGGAACATTTTTATTCAAACTACACTCAGTGGCAGTGACCAGGGAGGAGATAAGCCCACAACCCCCAGAGGTGCCCCAGTTCCCCTGCCTCCTATTCAGTCCATAAGGCCTGCTTGTGTAAGACAGAGCAAAGCTGACAGAAAACACTTATTTTCTCAATTCAAAGGGGTTGGGAGCAAAAACAGGCACTAAATGGCAGTACAAGCAGGGACTTTTCCAGGCACTCTAGAGAATAAAGCATGCCTTATATGGTTGTATACTAGCTGTTATGTTTACTCGTAGCCTTTAGGCTATGAACCTGCCTCCTGGTTCTTCACTGGGCCTTGGAGGAAAACCACTCTTCAGCTCTTTCACAGGACTCAGACTGTCCTCAGGCTCCGTGGAAAGAAGGTGTAAACTGTCCTTGTCAATGACGACTCACCACACTCTAGCTATACACAAAAACACATCCACTTGACAAAACTTCCCTGCCCCAGGACTCCCCTGGATACAATGCCCAAAATAAACCCCAAACAAAGTATTTCAGAGAAGCAAGCCCATTCTTACATAATTATTGTTAAGTACCTACAGGAGAGAAGTCCTTTGCCAAGGCCATTTCATTAGTTTGTTCATTGTGAATCTCCATAAATAAAGTTTGAATAGTCTCTTTATCATTAAATATTGATAACTTCATCAGCTTAGTATCCAGAAATATAAATAACAATGCAGCGTTAGAGAAATCGTGTTTATAAAGCATCATTTATCTTTTGGAAAAGGAAATTATATTAATAATAACAATAATAATATTGCTATTTCCAAAGATAAGTCCTAGTGAGAAATAACATTTATACTATAAAAACACATATGAAACTTAGTAACCATTATTTTAAATTTACATATCAGCACATTCATTTGCATTCACTGGCTGGGAGAATTCATAATGAACTTATGATCGCAGCCTAACAAACTAACAATTAAGTGTCTATGTTCCATAAGAAACTCCCACATCTTTGAATGAAGGTTTTAATAATGAACTGTAAACGGTTATCAGAAACATACAGCTTTAGGGAGGAAGCATTACATAGTCATATGCACAGCTTAGAAAGAAAACAGACCAACTTAGATCAGATTTCACCTTCTACTACAATGAAACTAAGAACAAGATACACAGTTACATATTCGTTAGCCAACTGCCACGTGTGAGCTTGTCGTATTGATCCAGATTGCTTCGGGAATGCTGTCATAGCAAACGCAAAGCACAGGCCTTTGCGCAGAGGTTCCTGCTGGGTTGTTAATGTGGAAGTGTTCCCAACCAAATAGGAAATGCCGCAGTTCTGAAGACAGGACTTCCTCAAGCTGTAGATAAAGAAAGTCTGTGGTACCACTGCTGATAATGGAGGAGTAACAGTCCCTGACTCACAGATGTGCAGAGGGTTTTGTGGAGAAGGCAGCAAGGGAAGGCACAAGTGATAGTGTGAAGTCTATGAGCAATGCCATACCACAGCGTGGGTGGCCTCAGAACAGCACACCACAGACCTGAAATTGCCTGATGCACTGCCCTAAGGTTACCAGAGGAGTCAGATTCAACCAGTGTGAGATCCAGACCCACACCTCTCTTCCCAGCTTCCCCCACTTTTCCTACGCCTGGAATTCCAACATTATACACTCAGCCTTTCTGTTCATGGCCTTCTAGCAGTTCTCATAAGCGTGAGAGCCAACCATGTGAATGTCAAATACAATTCTCCCAAATATTTATTTCTAGTCTCCTTACATTGCTTCATGAGGAAAAAAAAAATACTTTTGGTAAAATATTTGAGAAAAGTATACATTTTTATTACTTTTTAGTAATGATAATAATAAAGGATATACTAAAAAAAAAATCACTGAAAATCCCATTGCACATAAAGCTCTTTATAATTTGTAATGGGTGAGTTCAATATTTGCAAAGTTATTTTGACTAGGAAATAATGAGGAATGCTTTTAGCATCCAGAATACTGCAACATGAACTCACGATGACTCATCAATGTCTGGAATCATGAACAATGTGTTCAGCATACAGGGAGCCAGAAATAGTTACTGGGTGACTGGAGCTTTTGTCATGGCAAGGACTTATTAAAAAAACTAGTGACTGAGCAGTATCAGCAGGATAGTATAGCCAGTTAGAGAAGGACATATCCTAGTCTATACATTTCAGAAAGTATAGTATCTATTACTAGAGGACTCAGATAAGAAACACGGGGGGTTTATGAGCAAGGAAACATTTGGTCAGAGGATGAATTATGCAGTGGGTGTATGTGTCGTTCAGTTCACGAAAGTCAATGGGATTGAGCTGAGCTTTGGAGTGTGAGTCGCATTTTGGGGGCACAGAGAAAGGACTATTTAAGCAAGAAAACACTGAGCAAAGGGGAGCAGCAGCCAAAGCAAATGCCACATGTGCACTGAGGGAAACATCTGGAGCCACCGGAAACCTGGTGCCATTGTAAGGCACTAAACCAGGGGCCTAGACTCCTAAGTGGAAAATGCCCTGGGCAAGAACTGTCTTCCAAAAGCACAGCTAAGAGACACTGACAAGAGTCTGATGCCACAAAACAAGCTGATGAGAAGTCTGCCTCTGACTACCCATTGACAAAAAAAAAAAAAAAAAATTACATTTTGAGGGCCAGTAATTTAATTAGGCAGAAATTACCTTGTTGTCCAGTATTATAGTCCTCTGTTGATCCCTGATAAAAATGCAAATTTATGCTAGCTTTGGACCCAGTGGTGGCTATGAAAATATACTGCTCAGATGTCCTGCTAATAGAAGCATGGGTAAATGATGCCCAAGATGCTATTCCTTGAGCTTGCCATCATATTCAAACTCAGGTATACTTTCCATGCATGCTTATTGTTGACAGATAAATCTACAAAGCATACTTATGCAGACTCATTTCCATGACCTGGGTCTTTCCTGAGGCATAGAGAACACTGGCACACAGTTACCCATTTTACCTGACTAAACATTTCTTGGAAGTTTGTTACACTCAAACTCTTCCTGCACAATCTGCCCTCTTTCTCTAAGTCTTCTTCACGGACATACCAACACTGTGACCTTAAGACCCATCCCTGCCCTTTTAGCACCCTGTCCTTTATCTTCGATGGACATTTTCCTTTGATTGCTTTCCAGCACAACTTATCCTGGCTTGGCATTTGTTTCTTAGGGAACTCCAACCAGCATAGCCAACCTTGGCAAAAACCCATTCTAAGGTTCTGTTCTGTTGTATTTTGTGAGAAGTTTGTCTATCAGAAGCATCCTGGGTCTCAGCTATGATTCAAAGAAGGAAGGAAACTCCTTTCTAATGTCAACATGTTCTAAGTATTAAAGAGGAGACCCGAAGTTACCCTTCCTCTTAAATGTAGTTCAACATGAAAAGAATCATTATTAGATAAATGAAGAGGAAAAGAAATTAAGTGCCAGAGATTTACTACTTGAGTGAAGAGATTAGGAACACAGCAGGTGGGAGAGGATGAAATGGCACCAGGACCATGCAGCTTAGAAGAGGTCACCACTGTTGCCTGTTCAAAAGTCGCTCACAAACACCCTTTTGACTTGCCTAGCTCTATTATAGATTCTGTGAAAGTTTTTTTTTTTCTTCTAAATGAACACACAGCCTCTTCTGTGATGAAAAGAGGTAATGTGGTTCTGAGAAAAAAAATTCTGCCAGTATTATGTATGTAGAGTATTATAGTTTGAGTCTTAAGTTCCTCCTAAAAAGGCTCATATATTAAAGGCTTGATTTTCAGCTGGTGCTGTTATGGAAATGTGATTTCATCCTGAGAGTGTGAATTTCATATATCCATTAATCTGTTGGAAGGTTATTAGCTATTTAAAAGATGTAACTTGTTCAGTGGGGGGGGGGAGTTTCATTCCCTCCTCCCTCCTTTGCTATCTTCCATCTTTCTTCTTTCCTTCCCACCTTCCTCCTATATTCCTTAAATCATCCATTTTGCTCCACTGCACATCCCACCTTGCTGTGATTTTCTATCTCACTCTACAAAGCCCAAAAACACAGAGTTAAATGACCAGAGATTTATGATCCAAATTAAATCCTCCGTCCATTGAGCTATTTTTCCAGGTATTTTGTTACAGAAATGAAAAGTAACTAATAAAGGCCCTAAGAGGGCATCCTTTCCCAATAAGAAAACACCCATTTTAAGAAGTATTCTTCATCCCCATGACATATTGCCACGAATATAAGTTTGATAGGCAGAAGTAGGAAAGCCATATTCTCACTAAGATTTCAGAAATTTCCATGATGATATTATAGTAATATTACTAAAGATGCTCTTTAAAGCACTAGATTTGGTTTCATTAAACCAAAGCTTTAGTTGGGATCTTCTGATAAATGAATTTGAATTTGTGTCTTTCAAATGGCATTGCATGATGTTTGTAGACTGTGTCATCGCTGTAACAGTTGTATGCAAGTAGTTGAGTTAGATTCTGAACATTTGATAACAATTTAAATTATTTTTTCAAAAGACAACTATAAAGATCAACTGCAGAAAAGGTTTCTTTCATTTATTTTTAGAGAAGGCATTCAAAATTTTAGTCATAAAAAGAAAGCAGATTTAAGTGATATAACAAAGTAACTATAGTTGTATTGAATGTATCACATGAGCTTCTTCTCCTTTATTTGCAAAGGCTATTCAGTGTGGTGACAGTGTTATACTTTGGGAAATTTTTAAAAATTAATAGAATGAGAGATAAAAATAATGTGTATTTCTCTGACATTCTTGAAATGTCTTAACCATGTAAAAACATTGCTAGGCGATTGCTGTAAAATATACTGTGTGATTGAAGTCTGTTTATTTTGATCTATCGTGTCAAAAGCAATCATTTTTCATTCTTTAAGTCCCCTAAATCTCAAGTTCTTGGAGCTCAGCTCATGACATCTTTCTCTTTGGGGCTCCTCTGGAAGCATAGGAACTACCTGCAGCATTAAAATGATTATGTAAAACCTTTCACTTAAAATCTCTGTATTTGTTTTAGAGTTCTGTGGCTGTTACATCAAAAGGTAACTTAAAATAACCTAAATGTAATACTTGGCCACTCACCACTGGCTGACCCTCAAGACAGTGAGCCAACCACACTCCCATCAGAGATGCAAGGAAAATCTACCTCGCCCCTCCTAGCCTCTAGTGCTCATTGGCATTCTTCCGTCTTACTCCCTCCCTTGCCCCTGCTTTTTTGGGTGTTCTTCCTTGTATATTTCTTAATCTCCCTTGGCCTCCCTATTACAAAATCATATCTGATAGTAGTACTTCTACACAGAGCCCAGGATGTGTTCCCTCAGATGGCTAATTTTGACAGTCTGGCCAATAAGTTATGACCAGTTCTTGAGACAGAGTTACTCTGTACTAGGCTGACCTGGACTCACTTTGTAGACCATACTGGCCCACCTTCCTGGGTGCTGGCCACGACCAATTCTTAATACTGCCTTATTCAAATGGCTTTCAGAGGCAGTGAGACATCTATCTGCTGTAGAAACTAAGACAGCTTAGCCTTTGGCTAAATGATTGGGCTTACCAAATGTGCTTGTAGGTGTTTAAAACAAAAACACCTGGATTAAAAGGGAAAACCTAGCCAGGCATGGCAGCACACACCTTTAATCCCAGCACTCAAGAAGCAAAGGCAGGAAGTTCTCTGAGTCTGAAGACAGTTTGGTCTACATAGTGAGTTCTAATTCAGCTAGGGCTACATGGTCAGACCCTGTTTCATGGCAGCGGAGGAGAGTAGAGACACCTGCCCTTAGTGAGGGTGGGATGTCATTAAGTCAGCTAGAAATACAACAAGAAGATAGAAGAGTTAATTCATGGTCTCACTCTTGCAAGAGGCCCTTCTGGCGTAAACAATAGAATTCTAGGTTCTCATGCCTTACAAATCCTGAACTTCTCTGGGCTTTGTTTTCCTTCAGGCTCATTATTTTGAATTGGAACTAAGCTACACTATTGGCTTCACTGGGCATCTAGCAAACAGACTGCTATAAGACTGCAAGGTCTCCATCATCCATGAGCCAATTTCCCATAAAAATCCACTCTTACTCGTGTGTGTGTGTGTGTGTGTGTATGCATGTATAAAATCAATACCATCTAGAGAATACTGACAAAACCTCTTTCATCTTCAAATTTTGCCATTTAAATGTGTGCGAATACTGTTTTCCATAAGAAAAAAATTTCAAATATTAGATGATGCACAAGACTTGGAGGAATACTGCTTACTGGCTTGCTCATCACAACTTGCTAAACCTAATTTCTTATGGAGCCAAGGACTATCAGTCCAGAGAAGATACCACCCACAATGGGATGATCCTTCCTCCATCAATCACTAATTTTAAAAATGCCCTACCGCTGGATCTCAGGGAAGCATTTTCTCATTTAAGGTTCCTGTTCTTCACATAACTCTAGCTTGTATCAACTTAATACAAAACCAGCCAGCACAACTGACACCTTATCAACTTGACATACAACACTGTTTAAGCATGACCTTTTCTTTCTTGTTCTTCCCCAGTATTACATATTAATATCAATAATAAGATATGGATTTTGTCTCTCTCAACTGTGGGCTTCTGTAAAATCAAGGTTAAGTTAAATACTTTCTTATTTCAAGAAGGAAGAGCCATGGCATAATCACAATCAATAAAGATTCAAAAATATAAATAACTGTACCTCCTGTGTTTGGGATTTACTCTCAATCTTCTGGGATCCTCGAAATGGCTTGACTCACTTTTCTGTCTCTGCCCTATGCAACACATGGTTACATTCTAGGCTCGAGCTGGCTCCACTCCACTGCTGCTGCTGTTTTTGGTGGACATTTCATAGTACTGGCATCTCCAAATTTTGGGGTCTTTGGCTGCACCTGGGCTGTACTTTCGCCAATATCCTCTCATAGGCTCTCTTCAGAGTGCCAAGTCTCAACTTCTCTACATGACCACTTTGATAATGGGCCTTCAAGTACCACTGAGGCTGGACCTTCCCCAGTGGCCTCGACTGGACTCTCACAGAAGCAGGCCTCAGTGCTCTTCTTGAGTTCTTTCTACTTTCAAAGATAGCACCACCTGGATGATTCTTACACTGCCAAGTTTGGCTGTTAGTGCAAGGCGCAACCTTGGCCACCCTCAGAACACAGCTTCTGTGTGATCTCAGAAAACGTTTCTCAGAAGATTTCACCTCAACGATGCTGATCTCCCTCTCTTTTAAATCTTTTTATTGATTTGTTATGAGTTTTACATCATACTCCTGAGTCCCATTCATCTCCTCATTCCCTCAAATACACATTTCACCTTTGCAAGCCCCCCCAAAAATAAACACACAACAACAACAAAGCATAGAAAACATCTAATCTTGGAAGTTGTAGTATGTCACAGTGTGTCCCACAGTAATTATATCCCTCTGTCCACACATCTTCACTTGCAAATGCTCATTTCAATCAGTCATTTGTCTGGTTCAAGATCTCTGGCTTCTGCCTCACTATCAATATTGGATCCTCTTCTGAACTCCTGCTGGTTATACTGTTGTTGCCTTATATCATGGAGATCTGAAACTTTGAATCAGCAGAACTAGTCTTTTCATAATCTCAACCATTCACAAATTATATAAACTTTGGGATGCACCTATTCAGAGCCCTAAATCTGGGTCAGCTCTCCTACACTGATGCCCTCAGAGCCAAGTCACCCATACCCCAGCCACCAGGGCCAGCTCCACTGTGCTGCCTGCAGAGGCACAGGGCCTGCTCTTCTGAATGCTTCCATGAGGACAGCTCTCCAGAGTGTTTCATCCAGTGGGGAGCAGGGCCAATTCTGCACAACCCCTGAACATCCATGTTGTCCCCAGTGGCTACCCTACCCAGGCTCATCTTCATGTTCTCTAGTGGTAATATGAGCCATGGACAGCAAGACTGACCACTGGCACTGCATCACCTTAAACCCAGACATGGCCCTCAGTGGCAGCTTAGACTGGGGCCTTGTCATGACCCCAGGCAGCAGAACTGGACACCCACAACAAGCTACTCCTCTCCACCCTCAAGTCTCCAGTTCCTTCTCTCCTCCTAATACCCAAACTGTTCCACTTCTCTTTCTCTCCTGTCTGAACATGATATACTCTCATGTTGGTAGACCACTGGAGGGGTCTACCACCACGTGGCTGGCAGGGCCCCTGGGTGACATCCTCTACTCCTGCTGCCTAGCATAAAAGTAAGTGGGTGTCTATGGCCTGCCTGCCTGTCCTATTCACTGTAGGGCAGGTCTACGGGTAGCATGGTGCTGCCTCGACTTGATTTGATTTAATTTTTATGAGTCCTAGGCATAAAACAGCTTTGGCCACCAAGCCAGGCATCAAGCTAGGACTGCCATCTGCTCAGCCCCTGGCTGATATAAGCAATACCACGAACAAGGTTTCTCTGTGCACATTGAGGGGGAAGGGGTTGCTGGTCTCTTCTTAATCATGGCTAAGTTCTTAGATCCGGACAGCCAGCATCAAGAATTGAAGAAAATCAAAGGTTTCATTTTTGTAATTATAGTGTCTTGTTAATCACAGCCTGTTCTTCAGCTTCAGCTTCAGCTGAAGAACAGTATTTTAATTCAAAATGTCAAATGGCCACAATAGAACCTTTAAACTCCACTCGGTTACATCACATACCAGGCCTCCATCTTCTGCATTGCCCGAAGCATTCTTATATTCCAAGTTTCTAGAGAAGAGCTTGCCAAGTTTTGAATACTCAATGGATTTTGTTTGCACTAAGTTCTGACATCCTTCCACAATCTTCCCCAAAACAATATGATCATGTCTGTCACTGAAATAAACCTTGCTTCTGGTACCAGCGTATCTTAGTTAGGGTTGCTCTTGTTGTGATGAAACACCATGACCGAAAAGAAAGTTGAGGAGGGAAGAGGTTATTTGGATTACACTTACATATCTTTGTTCATCATCTAAGCAAATCAGGACAGGTACTCAATGAAGGCAAGAAGCTGAAGGCAAGTTGTGATGCAGAGGCAATGGCTGGGTGATGCTTATTGGTTTACTCATTATGGTCTGCTCCTCCTACTTTCTTATAGAACCAGGGACAGCCATCCCAGGATGGCACAACCTACAATTAGCTGGGCCCTCCCGGTCAAACACCGATTAAGAAAATGCCCTACAACCAGATCTTATTTTCTCAATTGAATCTCCCCCTTTTCAGACAACTCTAGCGTGTGTCAAGTTGACACAAAACCAGCTGGCACAAGAGGTTCTGTATTTCTGTGATGTAAGCCACTTCTAGGTCTAAACATGGACCTCCACAGAGCTTGGCATATATGTAATTTAAGTCTAAGCTATTCGTTCAGACACAGGGAAACAGGCAAAGGTGCTCAGTTGTTTCTAAAGCCCATGTTAAGAAGCTGCCCTGAACAAGTCACCACCTAACTTTATTCCACTTAAGTCTGTGACGGCTGTGATAGTAAGGCTTTAGCTGAAGACAACTTCATTGTGAGATTCATATGTCCTTCCATTAAGGAAAACACAAGTTGGTTAAAATATATACTCTTAAAATTTGTACTTAGTATTTTCTCCCCATAGAATAAATTAATATGAATCAGCAGTTTTAAGAATCCTTTAGAACTGTGAAATGGTGGTGGGTTCTCTCCTAACTGTAGTTCTCTCTCTCTCTCTCTCTCTCTCTCCTCTCAAGGCTCTCACTGCCATTTCAGTCTCTGAATTCCATTGATCCGTCCCTCTCTCTCACATGCTTAAATGTTCCTTTCAACTGGCCCTTCTCATCCTTCTTTTCTGTTCCTAAAAAGAAAGAAATCTCTGATCCCTCCTTGCTTTTGCATGTTACTGACCTGTGTTCCTGCCCAATGTTATCTCTAGACTTCACTTATTGCTTCCATTCTTAATGTCTTCTATTTAACCTTTAAGCCCTTTCTACTCTGCTGTATTAGGTAGTAGTAAGAGATGACACTATGTTTCTCTTTGGTTCAGAGTATTTTTAGTGTGATAAATTTTACAATTTATAGTTTGACAATAATAGTGGTATTAACTACTTTCACAGAATTAGGATCACCACCATCCATTACCAGGCTATTTTCTTTTGTCCACTTGAAACTGTGTACCTATAAAAACAATACCTGTTCTTCCTATCTTCCGGTTCAGAAACCACTATTGTATTCTACACATTTGACAATTCTAAATATTGCACATATATATATATGGTGTGTTTTTGCATTCCTTATTTTTTCAGCATAATGTGTTCAAAGTGTATTCAGGCTTTAACATATGACATTTTTTTTTCTTTTTTAAGACTAAACAAAAATCTATTATTTGTTTTTATTATGTTTTCCCATTATTCACTTGTTAAGGAATTGCTGCATCAGTTATGCTTGTAGCTACACTACTTTTTATTTCCCATCAGCTATATCCCAATGTTCCAAAGTCTCAGCTCCCCGTCAGCCATTGTTATTTTAGAGGCTCTTCTTTTTTAACTAATAACCGTCATTATGGGTGTAACATGGTAACTCTCTGTGGATTTGAATTAGAGATATTGAGCATCTTTTCACATTTATGGACTATACATACATACATGTACATGCATGCATGCACATGTACACACATACACACACAAGGCCTTTGAAGAAATAACTATTTAAACCTTGTTGGTATTAATGGTTATTTCTTTTATTTATTTATCTCTCTAACTCTATCTATCTATATATGTATGTATCTATCTACTCGCTTTACATTCCAATCACAGCCCCCTATCTCCTCTCCTTTCGGTCCCACTCTCCTTCCCTCTTCCAGATACCCGCCCTCCCCTTATCCCCACAGAAAAGGGGAGCCTACCACCTACCCATCCTAGCACATCAAGTCATATCTGGACTGAACAAATCTTTTACCACAGTGTCCTGGAGATAATCATGTTGTTGCTGGTGGTGGTGGTGGTGGTTAAGCCATAGTGTTAATGGTACTTACACTATAGCTTCTCCAAGAAGCTAAGGGGTCGGGCGAGGAACTATTTCATAAAGTTTCTGGAACTCATACTCTAGTCCTGATTTTCTTTTTAGCATTATATCTATATTTTCAATCTATATTTCCTGTCCAACTTTCATCTTGCCTTTCAGAATTTTACTTTGTTCCCCTCTCTCTTTATTTTCACTTTTGATCCCTGCACTGAGCCTTTGTAAATGACATATCTTTAGCTACCAACCAATATGAAGAAAGTACAAAGTCACTTTTGAATCCTCATCTTCCATCCCCTTGAAGATATCTCCAGTTCTGTAATCCAAGAGCCATGTGTGATCCATTAGTGTAAAAGATTGGCTTGAGGCTGACAAACTGGACAAAATATTTTTTACCTGTGGCCAAAATCCCATACAGATGCAATCCTATCTACTAGGCAGTGAGCAAAAGAACCTTATCCAAAATGACACAGAATATGGACACTCTGCAGTTTTCCAAGTATTGATGCAGTGCTTGGACACTTGTCTTGTTTTCCACCTTTTTAGCAAGCAGCTTTTGACTAGCTTTATTACATATTTAAACTCAGGTTTGACAAGAGGGAGGTAGCTAAGTGGTAGAGCGCTGTCCCAACACACATTTGTTCAAACTGTAGCACCACTAAGTGGATTATTAACTAAAACTGCAGTCAAACCCCAGAACAGGGGCTAGAGTTCTGAAGTATCTCACATATGGCTTAAGGTTTTAAATCCCAACGCTTTCTCTAATCTTCTTGTTCATCACAGCATCTGAATATTCTAGGAAACTAAGATCAAGTTCTGTGTCTAGTTTAACACCTGTCTATGTTGACTTTTGTGTTTAGGTGTATTTGAATATATATATATCTAATCTCTTATTTGCATTTATTTTCATATTTAATCTCAAGAGCTTAAGGAAAACAGAAAACCCAGGGTTAAATATCAATGCATCTTTGTACATTTAATCAGCATTTAAAGTACCAGCACTTAAATGTAAACATTTCTGAGTTCACAATTTTAAAAGTCCCTGCAAACTTGGAATCTACTGGTCACACTAAACTTCTTTTCAGATTGTATCAGTCCCTGTGTCTTCAACTGCTTACCACTGCTGTAGATAAATGACCCATGTTTTGTTAGGTGAAGGTTTCCTTGGGTCCAAAGATTTGATGGATGTTTTTTAAGTGACCTTAGAACAAATGTTTTCCCTTCTCAAAAGCTTAAAATGGCTTAAAAAATTGTAGAACAAATGGTTCATAAAGAAGTATGCACATTTTTTAATGCACGTTTATGCTGAGTGTTTATAATGAAGACAAATGCATTATCAGACAATAAAGAGGCTAAGAAATTCCATGCGGTGTCAGGAGAAGCTGTTCTGGAAGACTAGAGAAAATGCACTTGTCTTTTGAACAATCACTTTGAATCAGCCTCCATTTTCATCTATATTTCTGTTTCAAGATGTTGTTGATCTTTTGTTGATCTTTTTGTTTGTTTGTTTGTTTAATTCTTTGAGACAGCACATGTGGCTATAAGCTGCAGGGTGTGGGTTGAGAACTCAGTAGTGAAAACATGGGTTCGAGGGTCAGTTTTCTCCTGTCCATGATAAGTCCCACACTACCATCAGTAACGATGACCTTGAATGAGTTGCTAACCCTGTCTACCTCCTTTTTTTTTCCTCATTGTATAATGAATCTATTAATGGTGGCTTCTTTCAGAGGGTCATTGTGAAGACTGGGTTATTAGTAGAAATGAAGTACTCAGAATAATACCTTCCCACAAAACTGCCTACCTGATATTCCACTACAATATGCATACAGGGACAAGAAACTGAGTCCTCCCCCCCTTACACCGCAAATCCCTAAATGGATCCTTATGCTTGATAGACAAAAATAAAAACAGGATAATTTTTATTCTCTTCAAAATTTTTATTCTATTAATTGCCATGGGATGTCTCTCTGTCCTTTCCTGCAAACAGTGAATAAAAATTATTAGTTTTCCCCTGGGACAGTCTTTTTAATCTAATAAGTATTCTGTGGTGACTCTGGGGTGTTTGTAATCAGCCAGACTCAGATTTGGAGCAAGGAAATACCACTGTAAAATAAGCAGTTGGTTACTTAAAAGAAAATAGGCACCATGAAGGGCACAGCATCCCGCCCAGCAGAATTTCTTGTAACAGCTGAAGTGAAGTCCTACTGAAGTCTGTCTCCGATGACCGACATACTACTGCTAACGAGTGAAAGCTCTGAGGTGAAGATGTCTCCTTGTATGTTCATTCTCCATTGTTAAAGCTTACTGCATGAGGGAAATCATACAGCAGCTAAGAAAATAAATTAAAGGTCTTTTCTTTAATGGGAAAGACTTCTAGGTCTTTTCTTCCTAATGGGAAAGTTAGTTCTTCATGGAAGAGTCGTATTCTACAGAATCGTTAATTCGAAATATAGAGAATTGAACTTATTCTGTTATCTCTATCCACTGATTAATCTTTACAAAAACTGGGCCTGGAATAAGGCAACATTCTAATGGATCATTACCTTTCTGAATTACAGTATCACTTGTGAAAATGAAAACACGAAGCATCCTTTGATGGGCAAATTCATGCTGTGTGCATAGAGCTGTCAATTAGATAGCATGTAGTTATGATACATGTGCACCGCTAGAGGCAAGACAGGAAGCACATTAACTCGTCTGCATTTCAGGCACAGGGAATCTGTGCACTTTATAATAGTTCTTCTATAGTCGCTTTAAAACCAGGACTGTAAATGAGCCTGTCCCTGTGATATGATCCATATTGTAGCCACAATATGAAATAAATAAGGGCCAGGAAGAGGAATTTAAATTAAAAAGGTTAAAACCAAAAAGACACTGGTAAAAAGGCAAATACCAAAAGAAACGCACAGCCTCCCTCAGGTCTGTGGTCGGCGGTGCGGTGATACACCATTGACACCAGCACTCTAAGCAGACCGCGTGGTAACACTGGGAAAGGCTGATTCAACCGGCTCATGTCGGACTTCAGAAAGCTGTATTGAATATCCAGTGGCAAGATTCCCGCTCTGATAAACTCCTTTTATCTAAATACCTGCCTTTCTTCTAATTGCCACCGACACCACCAGCCCTGACGACAGCGGCTGTGCATCTGATTGGAGACAAACTCCTAGGCCTGTTTTCCAGCTTCATTGAAGAAAACCTTTGAATTTGTGACTGGACAGAAGATATTCATCGTAAAGTCTTCATTCAGTTGCCAGGAGTACAGAAAGTAGGTCGTGGCGGCTCTTGCCAAAATCAGGCCTCCCCGCTGTTGTTTGCTTGTTTGTTTTAAATAGCAGATTTTTTTTCCTTGAGACTTTTATATATGAGTTTTATATCTATACCATTTCTTTCCTTCCTATCCTCCCTCCCATGTTTGCCCCACCCCTGTTCTCTATCAAACTAGTGGCCTCTTCTTCAATTATTAATGTTTTGCACATGCACACACACACACACTAAATACAAGTCTTACAGGGCTGCTCCCTTGGGGAAACGTTCCCTCTCAGAAGTCATTAGTTGCCTACAGTTCTTTATGGAGGGCAGTTTCAGAAATTACCCCCATTCACGTCAGCACATCAACTGGAATTGCCATTGCTCACGTCTTGTTTAAGTGACCACGTTGCTGAGATTTCGTGAGTGTGGCTCCTCTGCCCTATGTAGAAGGGATGATCTTGCAGCAGACGCCAGGGTTCTTTGGCTCTTACAGGCTGTCTGCTCCATCTTCTGAGATGTTCCCTGAGCCTTAGGCGTAGATTGTGTGGTAGATGTATCGGTTGAGACTGGGCACCATGGTCAGCTGTTGTCTGCGTTTTGACCAGTTGTAGGTTTCTACAATGGTCTCCATCTCCTGCAAGAAGAAGTTTCCTTGACAAGGGGTATAAGGTTAAGTATTTAGACTGCAGTTTAAAATCACAATAGGGACTTGCCATCAAACTCAGGGAGGTAACCAAGGGTAGCCATCAGTCAATGTTGGTTTTGGAGTTTCTTGAGCACCCTTGGATAGCTGAAAGCTTGTTCCTCATGCCTAGTACTGGGGATTTGTCAGACAGTCTATGGCTTGTTGGAGAAACACTATCACCTCAAATGTCATAACTTCACTTAAACTATATATGGATACACACACATACATACTTACAAATGCAGACACACACAAACATACACACATTATATAATTTATGATAAATGTAAAAAATGATTCCCTACGGCTTTCTTGTTTTTTTTAAGATTTATTTTTTATTATGTATACAGTATTCTATCTGCATATATGCCTGCACACCAGAAGAGGGTACCAGAACTCATTATAAATGGTTGTGAGCCAGATGTGGTTGCTAGGAATTGAACTCAGGACCTTTGAAAAAGCAGCCAGTGCCTCTGAGCCATCTTTCCAGCCCCTCCCTATGGCTTTTCCAAATATCATTGGTATTGTTTATACCTCCTCCCCTTTTCTCCCTTTGCACTGTTTACCCTCCCCCATTCCCAGTTAAATCCTCTCCTCTCCTTTCCTATTCCTCCCTCACAGCACTTGCAATCTATTTAGACCACTCCCTTCTCTCATGGTCCCTTTCTATTTTTTCTGGTTTCTATAGTTATTCTATGTTACAAACTGAATTCTAAAGATTTGGAGCTAGGAAGGAGAAATAGGAGAGCATATGTAGTGTTGGTCTTTGTGGTAGTTTGAATAGAAATGGTCCCCATAGATTCATGGGTTTGAATGTTTGACCCACAGGGAGTGGCACTATTAGGAGGTGTGGCCTTTTTGGAGGAAGTGTTTCACTGTCGAGGTGGGCTTTCAGGTTTATATACTCAAGCTACCCCCAGTGTGGGACAGTCCCCTGCTGCTTGTGTATCCAGATGCAAAGCTCTCAGCTCCTTCTCTAGCGCCAGGTCGGCCTGCATGCTGCCATGCTTGTTGCAATAATGGAAGACAATGAACTAGACCTCTGAAACTGTAAGCCAGGCCCAATTAAATGTTTTCTTTTATAAGAATTGTTGTGTTCATGGTGTCTCTTCTCAGCAATAGAAATCCTAAGACAGTCTTTTAGGGTATAGGTTACCTCATCTAGTATGCTATTGTCCAGTTTTTTGGTTTTGTTTTTTGTTTTGGGTTTTTTGTTTGTTTGTTTGTTTGTTTGTTTGTTTTTTCAAGACAAGATTTCTTGTGTAGCCACAGTTGTCTTCAGACTACCTGCTTCTGCCTCCCGGGTGCTGGGTTTAAATGCATGTGTCACCACCATCTGGCCTTATCACCATTTGTTGTCAGTTGTTTTGTTGATCTTAGCCATTCTCATCGGGATAAGATGAAATCTCAAACTTAATTTAATTTTGATTTTCCTAATTGCTAAGGATGATGAACACTTTAGAGATATTTCTGAACTATTTTTATTTCTTCTGTTGGGAATTCCGTGTTCAAAATCATAACCAACTTTTAATTGTGTCATTTTTAAGTAGCTGCTTTTTAAATTCTTCGAGTGGTCTATACTTTAATCATCTACCAAAGATTCTTTCTCATTCTGAAAACCCTGAATTTTAGCTGAATTTCGTTTCAGTAACCAGAAGGATCCTCCCATGTCTTCTGTGGGAATTTACTTCAGTTACCTGGTAGGTTTTCTAAAGGAAAAACTATTCAAGTGTTCCAGATTATGCCACCCCCTGAGAACCCGTCACAGTTCTAGTTCTCTTAGGCTCTTTGTTCCTCTAAAATAGCATGTTGGCACAGATGCTTTGCCACCATGATCTGCAGTAAGTTTCCATTAGAGAAATCAAGTTGAAGGAGACTCAAAAGAAGAATCTAACAGAATAGTATTCCATTTTTAATTATTTATTCTTTAGAAACTTCATATGGATATAGAGTATGTTCTGATTACATAAGCACCATCCCCATTCTCCTCCTCTTGATGTCCTTATCTCCACTTCTTCGCCTCTCATTCTTGCTTTTCTCTCTCTCTCTTATAACCCAATGAGTCCAATTACTCTTTTCTACATGGGCATGAGTGCAGGCCCATCTACTGGAGCATCATAGACGATCTACCACGGGCCACACCTCTGAAGATGCACGGATTCCCCCCCATCTAGC